>NW_019154137.1:7594928-7680222 GCF_002288905.1 Enhydra lutris kenyoni
ACAAACTGAGGGTTAATGGGGGGAGGGGGCTTGGGAGGGGGGGTGGGATTATGGACATTGGGGAGGGTATGTGCTATGGTGAGTGCTGTGAAGTGTGTAAACCTGGCGATTCACAGACCTGTACCCCTGGGGATAAAAATATGTTATATGTTTATAAAAAATAAAATTAAAAAAAAAAGAAAATGTTCAAGGATATATATTCTCTAGGGAATTAAATGAACTTGGATGATCAGTAATAAGCCAGGAATCTGGCCTGCTCCTCCAGTCCTTTCTTCTGAAATGTTTTCCCTAAACATCCTGCAATTTAGCCATACCAGATAGTCCCTTCTCAGACATACTATAGACTGCATGCCTTTATACTTTTATTTACTTTAATATATCCACCTTAGATTCACTTCCTTACCTTTCCTAACAGCCAAGCTCCTAGTCATTTTCTAAAACCCAAATAAATGTCATCTTTCTGTAGTATATTCCTAGACATAAAACATGAGATACAGTCAGAAGCTTCCTTGTCTCTGGTTCCATATCACTTCATATATACCTCTTTTACTGTTCTTATTATATTATATTGTAAGGGGTTTTGTTTGTTTCTTTTTGTGTCAATTATACCCCAACTTCTACACTGTGAACCCCTCAAGGACAAAAATCCTGTCCTATCAATCTTTACACATACCAATCTTCCTCTAGCCCATCACAGTGTATATCACAGTACATGACACATAGTGTGTGCTCAATTTATGTTGGCTGGATTGGATTAGAAAATTGATATTAGAGGTCCAGAAAAGAAAAATGGCCAAAATAGCTCTTTCCTGCCAAACGGGGACTTGTTTGTCTCAAATGGAATCCCCAGATCTAAAGACCCAGAAAAAATTCTTTTTGACTGGGATTTTACTTCAGTATAAGGGCTTTAGGGCAATAATTTCACAGGAGACCTCTATGCTCTTTTTTAGCTACCAAATGAATCAGACTTTCATGAGAGGCTCTCTCTGTTCACACCCCAAATTCTTTCAATCCAGGTGAGAAGCAATTCACATTTCATCCAAATCAATTAATAATTTTATGTAATTCATAATGTAATGGATTTAACGAAGGAAACAGGAGAAGTACAAGACATTGTTCCTATACTCAAGACCCTTGATAGTTGTGGAGATCATTTTAATGCACAAAAAAAAATAATATGACTATACAAACATGCAAAACTCTGCATTCTGTCTATATAAATGCTGTAAGAATTCAAAAAAAAATGGGAAAGTCAACTTAGAGTCATGCAGCTTAGATTATTTCATGGGTCTTAAAGGTTGGAAAGAATTTAACCATGCAAAAAGAGTTGAAATAAAGGCCGCCTAAGACTTAAAAACATCTCAAAGAATTCTAGAGCATGAGAGGAAACACAGATGATTCAGCCTTAACTCCTCATTTATATAAGAAGAAGTAAACTTAGATAGAGCAACTGACTTACCCAAGGTTCCACAGTGAATGCAGGCAGAGAGGGGAGAGAAATCCTTCCTTGTTCTTATGCACTGGAGTCA
Organism: Enhydra lutris kenyoni; assembly: GCF_002288905.1. NCBI lineage: Eukaryota > Metazoa > Chordata > Mammalia > Carnivora > Mustelidae > Enhydra > Enhydra lutris. The sequence continues at coordinate 7,596,458 of NW_019154137.1, forward strand.
TCTCCTACACCACCTCATTTAAATTACATGGAGACTGTTTATTTTCTATTTGTGTGGGAGATGAACTCAGATGCTTACTTGCTTGCTAGGAAAAACACCCTGCTAAAACATTGTCTAGACCAATTTTTAAAAGAGAAACTGGAAATGTTGTCAGTATAGCCATAAAAACTTGAGTAAATCTACTGCATTTAAACAACAACATAAAATGGCTTCTGGGGAGGGGGAGGCGTGAAACTAGAATGACATTTCTATTATAGACTTTGTGTTACCGAGAAGTGAGTTACATCATCATATGCACAGGGCACTGGATTTCCCCAGAAATATAAATAAGCTTAGTTTATGAATGACTTATACTCTTTTCTTCTCCTCCTTCTTCTTTTTCAAAATTAGTCAATGACTAAAAAAAAAAAAAATGGCAATGTCCAGCAGAGACTACATTGAGACTGGCTATCTGAGAGAAAGTTTCCTTTTCTACATGCTAATCTCCGACATGCAGAAACAATTTTAATTTATGTCTGGCAGCATCTGAGCTGCAAGAAAGTGAGGCTACCGACATCTGGCTTGATAAACCACATAGCTGTAAGCAAGCTTATAAATTAAATTATTTAAGTATCCCCATTTAATTTTCAACATCTCTAAGGACAGGATGACAGACTGAAATGTGTCAAATGCAAAGAAACCAGCCTAAACTCATCCAAACATGACACTTAAAGTAATTCAATAATATTCCACATTTTACAAACAGACATGAAAACATATTTTACCCCATCAATATAATTTGTGGTGCTCAAGTAGAATAATGCCATGATAGCCCACAAGAAGCATAATTTAGCATGGACATAAATTTTACTTAAAGATTCAATTATTGTCTTAAATATAAGACTATGTGGAAAAAACTCAGTATGTTGGTTATCATCCCCTCAATCTAATACATTAGAGGGAATAAGACAAGTCATCAGAAAATTTCTGTTTTCCTGTTTGGGGCAACATAGTTATCACCATCATTGCATTTATATATTAATTCATTCAACACATATTTGAAAGTACCTACTACATGCTAGGGACAGAGATAGGTGCTGGAATCCGGCAGTAAATAAAGTCTACCCAGCCTCCATCATCATGGAGCTTATTATCCCACTCTTACTAGATAAAATGCACTGATTGTCCTTCTGAACTTTGGAAGTCATTAATTCATGATCAATTTAAGTCCTTTTCCTCCTAGTAGCTCATGAAAGACAGATATATAATATCAACCCTAATAACATATTTACATCTGGCTACAAAAGGGATACTACACACATGCAAGAAAAGATGGACTCCAAAAACTCTGTTTCCAAAAGTGATTTGCTCACTGCTACTGGAGTTAGGAGGTAACTTGTTCCTTAATCAGTCACAGACCAAAACACACCAAGTTCCTGCTGGGGGCAAGGAAATACACTAAGCTTTAGGAGGGAATTAATGAGCATGATATTAAACTGTCTAAACTAGAGGTAAAGCTCATAACAGTGATACAAAAAAAGGAGGGAAGTGAAAGACATTATGAAGTACTGTGGGACATAATGACAGATTATATATGGAAGGCAAAGTACAAGATGGGGGCAAAGAAAACCCAAGGTTTTAAGCCTGGGTAGCTGGAAGAATGATGGTATCACTGACAGAAACTGAGAAGGTGGACAAGGGATCCAACCTTGAAAAGACAATGTGCTCACCTTGAGAAATATGATGAATTTCAGACATCAGGAGAATATCCAAGGATATGCATGTGGCAAGAAGTTGGAGGTATGGGACTATAGTGGAAGAAATAGGTTTTAAAATTCATATATGTAAGAAATACCAGTTAAAGTCATAAATGTAGATGAAATCCCCAAGGAAGAAAAGGTAGAGGGAAGAAAACAAGTAATGGATCTTGAATATATACACAGTTTGAATACAGAAAACAGAAAATAGTCCAGGAGGAAATCTCCAGTTTCTTTTCTCAAGGAAGATTCACAGGAAATGAACAACATTGATACCAAAGAGAAGACAAGTTCTTCTCAGAGTGGCAATATGGATAGGCACAGGATGAGGGGATACCAGAAAATCAGGTTTCTCTGATTTACCTTATCTATCCAATGATTGATCAATCGATCTTGGCTACTGGAAACATTTGGAGGGGGCGCAGATGGAGAGAGAGAGACAGAGAGAGAGAGAGAGAGAATCTCAGGCAGGCTTTACACTCAGCATTGAGCCCGATGCAAGGCTCGATCTCACAACTCTGAGATCATGTCCTGAGCCAAAATCAAGAGTTGGATGCTTAACCCACTGAGTCACCCAGGCATCCCGGCTACTGCAACATTTCAATATTATATTTTAGAATATATACTAACATCATTCTTGAGAGGGGTCACATTAGGATCCTTTAGTTGAAGTATTCCACAATAAGAACACTCTTTGTGCAGGTGTCTGCCATTCTGTTGCCAAATTTAAGGTCCAGTCTAAGATTCAGATGTCTTAACTTAAGAATTCCTAAATTAGGGCACCTAAACAATAAAAATAAGTCAGATTAAAAAGAAAACAGGATTCTTCTCTTAATGGATTTCAGAACAAATAGAGATATAAGAAAATAGTAGCCCAGATCTTATTTGAATTCTGGCCATGACACTTAGTGACCTTAGCCAGATTACTTAACCTCTCTTGGCCTCAGTCTTCTAAACTTTACAATTGGAGATGATAATAGTACAGGCTTCATAAAATTATTGTGGGGATTAAGTGAGATAACAGGTTTAAAATAGAACAGTTAATGGCATAAAGCATTTGTTCATACCTTGCTAGATCTCTCTCACATATACATGTTCATGTCAATTAACAACACATAGAAAAGTCCATATAATTTTTTAAAAAATAAGCTAAAATCCAAATTGTCTACTATTATTTGAAATATAAGCATGTCAGTCACGTGGGATTATCTATGTCCTAGACAGAAAAGTGAAAGAACAAGGTGAGAAGTCATTTATAAAGAACTTCAACATTTATAAAATAAAAAACACAAACTCAAGAATGGAAAGAGAAAGCATAAAATGAAGAAAGCATATTCACCTTCTTTTGCCAAATGTCAAAAATGAGAAAAAAGAGAGAGAGAGAGAAGATGCTCATGTGGTTTGGCAAACTGGAAATTTTAAATGGGAAATTATTTGAGGAATGGTCTATATGCAATCCCCATTCTAATTCCAGTCTTATCCAAAGTATTATCATTAAAGAAATGATCTTAAAGCACTGGAAATAACTATCAATGTTATGCGGATATCAAATTTTTCTAGGCCCAGTTTTATTTCCTTCCATGATAAAATGACAAGATGAAGGCAAAATGGTAAAATATTTTGATTTCAATAAGAAATCTGACTTAAATTCTATGACATTCTTAAAAGCAATGAGGAAAAAAAAGGGGCTTACACTAGAGTTCAATAGTCTTATACTGGAATGCCTGACAAGCCTGGAACAGTGCTGAGGAGGGCCAATGGCAAAACTAAGAAACAAATAATGGAAAAAGGGAACAGGAAAAGATACAGAGAGAAAAAAAAACAAGCAGAAAGAATAAGAAAGGAGGGAAAAATCAGTGCTGTGACAGATTTGCCCAGTTAATATTTATAAAGCACTTAAGAACAGTGCCTGACACATAAATTGCTATATATATTTGCTAAAATAAAGAATCCTACACTCAGGCCTGACGACATGACTCCCTAAACCCTTTGTGTAGACATTCACATTCTTGAAAACAGAAGCCTAGAGCAAATGATTTCTCAAGGTCCCCTGAAGCTCAGTTATTTCATAGCTCTGTTTCTCATCATTTTTAAGAGATTTCATGAGAGAAAGGAAAGGTGATGATACTGTTGACACATCACAGTTCTATTTCCTACGTCATCCTTTCCCATTTTACCTAAAGGCATAACAAACCTGCTTTTTAATAGACAGCATTCATTTGGTAAATTTTTTAGAATTTGTGGGCATTATTGTCAGCATGACTTCCTTTGATAATAAACACATTAACAACCAGTATTCTTTAAACAGCCTGTTCATTTATAAGGTAACCCTGTCAGTAAGCTCTACTGTAAATCATTTGGTACCCCGAACTCTCTGTTCCCATCAGTAATGAAGTAGGCATTTTTATTCAAATGTAGCAGGATGTTCAGCTCCCAAGATAATGATTAAGCGAAGATCTCCTTTTTTATTCTGCAGACAAAGCAGATACCATACTTACAGTTTAGGCTCTCAGGGACAAAAATCTTAATGGAGGCCAAGATTTCCTCAGACTTTATGGAAATAACCTTTTAAAAAGTTTGCATTCTGTGGTACCTCTCTGTGGCAATTCTGATTTCTTTTTTCTGGGGTCAGAATGTTCTTGACAGGTCTCCCACTCCCTTGCTACTCTTTAATAGTACTGCGATTTCCTCACTTCTCTTCCTAATGAATATTTCATCTGTCTGAAGGAATAATCATTGTGTGTTTACCAAATGACAAAATGACTTATGAAAATGTACTTAACTGGAAATCAACCTTTCTTAGAATTACCAATCTTCTTTGAGCTCCTTCCTCTGCCTCCTCACGCGATTGTGAACAGCAAAATGAATAGTAATGTTGTGTGTTCTCTTGTGATTAAAGCTATAAGCTTAGGGCAAATGAGTACTCATAGATGGCACTCACATCATACAGTATGTAGATGTAAGCTTCGATCAAGGCATGCCCATAAGTGCATCTTTCATTTTGTGTTCATACACTATACGAACTATTCAAGCATCAATCAAGGTGCTTTTGAACAAAGCAAGGTGTAAAATTAAATAAAATTTAAAAGGGCATTGAAAACTCATATTGTTTATGTTAATTTATCATTAGAGGTTTGCAGCATACACTATGAATTATACCCTCCCCATTTAACCAGGTGAGAATGTTGCAAATAAGAGAACAAAATCAGTCATCTGTCACCCACAGTGCTGGCCAGCCAGCCATGTCAGTTAAAGTGTATCTTTCAAAATTGAGGTTCCCATGCAGTATTATACATATGCCTGGGATAAAATAGGTAGCTGATGTGTTCTTGGAAAACAGCCATTTAAAATCATGTAAGTTGAACAGTTTCATCTGACATTTGTCAGACATCTAGCAAATACAGGACAAAACGTGAAGGTCAGCAATTCAATGACTACCCTATAGAAAGAATCCTGACTACTTCAAATACTGTGCCACATGGCATGTGAGTACATTACCGCTTTGTACTTATTTCAGAATTTTTGTCATTTTTTTCCACTTTTCTTCAGCTTTTTAAAAAATAATATATAGGGATTTTCAATATACTTTGGAAGTGTGTCAGGCTGAAGACATAGTGATTTCAAATTTCTTAAGGTGAAATGGAGGGCTGGACTTTGCCTCACCCAAAAGACACTTTTGCTGCATTCAGCCATCAGGATAGCAATATCATGGGACTGAAATAACAACCCTAAAGAAGTTCTGCTCAGAGATTTTCCAGAACCACAAAAGCCATTTCTATTAACTCTGAACCCATTTCCTAAACATCTAATGTAGGACTTCTTGTTGGCAAATACATATGCATTTCAGATTATGGCTTATCTGTAAACACTTAGCAAAAGCCTACGGCTTTGTTTTCAGTTTTATGGTTGTTTTTCTGTATTCCCCCCCCCAAGGTAGAGAACTAAGTACCAACCGAGCAATGCTTCCATTTTCCTTAAAAGATCAGAGCTAAATGCTTCAAGAAAATGAGTGCAATCTACAAGTTAAGTTTCATTATGTGTCTTGCAGATGGAAGTGTATGAATGGTTGTCCTACCCACAAAATACAAGTATGTAATCAGTCACTAAGATGAGTAGACTCCAAAAGAGAATGATGGCACAGTTAAAAGTATCTTTTCAAGGAAGTTTATGGCAGTAAGTGGCTAAAATTGACCACCTTACCACATTTCTGCCCACACATTAAGGATGATTCTACAGTTTCATGGAAGTATGAGCTGACAACTTAATTGAGAATCCATATCTATCCATTGATCTATCAATCTATCGATTATTGATCTGTCAATCTCTTAATCTATCCATCTATCATCTAATCTGTAAGGATATACCATATGCCAGAGAAGTTCAAACTGCCCCCTTGCAACAAAATCAAGTCATTCTGTTTCATTCTTCTTGCTTAGGTATCCACTTCTACTGCTTCACTAAAGTCTAATAGGCCCTGTTTTATTCCTCATCTCACCATTGCATGTAGGTATTTTATCCTGTTGTAAGAGCTTTTCATTGCCTACTCTCATACCTAGAGAGATGGCTTATAGCTTTGGTGTAAAATCTGACCATTACTGAAATAGGCCATACACAAAAAAAGAAAAGAAAAAACGAAAAACTGGCAACCTACATGATACTCTCTTACTCTCCCCTAATGAACAGCATGGATATTCTGCCATACTTTGATTTTTCTTTTTGGTGAATCAGTAGAGAAAGCTAGGTCACTGGAATGTTCAAGGGGAATTTTAAAATGAACATGTTTTGGATTCACTGATCTATATTATAAAAAGGATGATTGTCAGCTATGAGAAAATTTAACACTCAGATATCCTTAAAGGATTGACTGCACAAACACTAAAAGTTCAATCTGACTACATCTGGACCTATGTCTTGACTATTCTGATTTTGCATAATGAGAAGATGATGACCAAACTGAAATAAGGAGATAGACTTTTCTTAAATTCAGAATAACAAAAACTGAAGCCTAAATTATTTTTTTGAGATTCTCTCATTTAAATGTTTCATATGCTCCTCAAACTCAACAGGTATAAAATGGAACTCATTATCCTCATCTATGCCCCCCATTACCCCCATGAAGGCCAAAATCTGTACTTTCACTCCCTGAAGGCAAATGGCACCAAAGCAGATGAATAGAAGTTGGGTAGGAGTAGGGGTGATGTGGGGTGGGAGCAACCATTACAAAAGAACGTGTCAAGATATCTAGAAAAGGGCCCAGGATCTGATTACAAATTATGTTTAAAAATTTTTAGCTGACCCTAAGGCCACGAAAAAAATTCTTTAACTCAGTTTCAACTTGATCTCAGTAATACTGAGTGATATTACCATCTACCCAGTCTCCCAAGCCAGAAACCTTTCTCTCACTTCTTATATCTAATGAGTGACCTATGCCAATTAGCATATGCCAAATCTCATGGTGCTCAAAGTGTCATCCCTGGACCTGTGGCATCAGCATTCCCTGGAAACTTGTTAGAAATTCAAATTCTTAGGGCACTTGGACGGGTCAGTAGGTTAAAGCCTCTGCCTTCAGCTCAGGTCATGATCCCAGGGTCCTGGGATCAAGGTAGGCATTGGGCTCTCTGCTCAGCAGGGAGCCTCCTCCCCCCGCTCTCTCTCTGCCTACCTCTCTGCCTTCTTGTGATCTCTGTCAAATAAATAAATAAAATCTTTTTTAAAAAAGAATCATATTCTTATGAGACATCTTATTATATACCTTTTAGATCTACCGTCAAACTGTTTGAAGTATAGGACATGAATCTGAAAATACTTGAAGCTACTCGGTATTAGTGGAACACATCTTTACTAGTTTCAAAAACAAGATACGGTAATTATTGATGTGAAAAGTTAGTTATCAGAGTAAAGGAGATGGGTGGGAGAGATGAGCCCAAGACAGTGTAACTTTATCTACTTAAAGAAATGAGGATGAAATGCTATCATCTTAAAAATATCTGAGTCTTAAAAGAATTCCTCCTGAAACATGCAAGAAACTTCAGATGGCACATGTACACTGTATATAAAGTATGTTCTTGATTATAACTAGTAGCTTCTTATCAGATTCCTTCTAAAAATCCTCAAATTTTCATTGAAATGAAAACTATCACAGAAGTTAAGAGGAACAGGATTTTAAAAACCCTTTAAGATTGTAGTAACCAGGAGCACCTGGGTTAAGTGGGTTAAGCCTCTGCCTTTGGCTCAGATCATCATCTCAGGATCCTGGGATCAAACCCCACATCAGGCTCCCTGCTCAGCGAGGAACCTGCTTCTCCCTCTCCCTCTGCCCTCCCCCTGCTTGTGCTCCCTCTCTCTCTCAAATAAATAAATAAAAGTAAAAATAAAGAAATGCAAATTCTTGGGGCACCTGGGAGGCTCAGTCAGTTAAGGATCCAACTCTTGATTTAGGTTCAAGTCTTCAGGCTCTGTGCTCAGAGAGGAGTCTGCCTGGGATTCTTTCTCTCTCTCTCTCTGCTCCTCCTTCTGCTCATGCTCTATCTCTCAATAAGTAAACAAAATCTTGAAAAAAAAAAAGAAATGAAAATTCCTGGGCCCCACCCTAGATGCACTGAAACGTAAACTGGAGGAAAGGGTCTAGCAATTTGCAACTTAACAGGCCCTCCAAGTGATTCTGATGTACATTCAAGTTTGAGAATCATTGTTCAAATCCATCTCTTTATCATCATTCCCTCTGTCAACTACCACCTGGCCCTCATCATCTCATCTGGCCTATGGCAACAGTCTCTTAATTGGTTCCCTGGCCTTCAATATTGCATCCTCCAAGCCATCCTTCATCCTATCACCAAAGTGAACCCTCCAGATCACAAATGTGATTATTAGTATCCTTCCCTAGTTCCTCTATGCCTATAGAAACGGTTTTTAAACTATGTTCCTAAGTTAATTTGTTTCCAGGGTTGCTATCAGGCAATACAGAGGCTCAGTGGGTAATAGACCAAACTTCAAATTTCACAAGTAGCTTTACAAAAACCATTGGCCAACAAGAGAAAGGAGATGCTCCTTAGGACACAGAAGTCCATCTTTATCTATCTCCAGGCTACCTCTCCAGCCTCATCTTCTCTCATGCTTACCTTCCACATCACCTTTACCTATATAGAAAGAATGCAGCTTCTCTAAGGAATACTGAGTGTTTCTGTTTCACTGCTTCTTTTGCTTAGAACATCTGCCCATCCTTGCCGTTTGTTCACCAGATAATACCAAATTTCTGTTCCCTATCTCTTATCAGTCCACACTTTTAGGATGGCTCCAGTATTACTAGCACCACCTTCTACATGAAGACTTTTCAGATGTCTGCTTCTCATCCCTCTGCTAGATCCAATTGATTAATTTTTCTCTGTGCTCTCACCGTGGCAATAACAGCAGTGAGAGTAATAGCTGATCTATGTTATATGCAATCATTGTGTAAAGTGCCATCTTAAACCTCACAAGTTTATAAAGTATGAGGTATAATTATTATCCTCCTTTTAAGTATAATTAGTATACAATGGTATATTAGTTTCAGGTGTATAATATAATGATACAACAATTCTATACATAATGTAGTGCTCATCATGATAAGTATTATAATCCCCATTTTAAAGATGAGGAGACTAAGGTCTAGAAAGATTATATTTAATCTACTTGCCCAAATTGTATAGCAAATATGTGGCAGAACTGATCACCTTATCTACTTAAACCCCAAAGCATATGCACTTAACCTCTATAGCACAGGGCCCAGGCTCATAACACACGAGTTAGGTAAGCAAGGAATAAGACAAAAGGGGGTGGCAGACAGTATGGAATGGAACAGGGTACACTCAAGGTATAAACTTTAAAAAAAGGAAGGGGAGGGGAGGAAGAGAGGAAAAGAAGAGCTCTGGGTCGCAAATAAAACATATTTAAAGACTGATCCTGAATAGTAGGCCACTAGCTTGAGACTCCTGTTTCATAATGTATTCAATTCCCAATTTTATGCTTGTCATAAAACCCATGTCAGGATAATTTATTAGGATAGTAGTGCCTATATCTTTCTTGCTGCTGTAGGTGTCCCATGAAAGAAGGGTAACTTTCTACTTTTCACCTATCCACAAACCTTGCATCCTAGACATCAAGGCAGAGGGATGAGGGACAAGGGGATGAAATAAAGGGACCTAAATGGTCCATAGAAGGAGAGAGAAAGAAGGCTACATTCTTCTTGACACAGTCAGCAGGATTTTAGGGATCTCATAAATGGTTGTACTTCTAAAGGTGGGGCTGATAATGCATATCCAGAAAGAACCAAAATGGTCATAGACAAACATCCCTGTGCTCCAAGATCAGAATAAACCATGTCTTTCAGCAATCATGACTGCTACTAGAGACTCTGCTGCAGATTTTCTGTACTGGGTAAACCCCAGTGTACTACTTCTCCGTTGCCACTATAATGAACTACCACAGACTCGGTGGCCTAAAACAATCTAGATTTATCTTACGGTTCTGGGAGTTAGAAGTCTGAAATGAGTCTTGATGGACTACAGTACAGGTGTTGGCAGGACTGCGTTCCTTTCTAGAGGCTGTGGGGGTAATCCTTTTCATTACCCTTTCCAGCTTTGAGAGGCCACCCCCAATTCCTTGGCTCATGGCCACTGTCTTCAAAGCCAGCAATGCCAGCTGAGCTCTTCTCAGGCTGCGCTCTCACTGGTTCTCACTTCGGCCTCCCTCTTACACTTTTGAGGCTCCTTATGATTATAATGAGTCCACCCAGTGAACCAGGATAATCTTCCTATTTTAGGGTCAGCTGAATAGTAACCTTAATTCTATCTGCAATCTTAATGCCTCTTTGTCATGTGATGCAACAGATTCACAGGTTCCAGGGATTAGGACATGGACATCTTTGGGGGGCCATTCTGCCTACCATGACCAGTGTTTCCTAAAGACTTTTTGAGTGAGGAGCTATTTGAGATTATATATCTTATTACCCTACTGAGTAGGTTCTGATATGTGAATATTTGTAATTAAAATATATAATATGAATGGCATGAGCAAGTAAATTCATATGCATTCCCCACCTATAACAATTTTTTTATTTCTCTGTATATAAGTCAGGCCTCACCTCTCTACCATGAGCCTGTGGTTGGGGACCATGGCCCTTTTTGGTTTTTGTTTCCCCAGCACCTAGTACCATGCCTGGCACACTATAGGAATTTTTGTTTGTCACAGTAATAAATAAGTGAAAAATGTTTCTTCTGGGAAAAAAATTGTAGAATTATATTTGTTACTTAGTTCAAAGCTGTGCATATCTTGAAAGTTGAATCTAGTGCCAAAAGGGAGGGGGAAGCTGAACATACACTATTTTAAAAATCTATTTGAAATAGATGTCAGAGGCATTTTTAAAATTATTTCTAATATGGATCATTCATCAGTAGAATAAGCAAAAAAGAAAAGGAAACTGCTCCCCTAAACCATATGAATTCTTATATTTCATTTCAAGTCAATAAAGGGAAAGTCACTTCTAAAATATTATGATTCATGAACTTCATTTTCCACTCCTTTTGGTTTGATCACAATAGCCATCTCTGTATGGTACTAGAATTGTTGATATTTTATTGCATTAAAACATCTCATTATTATGTATTAAATGCTATTATTTATGGCCACTACTCCATCTGATGTGAGACAGAAAAATTACTGAAGGCTTGCCATCTCAGGACTAGGCATTTTATAGGGATGAAGGACTGACTAGGAAGAGTCAATGGTCCTTCAGCTGCCCCTCAGATCATTAACTCCAAGTGGTTATTTGCTCCCAGGCACTGTCCTATGCCTAGGTTGTTATTGCTGTGATATGTAGATGAAGAAGAATATATTTTAAATCCTTTAATATGAACTCAATGCTCATGAAGGATGCCAGATTGAAAGCACTGGAGTCTGAACTCATCGGGTTATGCACTTGGCTGGTCCAAGTTACAGAGAGATGCTTGACCTTGAATGACCACCTTGCAAGAGGGAGAAAACATAGAGTTTTGCTGAATTTCAAGAGACTTAGTGAGGAGCAGCACATCAGCATTCCAAAGTTAAGCATTTTTATCAAGAAGGAAAAAATAAGACTATTAACTAAACTTCTACTTGACTCTATTTATTATAATGCCAATACTGGTATATATGTAGTGGGGGGCAGTGGTGTTAGGAAACACAATTACTTTAACATAAAACATAAATAAATGTCTATTACCAATGCACTAAAACACTTAAATAAGCAGAAATCTTTTTAACAACTGATATATATATTCCAGCTTTATGGCCTTGATCCTATTTTGCACACTTGAGGGGTCCTTAACTTTCCAAAAATCATAGACTGAGGAGGAAGAAAGTTAGAGCTATCCAAAGTTTTATTATAGATATGAGAAAACCAAGGCTCAGAGTGGAAAAGTGACCTGAGGAGGACCATATCAGCAGTATAAGACTGGGAGCAGAGCCCAGATTTTCTGATTAACAGGCAAAGGCTTTTCTAGTATACCGTGTTGTCTCTCTAAGGGAGGAAAACTAGCTGCTCTCTGAACCTTTTAAATATTTAGTGCCAATTATTTTCATAAGTGTGCATTCTTTTGGCCTTTTAGGCATTTTTCCTCCAATCTGATCTATTCATTCACAAAAGATTAGGAAGACTATCATTTTTCACATACTTAAGCCTTCTTAAGTATGAAAAAATACCTTTCAGTTAATATTACACACTGGCAGACTCACAATTCCCAAATTAAGAGCCTTATTTTCACAAATGATACAAAACACAAAAATCTTGACTTCCTTCCTCAGTGAGTTTCTTTTTTATTCTGTCATTTTATTTTCTGATACTTTTTATCCTATAGCGATCGAAACTTTCCAGCAATAGTATTCCCTAAAGGCAGTACCTCAAGAAGAATAGCAAATGGAACTACATGCATTGTTAAAACTGACAAATCCATTTAAAATTCCCATTACAGACTAATCTCAATTAACTGGAACCCAATTTAAAAAAAAACAACAACATATTTGTACTATATTTTCAATTGACAATGCAAATTCCAAGATTTTAAGGGTTTCATTATTTATGTAATCTCATTGTTTTACATAAAGTATCAAGTGATTCCAAAGACTTATCACAAATTCAGATCATCCTTTTGACTTTTTTACAAGTTGGGATGAGAATTCATATTTGAATAATAATGTGTAGTACTACCAAATATAGGTACCAAAGGAAAAAACTAATATTCTCTATTTCTTACTAAGTACCAAATATTGACCAATTTTTTAAAATAATCTTTTCTTTTTTTTTAAAAGATTTTATTTGTGTATTTGACAGAGATCACAAGTAGGCAGAGAGGCAGGCAGACAGAGAGAGGGGGAAGCAGGCTCCCCACTGAGCAGAGAGCCAGATGCGGGGGCTCCATTCCAGGACCCCGGGATCATGACCGGAGCTGAAGGCAGAGGCTTTAACCTACTGAGCCACCAAGGCGCCCTGACCATTTTTTTTTAACCAATATTTTTAGTAAGAATGAAAGTCAATGAGGGAAGTCTTTCAGGTAAGTTTAGATTTTGATTAATCGAAAGTGTCCCCACCTTGCTACATTTTCTTGCATATTCCCTTTACCAGAGGACTGAATAGAGAAGCAATAGCTTTCTCAATATTCCAGATGAATTCTATCTACTTTGGCACATTTACAAAAATAAAAGGCACAATAATTTTTGCCCAGTAGTTGCACAATAAATATTAATTGTGCATATAGACTGGTAGAGGGATGGATGAAAAGAAGGGCGTAAGGGTGAATAAATGAATGCAACACCATGTCAATACAGATATTTTACTTGAGAATTTCCTAAAAAATTAAAACATTCATTTCAGGAGACAAATATTTATTTTGTCTGTAAAATTCTCTGAATGAAAATTTTTTCCATTGATATGGAGAAATGCTATGCTTATTTGCAGTCAACAAGAACTACTAAATAGTTTCCAAACATCCTCATTGGCCACTACTGTTCCTTGTACTCTGCAGATACTCCCATCAGTGAAGGAGTCTCTTGGTTTTAGCAGCTGTATATAGAAAAGGTCACAGGTTCATTCAAATATGTAGGATAGCTTGCATATTTGATTTTGCAAAGACTAACAGTTATGGAGCACAGACACAAACTTATCTACACCATGGCCATTTTAAGGGTTTAAAATGATGCATTTCATCTACATGACACTCAATGAATACAACTGATTATAGCAGTGAAACATTCCTTTCCTTTCACATTATGCAACAAAGTGTTCAATTCCCCCAAGTAAATTTCAGTGTAGAATGCACATACCTTGATAGATCCAGAAGTTATGGGAATCAAAAAGGAGACAGCTGAATAAAGGTCACCCTTGTAATTCCTGTAAACAAATTAGGCCAAATTATCCTTCAAACATATGTACAAGCAGGTCCAAAGCAGTCCTTCTATGAGGGAAAGGAAGAGACGCATGAGAGGCTGGAGTGGGAGGAGGCATGGGGGTTGTGAATGAAAGACTTTATTTTGCAATTCACAAAGAATAATGGGGTCAGTCTCCTAAAAGGTCTGCTTGAAACTTCAATCATATTATGTTGCTAATGAAGAATTTTTTAATTAACAATGAGTATACCTAAAGGTCTATGGAATTCTCACCCACAAACACTGTCCCAGCTTAACAGTATTCAATTATTGTTCAATATACCACTCATTTTGAGAGGAAATGCCCACAATTTCAAGGAGTTTTCACCAATATAAATATTTTATAGTAATTTAAATTTCTTATACTAAAATAGTCCTTTATAGTTTACCAGAAACATTCATATACACATTTCATTTAATCCTCAAAACAACCCTGAAGAAACAGACTGAGAGGTAAAATGGCTTGCACAGGGTCACGTTTGTGGTTAGTGGCAAAGCAAGAATTAGAATCCAAGTCCCCTCACTTTCAGCTCAGTCATTTTTCCAATGTCCCATGTGACTTTCTTCATGACAGTTATAAAATTAACTATATGTCTCAATGGGCTACACTTGGTACTGGGCAATAGGGCAGGAAATATGTCCTATAATAATCCCTACCATTTCACCCAACTTGAGAGATACATATCTCTCTCTCTACGTATACACACATGTGTCTGTGTGTATACATATTTTATTGACACAGAAGTGTTAACAATATATTGATAAGTTTTTAAAAAAGCACATTATAAAGTAATTACATGAGTCTGGCTTTAAAAAAGACATATATGTGGGCGCCTGGGTGGCTCAGTTGTTGGGCGTCTGCTTTCGATTCCGGTCATGATCCCAGGGTTCTGGGATAGAATCCCGCATCGGGTTCCCTGCTCAGCAGGAAGCCTGTTTCTCCCTCTCCCACTCCCCTTGCTTGTGTTCCCTCTCTCACTCTCTCTCTCTCTCTGTTAAATAAATAAATAAAATCTTTTAAAAAACAGACATATATGTATGTAAAATATATATGATTTTTTCTTTCTGTGTGTCTATATTTTCTAATTTTTCTATAACAAACATATATGACTCATACATAAAAAGCTATGTTTTAAATTCTCCAAAAACCCATTTTAGGTGGGTGGGAGATGGGAGATACAGGGAGTGGGGTTGAAGGAAGGCACTTGTCATGATGAGCACCAGGTGTTGTATGGAAGTGTTAAATAACTATACTGTATACCAGAAACTAATATTACATTGCACGTTAACTAATTGGAATTTAAATTTTAAAAAATGAAACAAATTAAAAAAGGTTTCAAAAATCCATTTTAGAAAAGGCAGTGTGGTAAATTAACACAAAAGAAAAAGGAAAACAAAAACTTTTAACTTTAGTATTCCAATATTTTATGATTGGCACTCAATTAACCTTATGGCCCCAATTTATCAATCAAGTATTCCCCAAACCTATTCTTTCTATGTTGAGGCAAAATCTCAGTAATAAGGGCAAACAATTTAAAAATTTCTGCACAGTAAATCGTGACAGAATATCTAAATGCAATTTTTTAAAAAATGTAGGTCAATAACATTATTGTCACCTTTGACAAAGATCATCTATGTGAACTTGTAATGATAATAATAGTGTTATATTAATACTAATGATCGCCATATCCAATATACTATATACAAATCATTCCTAATAGACTGAAGTAGTGTTCTTGATTACTTGCAATCTAACTGCCTGATGTACATTTTTCATCACTGTTAATGTTGCTCAAAAAGACATAGTTCTGCTCAAGCATTCATGTGGTTCTGTAACAGCGTTAAGTTAGAATCTTTCAAGGGAAGACATTTCAGAAAGTACTTAGATCTAGACTACAAAAAAGTATTTCTGGCTCTTTTGCCACATATACGAGAGCAAGTCTGTAGAAATTGGCTTCATACCCATCAGGGTGATTCTGCAAGGAGGTTAGCAAAAAATGCCTTAAAAAATAAACTGCCCTATGCCTGGGTGGCTCAGTCACTAAGTGTCTGCCTTTAGCTGGGGTCATGGTCCCAGGGTCTTGGGACTGAGCCCCACATCTGGGTTGCATGCTCAGCAGGAAACCTGCTTCTCCCTCTCCCACTCCCCCCACTTGTGTTCCTCTCTCACCGTATCTCTCTCTGCAAAAAAATAAATAACATCTAAAAAAAATAAATAAACTGTCCTATATGGAGCATTTTGCCTCACTGAGATACACAGAGGACTGGGAAGCAAGAGGGCTTTGAAATGATTTAGCTCTTCTCCGCTCACTTCTCAACTGCCTTCAAACTGGAGCCTTCAGGAAGATATCCTTCCCATTTATGACTAGAGAAGGCCAGTTCATACATAGATCTATAGAAGATACCCCAAGTCATTTGCCATCACTTACCAGCTCAAACATGTACCACTTCCCTCACCTTTCACCTCTTTATTTCACTCAAGAATTCATTCCCAAAAAGAAACTGCTGACTGTCTTAATACTGCATATGGGCTAGCTACCCTTTAGGAACAAAAAAAAAAAGTAAGAACGTTTGACAGGACCATCACCGAACACAACCAAATAATGCACACCAGAGGCAAAAACAGTAGGAGCCACAAATGTTAGAAATGCATGTCACACTATTGACTATTGGTTTTGAAAATAGGCTAGAGCCTGCAAGCAAAGTCCTAAAGCCAGATCTGAACAGCTCATTAAGAGTTCATCTAACCCACACTTTAATTAGTGCCACTGCCTCTTGTTTGGTCCTACATAGAGAATAATATTCTACATTCTTCAGTTCTCAGCCTCTTAAAATGAAACCATCATCTGATATCGAGTGTGGAGATGAAATGCATAAATTGAAGGTAAATGAATAAAAGAATTGTCTAAGAGTCTGGTTCAAAAAATACATCTATATATATATGAATACACATTTATCAAAATATGCATACATGTGTGTATGGATAGATATCTTTCTCAGATGCACTTAAAAAGTGTTAACTCCTATCTGTTTAGGAAACGGGCCACTTTTTACTTGTTTTCAATAATTATTCAATTATATACTAATTATAACTATAACAACTTATTAACACTTTTTGTTTTCAAGGGACTTTGGGCTGCATATAGGTCACACTTTATTTTACTAATGAGTATATCTTTACATATTGCTACACATACTTCAAAAGCCCTATCATTTTTCTAATGGGACATTTACCCAAGACCTTGTAGAAAATAATTGTGTTAATAGCAGAGACAGTTTCCCCATTACAATGATCAGTACTCTCAGACAATTAATGCTGTAACACTCTGTATTGTCACTTTCTTCCTTGGGGCCGAGAGAACTTCTTGGTTTACATTATTGGCTGCAGCTTCTTTTTGTTCAGGCAATATGGGCATTTCTAATGATGAGACCGGCCAAAACTTGTCAATGCTATTTTTCTTCTCTTCCATTAGAGGGGACTGTGGCTGAATAGCCAAGCAATCTATAGTCTAACTTCACTTAATTGTTTTTACTACATGACATGAAGAAATATAGTGAGCAATCACTCCTGTTTTACATGAAGCAAATTGCTAGTGCTCTCCACAGCAATATGAAGAAGTCTTAACTTGCCTAATCTCCCTTGAACATCCTTACAGGAAAAACTCTGCATTCCTTGGTTCTCCAATGACTAAAGACTAGATTGGATCAGTAGATCTCAATTACTTTCCCTGTCGGTAGATCTCTTCAGAACAAAGCAGCCAGAGAACAGTTGGCCCCAGTTACAGCTGGTATATTCCTCTCCCTCTAGCACCACCTCTCAAGGAGACCAGGTTTATCCTCTTTGTTATTTATTACCTAAACCTCACTTTTAAGGTGCAATATTTATTTTTGTGTTTTTTGTTTCCTCTTTGTTTTGTAAATTTATTTTTCTTTTTAAAAAGATTTTATTAAGTGAGTTGGGGGAAATCGGAAGGGGAGATGAACCATGAGAGACTGTGAACTCTGAGAAGCAAACTGAGGATTTTGGAGGGGAAGGGGGTTGAGAGGCTGGGAGAGCCTCGTGGTGGGTATTAAGGAGAGCACGTATTACATGGAGCACTGGGTGTGGTGCATAAACAATGAATCTTGGAACACTGAAAAAATAAAATTAAAAAAATAAAATAAACAAATGTTATAAAAGGAGGATTTTATTTATTTATTTATTTATTTGTCAGAGAGGTCATAATCAGGGGAAGCAGCAGGTAGAGGGGGAAGCAGACTCCCCATGAGCAGGAAGCCCTATGTGGGGCTGGATTCCAGGACCCTGGGATCATGACCTGAGCTGAAGGCAGACGCTTAACCGACTGGCCACCCAGATATGCTGTAAATGGATTTTTCTGCAATGAAAGTTATATAGACTTGCTGTAGAAAATCTGGGAAACACAGAAGATATAAAGGGAAAAAAATCACCTAATACCCACCTCCCTCAAAGAGACATAATCACTTTTAGCACCATTGTGCATGGTTTTCCAGTCTTTTTTTTCCTTTCTTACATAGTAGGTAAATATAATTTTGTATCCTCCTTTGACACTTGATAGCATAACATAAACATTTTCCTTTTATCATAAAATATTTGCAAACATCATCTTTAATGGCCATAAAATATTACATTGTCTCAATATACCATAAATCACTTAGCAATTCCCTTGTTGAACATTTAGGTTCCTTCATTTTTTTCCACTAATACAAATAATTTATGGTGAAAATCTTTGCAAATAAAGCTTTTTCTGCACTTTGCATTATTTCTTTAGGACAAATTCCTAGAAGTAGAATTATTGGGTCAAATGGATATGAGCATTTTTGAGGCTTTTCCTTCAATCTGCCAAATATAGACCAACAAACATTTCATCATGTCCTTATATTCATGTATTTACTCAACCATTACTTATTAAATACCTACCATGTACCAGGCACTGTGCTAGGTGATACGAATACAGTAGTGAAGAAAACAGACATAAAAATCCATGCCCTCATAGAGCTAATATGCTAGTAGATTTGATAAATTACAAATAAACAAAAGTACAGTGGGATACCAGGTAGTAATGAGAAACATGAGGAAAAATAGAAGCATATAAAGGCATAGAAAATGAAGAATCATGACAGGACTCATTACATAAGATGGCCAAAGAAGGTCTCTATGATTAAAAAATATTTGATCAAAGAGCTGAATGAAGCAGGAAAGTAAGCTCACAGAAATCTTGGAGAAAATTCATTTCAGGCAGTGGAAATGGCAAGTACAAAGGCCCTGAGAAACAAAAAAGCATGGCATGTTGGGAAAGTGTAGCTAGAATGTTATGACCAAGTTTTGGTAGGGAAAATAGTAAGATGCAAGGCCCAATAGAGACCAAATCATGTAGGGTCTTGTAGACCATGGCAAAGATTTTTAATTATTTTTTAAATTTTACTTTAAGTGTGAGAAGAAGGCAGCTATCAGAGGGAAAAGAGAGGGAAAATCAGAAGATCTTATTTATGTTTTAAAAGGATCACCCTGGGTGCACCTGGGTGGTTCAGTGGGTTAAGCATCTGCCTTGTCCTCAGGTCATGATCCTAGAACCTTGGGCTGGAGCCCTCTATCAAGTTACCAGGCTCTGAGCTCCCTGCTCAGCAGGGAGTCTACTTCTCCCTCCCCTCCCGCCATCACCCCCATGCTCGCTCTCACTCTTTCAAATCAATAAATAAAATCTTTTAAAACAATAAATAAAAGGATCACCCTGGCTGCTATGTGAAAAACTATGGAGGGGCAAAAATGTATGTAGGGGCACAATTAGGAGGCTATTTCAGTATTCTAGGTGAGAGATGATGGTGGTTTGGTCTAAGGTGTTAGTGATGAAGGAAGGTAAAATGATTCAGACAGGATATAATCTGAAGGTATAGTCAACAACATTTGTTAATTGATTGGATGTCAGGTGTGAAAAAAGATGAATCAAGGACTCTAAGGTGTAGTACTTGAGCAAGCACATTTTGCATTATCTTACAAAACTAACAACAACAAAAAAACCCACCTTTGTATTTGTTTCTAATTTGCATTTATTTTTATTATTGAAGTTTGAGCCTTTTTCACATTTATTGGCCATTTTTATTTCCTTGTGTGAATAATCTTTTCATGGTTTGTCTAGATGGCATTTATAAAATCCTTTCCTCCCTTAGCTTTTATTTCACTATTTTCTGGTTTGCCTCTTACCTCTCTGACCTTAATGTGACTTTCCTGAAGGCTTCTCTTATTTCATCAACCTCTTAAATTGAGTGTTTCTCAAGATTTGACCCTTGCTTCTCTTCTTACTCTATAAACCCTCCCTAGGTGAACTCCCCTTCCTATTCTTATGATTTCAACTACTACACTGACCAATGACACACAAGTATCTACCTCCAGACTTCATCTTCAGATCTGTAATTTCCTTCTGTTACAAACCATCTCCAACTGGATGTCTAGATGGTGTCTTACATTAAATAGATACAAACCTGACCTCATTAACCTCACCAAAACTAACGTTTTTTCTATGTTCCCAAATTGCTTAATGGCATTACCTAATTTTCCAAGCCAAAGCCGCTAAGTCACTCCTTCCTTTCTGTGACCCTCTAAATGTTTTCATTTCCCAAGTCCCACTAAAGCTACCTTATACGTGGCTCTTGAATTCTCCACCGCTCATCAATACTATCACTGCCTTGATTCTTATCCTCATAATTGCTCACAGTTGCAACACAGTCTCTCAATCTCTCAATGTTACTACTCTTAATCCACTTCAATCCATTCTTCCTACAGGTGTCATCTTTGCAATCTTTCTAAAAACCAAAGTTGGTGACCTCTCCCCACTTTAAAACCTTTCATCTAATGCCATAGACTCTGCTACAACATACTACATTGCATGAGTTTGGATAAATGGCAGAAAAACTACCATTCTCCAGTATAACTCTCCGTACAGGAAAATCTTAATACATTCATTCACTCCACAAATACATACTAAGCATCTTCTGTGTGTCAGGCATATAGATAAAAAATAAGACATTAACCCTGACCTCCATTCCCCCATCTGGATAGGAAAAAAAATGAAACCCTACTACCCTGGGTTGGTGTTCTCCCTTGCTAATTTAGCCTTGTGCCCTTTCATAATCCTTTCCCATATGAAATGTGGTTCCCCATATTCTCTTGACTAAACCAATTCAAATGACACATCCTTTACAAAACTATATCTACCTTTGAGCTTCCAGAACATTCTAATTATTCCTCTTCTAGAGCATCTGTTACATAATAACAATATGCATATAGGTTTGTCTCCTCCATTAGAATCTAAGTTTTTAAAGTGTCCTTCTATCACTGGGTATACAGAGGCGTTTTTAAAAAGTTTTGGTGAATGACTGAATGAAGAAATGAAAAGACAAAGTTTTTTCTTCATGAAGATTTTTTTATGATGTATAATCAAACCCATGTAATACTGAAGTCTTCAGGAAAAGAAGAGGGCAGTCCATAAGACCTAGAGAGTCTTCCATGGAAAAGACTTGAGACTTCAACACACACTGCCCTAGAAGTCTGTGTAATGTTGATTTTTTTCCTGCCTTTTCAACAACAAAGAAGTCCCAAGTATTTTGCTAAATATCTGGGACCAGTGTTCTCTCATTACATCTATTCCTGTTTTACACATTTCTTAAACATGTTTTATTCCATGTTTTACAGAAATATATTGCTAAAATTTTCTCTATTCTGTGTTGAAATGCCCTTAAAATATTTCCATTGCACCGAATTCTCATTGTTTACATTAAAATTACCTCACTTTCTCAAGTTGTCCAATGTTTCATCAAGGCAGTATCTCAAATACGGGAAAAGAACAAAACAATGAAAAAAATGTAGCACCCTTGTGTTAACACTTCAGAGGTTTGAAACCAAAAATAAATGGTGTCACACCTAAGTGTTGACATTTTATTACACTAAACATGAAAGATAAATCACAAACGCACCAACAACGTATGGATATGTGCCCAGAGTACATCTGTAATAAAGAATAACAACCCAGGAAATTAGTGTATTATTTTAGCTTCTACCCAGGATCATTGAGAAAATGTATGAGCCAAAAACAATACAAAGAATAATAGTTCACATTACACTTAGAATTCTCTAGGATACACATAAAGAAATGGTCAGATTTAGAAAAAGAATAAAAAGATTAATCACTGCATAAACTTAGTGAATGTCTCAGAGCTTCCTTTTTCATAAACCTATGCACTAC
Organism: Enhydra lutris kenyoni; assembly: GCF_002288905.1. Taxonomy (NCBI): domain Eukaryota; kingdom Metazoa; phylum Chordata; class Mammalia; order Carnivora; family Mustelidae; genus Enhydra; species Enhydra lutris. The sequence continues at coordinate 7,618,884 of NW_019154137.1, forward strand.
CTCAATTCTTAGAAAGAAAGAAAGAAAGAAAAGAGAAAGAGTAGGAGGAGAAAATGAGAGTGACTTCATTGTTATTTCAAGGCACAAGAGTCTTTTCAAATCTAAGCTATAGGTATCAATTGGCCAATCAACTGCACAGCCTTTTCCCTTAGAGGTCACTAGATCTCATTAGTGAAATTAATACTGTATTTCCAAAAGGAGTTTCTTATTTGACTTGCATAGCAATGATGTCAATGTTTCCCTACATCGTTTAAAGTTCACAATCACAAAGATATATTCATTTCAAGCATAGAGTAAGCAAATAAGTGATATATGTATTTGTAAATGATGCTTGTGAAATCCATGTCAAAAATGTACATACACTTTTTAATCAATATTCCTTTGGCAAAAAATCCCATCCCCTCACATATAAATACAAACATATTTTGGGGCTAGTTAATAGAGCAAGAGATCACACATCAATATCACTCAAATGCTTGCAATTAAGAAGAACAGCTTTAAAAAAAGAAAATCATTAATGCTAAAGGGAGGTAATGCACAGAGTATAAATTCAAAACGTTGATCAGAAACATTATGTTGATAGGAACTGAGTTAGCTAGGAACACTGCAGATTTAGAAGGCTTCCAGTCACCCTGTGGTTGTAGTGTATTTATGTACCTCTATATTTAAACACAGGTGGTAATTAGCAAGATTGAGACACCTTTAATAAGGCATCATCATAGGTGCAAAGGATGTGTAGCATAAGATGAGTTCATTATCAATAACTTCCCTGAATTAATCATCTCTTAGGGCATTTAATTTTAAATGTACCTGAAAAAACCTGGATCATTGAGATAGGCCATCTGCAGTATCTTTTTCTAATTTCTCTGAACAACTGAAGAGTTTTCTTAAAATGCCTATATACAGCTGGGACACAGAGATTATAATATCTAATAAGCCAATTGACCATCTAATCTGGCGTCTTCTCTTTGACAGGTGTCTAAACCAGATAGAGGCATGAGAAGTAATATAAACACTTAGAATTCACCAATTATGCAAAACCATGCAACTGGGAAATTTTCTTCTTGACCTTAGCTAATGATCAGATTTTCCCCGAAGTACGCAATGTACTTTTATTTTGGCTGCTTTAAAAATTCTCATTCAAACAGACAGCTAAAAACATTAAACTGCAATTCCAAACATTAAAATGAAAATGGATTTCCTTTGATATAACCATATAGGAATTCTACTGCAAGTTTTATATATACAACTACATCAGCATCCCGAACATTCACAAAACCTTACATTTAAATAGGAAAACAACTGGAAAGTAAATATACAGTAATTTCAAAAGGGAAACTGAGGTGTTAACAGCAGAACATTACTTGGATGAATAACTAAATTTCATTGATCAGATATTTAGAACCATCTAGATGACTGACTGCTATTGTACTTCCAAATGCCAAGCATCTGCTGAAAGGCCAGAAGAAATGAACATGATACAGAAGAAAGACACAGAGAGATACCAGGAAATCTACATATTCAATGATGATGATTGCATTTTTCATGTTTTACTCAGATATTTTCATATCACACCAATATGGCTTATGTAACAAAAATAAACCACTGAACAAAATATATGCAATTCAATATCCCACAAATGAATACCAATATCATCAATATTTCCTAAAATATAAAAATGTAAATACTATTTTTCTTATTTTTTCTATTTTTAAATCACTACCTTATTCTATCATTAATAATTCTGCCTAGGATATTTATATTTTGAAATTCTAGTCACTTAATCTACTGACATATAAATATAGATCTTCCTTCTTTTCTCACCACGAAAATCCTTTTGGGGAATCACTCTTTCTTAGCCATAATAGAGAAATTTGTTTATAGCCATAAATTCACAGGAAAAAATATTAATTTATCAGGACCCATAGCTGATAATATTGCAAAAGGCTTAACATGGATTGCAATTTAGCTCATATTAGAGTTTGTGATTCCAAAATTCAATTTTGTAAGTCATAATCAGCCACAAAAATGTTACAACAGAATATGAGAAACATTAAAAGGCAATTTCCTCATTGTTGACTACTTATCAAGTGACAACTTAGTCAACTAAAATTAAAACAATCAGTATGCTTTATGGTGACGGGTAAAATGAGTGTTTTACAGATTTCAAATAAATGTTTTCAAATCCATTTAGTCTCTGTAATAAAAAAAAAACAAGTGGGGCATAGATATTTTAATAAAATAGTTTTTATATTTGGAAAGGAAAAATAACCAGTCCTACTGGAATAGTCAAACATCATTTATATTTAACTTTACTATGATCACTAACTAGGTTTCTTCAAAGTCTACAAAATCATTATTTGAAAGAACATATTTTTTCAATATAATAGCTATTATGAAACTATTTTGCAGCTGTGAATGTCCTCATAGAATAAAAATGCTCTGCAGCGCACATAAATACCAACAGGAATGCACAAATCAAGACTATTTCTGTGATTATTTTGAAAGAACTGCTTGAGTAGGGGACAAAGAGGGTAAGCGGTAAGATCTTCAGGAAAATGACAAAGATGGCACTGATTTTTGTTCTGCGTAATCATTTATTGCTTGCAAATTCAATTCCCCCAGCCTTTTACGGTTACTTTCAGGGACCAACAGGCTGGCATGAAATTAAATTAACAAGCAGGTTCCCATCCTGAATTAGTGACTCCCAGCTGTCTGTCCCGTCTAGTTTCCATGGCAGTGGAAGAATCGGTGGAAAATGAGGTGCAGAAAATTTTAAGAAGCTAACATATCAAACTCTTTAAGTTGATTTCTTTAAACTGATGAATCAGTAGTGGGGGCATAGGGGGGAGGTAGAATTGAAGCTAAAGTTTTTAATTTCCTGGCTTGTTGAAAAGGCCAGTGTGTTTCTGTTTTGTAATTGCTAAGGGATGCAAGCAACATCTCACACATTTCATAGAAGGCTGTAGATTTAGGATGGCATACAGGTCATTATGTATTTTATAGTAATCCGAGAGTGTATAAGGTACTCTACATTATTTTAAAGTATTTAATTTTATTTTTGCTTTCTGTTTTGGCATAGATATTAAGATTCATCAGCCTGTTAAGTGACTCCAAACATCCAGAGACGAAGTAAAAAATTCTCTCAACCAACCAGATGTTTGTTTGCATCACCCCAAACAGCTAGATGGTTGACGGAACTTTTCACTCACATATTTGAGAGAGCGCCATAGAAACCTGTCATAAGCACCCAGAAAAAAAAATACTAATCTTGGCACATACCTACAAAAACACAGGTATGAGGGCTCAGAGTAAGACCTTCACTGGGGGTGATCTACCAATATAAAAAGAGAGTATTTAACACATTTTCCTATTTCCATTTTCCACTTAACTTCTCCACTCATACAGTTAGAGTAGGGTGGGAACGGAAAACCCAATATTTCAGAATCATTACATCACATTGAAAACATCATCCAAGAGGTAGTGGTTAGTTGGCATATATGCATGTTTCACCATATGCTATTGTTTACCTAAAGTGGAGGCTTGGACAGGAAGTAAAAGTCGGATTTTTTTAAAAATTGTAAATTATCCAAGATTATACTTCCAGGTCTAGAAATGAGTCCTCAAGTTACATAAGAATTTAACAGGCTTTATTTATCAAACTCTGAATTATTATTTTTTAAATATTAGGGATCCAACATCAACTGTAAAAGTATTTACTATCTCCAATTAAAACTAGTTTGCTTTGATTGTACACAAAAATGTTAGCAGTCTAATTGATATAAATATTATTATGCAGTAATTTTCAGTTTATGCTATCAAATTCCAATTTCCTCAGCCTTACTTTTCGTGGGTTCCAAATGTAAGCAGTTTTGTTGGTCTTGCTAAATTGTACCTCCATGCATCTAGCAAACTACAAAATCTTTATACATTATATAATTGTCATAACAGAGTACCACATACTGAAGAGACACCTATGGTTGGACTATCAAGGTTACTGGAATAATCAAAAGCTGTGTGTACCCTTTTCTAGCATTCACCTGGTCAAACTAAGCACAGTTCTAGCTGGTGATATTTACTTGATATTTACTTTCCTCAGTTCTAAAACAAATTAATGGAAAACAGAAAGAAATAGAAATAATATATTAAGCCAGGATAACAGAAAGAAATAGAAATAATGTATTAACCCAGGATTCAGAACGTTTTACCTTTCATGGGAAAGAAAAATAATAGTAATCTACCTTCAATACAGTGATTTAACCTAATACACAGAACCTGCAGATGATTTAAAGCACTTATTGTATATGGAAACAGTTCTGAAATTTGATTCTTCTTAATTTTTATAATCAGCCCTACATTCCCAGCTATGGATATATGCTGTTGATCAGAATTGCTAAATACTCCTTCTTACAATATTCATCATTTAATTTACCTGTAGTTGTGCTAGTAATCCAGTTCAAACCTTTATTCCAAATGGTAAATGAAGGGAAGCTTCTTTTCTTTTTAAGTGTGCATGGATTACTACTTTTGAGGGTAAACTGACAGGAATTTTTAAAAAATATGGAATTTTAATACAATTATTATACATGTTTTATGTATGATGCATGGCATTCTTCGGAGATAGCGTGTGTGTGTGTGTGTGAGAGAGAGAGAGAGAGAGCAAGCGAGAGAGAGAAAGAGCAAGGGAAAGAAAAAAAATAGGTGAGTACTATAAAAGATTTATTTTTATTAAAAAAATGATGAGTATGCTAAGCACTGGTCTTCTATTGACTTCAGGTCAGTCGGTAAGCGGGTAAATAAATAAATAAATAGTTTAGGAAACCTTAGGGGATTTATTAGTCATAATCTATACTAAGCACTTAGTAACTAAAAACTGAAACTGATGAACATTTGGGAAAAGCAAGCTTCAAGCAAAAATTACATGGATTCTAACGGCTATCTCTAACAGAATAGAAAAAAAATTTATGTTAATTAGTACTGAACCTTCTTATCACTTCTAAGTTTTTAAGATTGTCATGGAAAATGTTCAGAAGCAATGTGCCAAAAGAATATTTTGCAGTTTGAACATTTAAAGTATTATTGTACAGAATAAACTTATACTGAGCTGTTCTGCTTCAGCGAGAGTCTTTGTATTAAAGGCTTCAGAAAGGTACAATGACTATAAAGGAAACTATGATTATGTCAGTGTTATTTACACATATGATAGCTGAATTGAAACAATGAAACTTCTAGGGTATTCCAACCGGACTTTGAATTAGGCCTTTGAATGAGACCGTAATTACATATTATCTGATTTTACTTTTTAACACTCCTAAATGTTTGAATATCTGGAGTCTTGTTTAATCACCCTTACAGCACAATGATTCTACAAAGCCTTCTTTCCTTCAGCCTCATTACATATTATGTTCATAACTGGGACCTAGAACTAATGGCAAATACTAATTCATGTATTAAAAATATTCATTTTTCTACTGTGTCTGGCATTGTTCTGGGGACTAGACTCTGTTAGTTTTATTATGCAAATGTCAAAATCTCTTTGTAGAGTTGTTTTCCAGAAACACCTGTTTATCAAAAATATTCTGGGGGACCATCTGAGAACTTTCAACTAACATTTAAAGCATGTTCATTTTGGAAATTACCGGAACCTCCCTTCAAATGTATCTTGTGACTTTTATTATCATTAAAATGTTCCAACATTACTTGAGTGTATTTGAAAGCTTTGAACTACCTTCAAAAAAAAAAAAACAAAAACCCAACTTTGCAATAGTAAATAATACATCACCCCGAAAAGTCTTATAAACTTCAACCAAAATGGCAAAACTAAGATTCTGCTTTTCCAGTTATTTACTTTAAGAGGCATACTATGTCTTATAAAAATTCATTTCCCCCACATTGCAGATTTGAAAAGAAAAGAGGGGGTGTTGAGCAAATAAGCAAATACTGGGTAATCATGGAGTATAATGTAAAGCTGTGGCTCTCTTAATAGTAATAATAATAGTAATAATAATAATAATAAAGCCTTTCCTTCTTAGAATGTACTCTTTCTTGGCAGCAGTTAAGTACCCTATGCTCCAAATTGAAAGTCTTTGGACTAAGAAGATAAACCAGGATATTTTAGCCAAAAGATAATAATAGAGCAGACATCTGCAATGTCTTCCCCGAACAGGTTAAGAGTAGCGGCTGATTCTCACAGTATAGTGTACCTGGTTTGTTAGTTGTAATCATAGAACAACAATCTAAAATTCAAAGAAGCTGTCTGTGACCCTTACTTACACAAACGCGATCAACTAAATGTTAATCAAACAGTACCTATTAGAGTCCACTGGGGTATTTCGTTTCCTTTTGGTTTCTAAAACAGAATGGCTACTAATTGCCCTTCCATAGCACCAGTAACTTCTTTGCGTATTTCTTTGGGACACCTGAAATACACCTCGGGATTAACATTCCAGGACGAAAAAATACCGGGAAAGTTGAGGCGGCTCCTGACCAGCTGCTTCATATTGAAAATGTGGAGTTTTTCTATACATATTAGCATATAGCCGATAGCGGTGATGCAGATCTGCTAACCCGAAGCTGCCGACTGTAAGCGGGAGCTGCAAACCAGCCCTCGCCCCCGCCCCTACTCTCCTGGTGGCGAAATAGATGTCGAGACAACATCTACTAGTGGAGGGAGATCGTCTGTCTCTGCAATTGTAAACAACTGGCTGCACTGGGTTTGCTGAAATGTTTAAATACATTCCTGACTGCAAACACATCCACTCACTAAGTCGCGCTAACAGTCTCCCTTCACCACCTCTAGGAAAAGCATCCTAAAACTGAATTGTCAATCTGCCGGTTGTGGAGTGGAAGGAAGTGAGGTTACATTTCTCCAGGCATGCCTAGAGGGTACTTGGCGCTCCGCAGTTGTACGGGCCGCTACTAGATTCCCGGGATGTAATGCAAAAAACCCACACACAAACCCGCGCAGCTGAGCGCGTGGTTAAAGCCAAATCCGACGGTTCCCCGAACACCGACTACTGCGTAATGACTGTCTCTTTTGACTAAGATTGAGGTATAGGGAGGACGCACCGGGTGGGGCCCCAAACGGTGTAGGTTAGAAAGGGGTTCTAGAGTTCCCCCTGCCCCGAATCTGGGCTCCCCGCGTAAGGTTCAAAGAGAAATTCAGAAGTAAACAGGTACTAAAGTGCGTCCTAGCCCCTAGGCATCTTCCCTCGGAGAGGGCACTAGCGGGACACAAGTGGTCGAGCCCCGGGCGAACGCTCCAGGTGGGAAGGATGCCGGAGGAGAGGCGCCCTTGTCTTTTCTCGGACCAAGGCCCCCCCAAGTCCAGGTCCACTTGTTAGAGCGCCCCGGCTCTGCGCAAGAGCCGAGGCGAGGGCCCCCCTTTTACAACCAAAGGAGTTGGTTGGCAAAAGTGTCGCCTGTAAAGCCCAGCAAGCCCCCGAAATCAGCGCCCCCAGGGCCCACTGTAAGCTTGAACTGCGAACAAGGCCGACCTCCCACCTCTCCCGGGTGGTCCAGAGCCCCGGGCCAGGCGGAGACCCAGAGAAGAAGGAGCTAAGGTTCTGCTACCTCGGGCAGGACTCCCAGCGCGGACACAGCCCACGGTTCACAACCCAGTGCCGCCATCCTTCGTCTGCAGCCTCGGGGCGAAGTTCGCCCGAGTCCTTGGGGTGGGAGGTGGGGGTGGGGGCATCAAGCCTGAGGGAAGGAGATGAGGGCTGGGAGAAACGCACCTACCTAGTCCAGGCGCAAGTTTCGGTGGCGTCCCCAGGTGCGGTCCTCCGCCCCCTCGCCAGGTGCTCAGCCCCGCCGGGCGCAGCCGGTGCCCGGGACTTCAGGCGTCTCAGCCGGTTCCTGCGGGAAACGACTGTAAATCCACATTACTGTTCGAGCTGCCGCTTGGGCCCCCGCATCGCTCTCCTCTGGCTGGCGGCGGCGGTGCTCCCAGCCGGCTGCCGCCGGGAGCAGGGACCGAACCTGGCTATTGCCGCGCCAGCGGACGATCCCTGCCAGGAGGGTGCTTGCGCCCGGGGTCGTGTGTGTGTGTGTGTGTGTGTGTGCGAGAGTGTGTATACGCGTGTGTGTGTCCGTGAAAGACAGAGTGTGCGTGTGTGTGCGAGCAGAAGGGGTGAGCTCAGCCTCCGGGGCACTCGGAGGTGAACTCCGGGCTAAGCCGGAGCCCGTCGCGCTCCCGGGTGCGGGGCGTCTGCACGGCTGATGGCTGTGCTGATGTTGCCGTGGCCACCGCCGCCGCGCTCTAAGGCTGGTAGCGGTGGTGCAAAAAATGTTTCTCCGCTACTCGAGACCAAAAAACCTGCCCTGTCTACTGAGCATGCCCGGTTTGACAGCTCTACAGCCGAGGATTTTTTTTTTTCCCTTTTCCCCAAGACTCCAGGTTTTAGCCGCAGCTGAGATGGGGGAGGGAGGAGGAGCAGGAGGAGGAGGAGGACTGAGGGAGCAGGTAACCGGCAGAGGAAAGGAAGTGGAGATGAGAAAGATCTGGGTGTCAGAGGATGGAGAGAGGGAAGGAGAAAGCTGGAGATGGGAACACAGGAAAGAAATATGGATCAACTAAATTCAGATTTTGTACCACAATAAGTTCCTGGCCAGGGGACTCTCATGACTAGATTTTTTTTTTAACCCTCGAGGGTTAGGTGAGGTAGGGGTTTCTGAGGAGCGTTTGTGATCCCCAAGATCAGCCTGGGACAGTGTTTCACAGTCATGACATACACAAATGCGCGTGCACACCACACACACACACACACACACAAAGGAGCGTGATCACCGCGGCGCTGTGTAAAGCCTCAGGACTGATAGGAAGAATGTGAAGTCTTTTGCCACTATAACTTTGGAGGGGGGGAGAAGAAGAAAGAAAAGAAAAGAAAAAAAGAAAAAAAGCGAGCAAGCGAGAGAAATTGTTTGGGTTCCTCCTTTTCCGCTCTCCCCCGCCTTCCAGAAAAGCCAAGCCCGTGAGTGTCGTGCGTAAGTGATCCGCAAGCTTTCTCGCGTCCGTCTGTGTGAGAGCACCGCTGACTGCCACCAGCTGACAGTGTGACCCCAGCGCGCCAAGGCCGGCCACCCTCAGCCTCCTGGTGGCGCGTCAGCTCAGCACTGACAAAGTCCTCTTGGAGGGGGGTGGGGGGACAATACTCCAGCTCCTGCCCTGTCAGGCCGCCCTGGTCCCTGGACTCCCCAACGGGCTCCGCCCTTCACCCGGCCGGGCCGGAGGGCAGGTACCCTGGCGAACCCAGCGCCCTGCCCCAAGCCCAGGATCCCTCCTTTCCCACCCTCTTCAGCTTCCTCTAAAAAGCGGAAAAGCGGAATCTACATGTCCAGAAACTCGCTTCGGGAGCCTTAAGGGTCCTACTGGGCATGCTCAGGACTTGGGGTGCCTCGCGTGGAGGAACTCTCCGGCCGCCAACATCTGCATGGCTGGGCCAGATGTGAGGCTTAGGAGGGAGGCGTTGGCGCCCTATTGGAGTTTGGCTCCGGCTCCGGGAAGGGCGGCGGCGACGCCCACAGTCGCCTTCTCCTTCCCGGCTTCCCAGCAAGAGCAAGACCGTGGGAGATACCAAGTGCCGAGCCAGGGGAGCTGCACCAACTGGAGAAACAGGAGTCTTTCGTACTCCCAGACCCCCTTCCCCCCAGCGCCACCCCCGCCGCAGGCAGGTAGGGGGCGCGCAGAGCAGCAGCAGCAGCAGCAGCAGCAGCAGCAGCAGAGAGAGCCCTGCGTGTGTTCGCGGTACTGCTAACCTCTAGGTAAAGAAAAGAGAGCGGGAAGAGTCGAACCTTCTTTGGGAGAAAGACGTTTACTGATGGTTTTCTTGAGTGAAGAAAGAAGGGCGTGTGTGAATGTGTATGTGTGCACTCACGTTTGTAATTTTTCTCCGCAAGAGCAGGGACAGGAAAGCGAGAAGCTATTGCCGAGTTGAGAGCCCGCTAGGGGTTGCAAGAAGGCACATTTGGAGCCTTGGCGGGCGCTAATTACCGGAAGAGTTGCTCGGGGCGCGGTGGGCGCGCACCAAAGCTTCCAGCTGTTCTCCGCTCTGGGCGGTGGCAGCTGCGCGAGGACGGTTTCCGGGCTGTATGGTCTGCGAGCTCCTGAGCCGGGGCGACCAGATTCGACTTCCGAACGAGAGGTAGTATAGGGTGACGCCAGGGGGAGATCTCAGAACCGTGTGTTCCCATCCTGCTGGTTTTTAATACAGGTATTTGCAAAGAGGGTGCATTGTAAGCCCGGCACACCACCGGGGAGAGGAAATAAAATATACCGAGCTGAACACTCTGGGAAATAATCTGGGAATCAAGAGCTGTTTTTTTTCCTTCATCCCTTTACCAACATCGCCTTCAGCTTTGGGCAGGAATCCTTTGGATCCCGGCCTTTCATCACCCCACCCCCACCCTCACCCCTACCCCCACCCCACCGCTCTGCCAACAAAGAAACAAAAGATGACAACTCCACTCTGTGAGGGGATAGCAACTGCTTCCAGAACCATCTCTCTTGAGCTGGTGAAAAGACAACGGGAGAAGGCATGGTTGTAAAACCTGTGTCTTGCCATGAATATGTAAATGAACCTTCCTAAAACCCACTACCGTCCTCTGAAACAAAACAAAAAACATGTATATGTATAAAACATACATAAATATCTTAAATAAAAGAAAGATTCCTCGTTAGGAACCACCAGAATCTTGAACTGTGGAGGGAAAAGACTTTCAGGACACCTCCTCAATTCCCAACTAAGAGTTCTAGAAGAAGGAAAAAGAAACATATGGTCATTCACTTCTCCAGTGACTCCAAACACTATGAGTCTAAGGAAATTCTGTAACCAATTATTAAGGAAAGAACTCATAAATGAAAAAGAAATTCTGACAGAATGGGAGGTGGACAAACCATAACAGCCATGCAAATAGACTATAAGATTTAAAACCAGGATCATCTCACTCTCACACTTGCTGTCTCTTTTGTCTTTTGGAAGACCCAGGAAAGAAGGGGAGGTTAATAACTAGGGATTTCATAAAAGGAAATTCAGCTTTTTTCTCTCTTGGCAATTCGACAGTCCTTTTAATCATTTTTTTTTAATTCTCTCCCCTGCTGTATCCTCATTGTATTTTCTCTGACATTCTTCCCTCTCATTTTCCTTACCAGTCTTCCACAACTCCCAGGAGTCCTTAATTCATTTGGTCTGCAGCTGTCTCCCTTTGGTTCCTTCAAAAACATTGTTTCCATTTCTAATTCCAAAGTACAGAGGGCTCTGTCAACTTTTCTTCCTTTCCAAAGAACTGATTTACTGCTTCTGGAAGTCCACAACCTGATACTGTAGGTGAATTTCCTAAAGCATTTATTCAACTTTAGGGATTCCCTAGACACATTAAAGTAGCAGGAAGTTGCAGAATTTTCAAGTCGTTTTGCTCATGGGAGCAAGAATTTCTATTTCGAATGTGAGTATCAGGAAGAAGACACACTAAATTGCCAGTTTCAGAATGTCCAATGTAAAGGAAAATATAACCAATTGTAATGGAGCACACAATCTGTATAGGACAGTTATTCAGTTGCCTAGGTTATATTATTCAAATAATTTGCTAGGAATTTTAAAAGCAATAAGCCTTTTCATTAACAAAGACCACACACATGTACGCATACACCTTTAGACATTTATTCCCAGAACCAATGTAATTACATAAATTCAATTCAGTAAATGATTATGGAGCATCTACTACATTCCAGGAACTGTGCCAGCAATGGAGATAGGTAAAGAAATCGAGACTTAAGCTAAGAGATGTTCAAAGATTTGTGCACAATTCACTAATGGACAAGCATATATTGAGTGGCCATTACCATGTACCTAGAACAATTCGGTACTAGAGAACAATATTTAGATGTTCTGGCCTTGAATTTTTTTTAATGTATTTGTTTCATCCATAGGTTTCATTCTCTGCAAACAATGCATAATGGAGAATATCACTTATTTCAATCTTGTTTCTAAGTACCCTCATAAGTAAGAGTGTAAGTACAATAATATCAGAAGACTAAAGTCAGTAACAATTACATAAAGAAAATCAATGTGAACTATCTGAAATGAAGGAGTTTTGTTTGGTTGCTTGTCTAATAGGAAGATGTATTCAAAGGCACATTTTCCATACATACTGTGGTGCACCATTATTTCCTATTGCAACTGATAACAATGTCATCCAGAGATCAGCTATCAGAGATTATGAATGGTGCTGGCACCTTAACTTTTGGCTACAATGATTGGAAGCAACAGAGGTAGCTTAATGATTTTCTACCCAAACACTTTGCATACACAGAGCTGTAAAATTGCAATCACCAGCGTGCTGCTAGGGAGTGCCCATTTCTGGCTGGCTGTGGGCCCCTCTGGGGAGAGCGGTCACATTGGAGGAAGTTCACTTGAACCTGGTTGTGAACAGTTGGTAGCCAGGATTCTGCATCCATCTGTTCAGAACAGAATCAGGCACATTTTTTTTTTCACACACCCAATTAAGGCTCAAGAGAACAACTGACAAGCCAATCAAAGTCTTCTCTTTACCTATTTCTGTTTAGTATCCAAATGAATCTTGAAGATCCATTTTTCTGACTGGAGTTCCAAGAAGAAGCAAAATATTTTTCCCCCTTTGAGCTTCAGCCAGTCACTCTGTATTCCCCATAGCAAGCCCTGCTTACAGAGGTGTACATTCATACAGAATATCTCTCATTGGAAAGGCTCCATCAGTGCTGCTGCACCTTACTCTCAAAATAAAATGTATCCCTAATGCAGATTAATCATAACCTTCAAAAACCAAGACTTCTCAGTAGGGTGCAGTGGCAATTCATTTGCATTACTGCTATAATGGATTCAAATAATTGCTAAATTTGAAATTACAGACAATGAAAAGAATGGCACCTTGGCCTTTAATTTATATGAAATCCACTTATATTTGATATGCATACACATAAAAATATGGCAATAGCAATAATTTCTACCCTCATAAAGATAACGGAGTGCCTTCCCTTGCCAATTTGAAAGCTGGCTTTATGCTAGTGTTTGTCTTTTTATTGGGAATATTTTAAGAATATTACTTTTTGGTACTTTTTAACTATAAGAACATTACTTTTTGGCACTTTTTAACTATTACTGTTGTTGAAAAGGGGAAATATTGATTTCAAAATGTACCATGATTTCTGTTTGAGAGATGAAATTACACTCCAGAAAGAGAATTTTAAAAGGATGTAGAACAATTAGGATTGTTCTGTTGGCATTTAAATGCACTTGAACTTCTCTCTAACTTTGTGACCTCATCATAATAACCTTTAAAGTGAATTATTATCATGATTGACTTACAGGTAACTATTAATTTGTATTGAAATAACTAAAGCATTTAGTGCTTTTAAAACGCATGCTTAATAACGGCCATGAGAAGACTTTTATAGCCATATACATTAATAATTGCTATTAGATGCTAACAATTATTAGGATAATCTATCATAAACAGATTTTAAATGCATTTTATATGAAAATTGGAAACTAGAATATTATTTTCCATGCAACACAATAAACATGAATAATTTCTTTTCAAACTAAGGAAACAGGCTCTCATATGTGTCTTCATCCTTTTGTTCATACCTTGATTAAGCAAAGATTTATAGAATACCTAGTATGTGCCTATTCAGTGCTAAATACTGGGGACCAGAGTGATAAACAAAACACACTTGTTCTTATCTTTGTGTAGATTATGGTACACTGGTAGGAGACTGACAAAACCAATCCCACAATGAGATACAAACTTCTAAACTGATGAATGCTCTGAAGGAAAAGAGCACTATTGACAAGGGAACAACAGAGGAGACATAATTTTTATTGAGGTTGGAGGGGCTAGATAGGCTTCCCTGAGGAAGTGACTACTAATCGGGGGCCTGGAGAATCGGGGGCCTGGAGAATGTGTAGTAGTTAACATTCCAGGATCAGAGAAAAGACTCTACAGTATTTGATGTGAGAATTATCTTGGCATAGTCAAGGAATACACGGACATCCTATGTCTCTGGAGTATAGTGAGTGTAAGAAGTGGAAGGAGGGGCCCCTGTGTGGCTCAGTCAGTTAAGCTCCTAACTCCTGATTTCAGCCCAGCTCATAATCTCAGCATCATGGCTCAGTGCACAGTGGGGAGTCTGCTTGAGAGTCTCTCTCCCTGTGCCCCTCCCTCTGCTTTTTCTGTCTCTCTGTCTCAAATCAATCAATCAATCTTTTTAAAACAAAAGTGGAAAGGAAGTGGGGAGGAGTAGTGACATAGGATAAGGCAGGACAGGCAGAAAAGAGCAAAGCCATACAAGGGTTTAGGGACCATGATAAAAGATTTTCAATTTTTCCCTAGGGACAGTGGGAAGTCAAGGAAGTTGTGATATGATTTGATTTACAGTTCAGTGGGTCTCAATCAAGTCTCTGTACTTGCTGACCCTCAAATTATAAATCTTTTTCTATCCTTATTCTTCTTGACCTTTCTATCCCAGAGATAGGAAGAAAGGTCTCTAATGCCAGAGACCCTGGGATTTCCTTGGAGAATTTTAGGTTATCTGTGTAGCCAAAATTATTTTCATAATAATACTAAGATATTATTTGCCTTTCACTCACATTCTCTTACAAACATAGATCAATTAATTGAATGCAAAACCAGAAGAATTTAGCTATGTTCTATTAAACCAGGAGTTAAAGAGAATACTATAACTCTCAATAATTTTTTGTTTGGGAAAATGTATTACTTTTTCATAAAAGTTATGTTTTACATGTTACATATGTTAACATGTAATGAGTTTATTACTGTCATTTTAAGAGTATCGATACATTACTATTTATGTCTGTTTTCACTTCTGCTAAAGAAATACCAATGGAGATAACCCACAAAGATAATAGCATTTTGGGGGCTTCAGAAATTTTGCAGAGTTTTGTAAATGTGTCCAGAGACCAATGCCAACCATTGATCTTCTTTTCTTAAAACTGGCTGTGGTTTCCCTCTTATCAGTGTCTTTCACTCTTACTAAAGTCTCAATCCTTAGATTCACAATAAGAAATTGATTTTTTTACTGCAATCCAGAATGGTCACTTACAACTGCTGTGTGATGTATTTTGAAATTATCTATTCTATTCCAAGCAAATCAATTCTTTTCTTAACCCAGTAACCCACACTTGGAAAAAGTATGGATGATCTCATCCCATTTCCAGGTTTCAACAATTACTTTTAGTTCAATAACTTCCAAATCATAGCCCTGTCCCAGCATTCTTCCTGGGCTCCATCTCTAATAGCTGGCTGGATATTTCTCTCTTATTATCTCATAATTACTCCAAACTCAACTTGTTTAAACTGAACTGATTCCCAATATATTTTTAAATAGGAAAATGGGAGATTATAAAAACATATAATCTCATGTTTCTATGAATTGACTAAAAATAAAATATTTACAAATAGATGCATGGTGAAAGGATCAGGAAAAATATATTATAATGTTAATAGTGATTCATGAGCCTGTTAGTGGTTTTAATTTTCTTTTTTGTATTTTGTATATTTTATTTTCCATAATAAATACATACTAATTTGTGATCAGAAAGCTATTACTAAAAATATAAAAATATAACTAATCTTCCTTATAAGTCTTATACCTACTCTTGCCTTTAATTTTAAAAGTATGTTTCTATTTATCTCAAGATAAGCTATAAACATACTTTTTCAGTAATAATCATTTTAGTAAGGCAGACTCCTCTAGGACCACTTTTTTTTATCACCAATGGAATTCTAATCACGGAATGAGCATAGGCAAGACTCATCTATCACCACAAAGTAGATTCATCAGTTTTCTAGGATACCTGACATCTTGGTTGAATTTCTAGATGCTTCAGGCTACTATAGCTCTTTCTGTCTTGAGACTGTGTATAGTTTATTCCATAGGCCATCAGATGGACATTGGGTTATAGTGAGACAGTCTATCTTTTCATTCAAACACTGTTGTAAATAAAGCCTAAAAATTGGTTTAAAACACTCCTACATATGCCTGGGAGGCCTTTCCTTCTTCATTTCTAGCTGTCCATTCATATTTATCAGACTTTTATTCATTACTCCCTTTTTTCAAGAAGAGCTCTCTAGACTTCCATCCTGAAATGCTCTTTCCTTTGAATTGCTAAAGCACTTTCTTCTCTTGTCCCTTATCCCATTCTTATTTGTATTATAGTTGTTTATTTAGATGCTTATTTCTCCTGTAGTAGGTTTATTTCTTTGAGGGTAGGAGCATGTCCTTCTATAGATCTTGGTTATATATAGTAGGTCCTTTAGAAATACTTGACAGTGGCGCCTGAGCGGCTCGTTCAGTTAAACATCTGTCTTCAGCTCAGGTCATGATCTCAGGGTCCTGGGATCGAGCCCCATGTCATCATTGGCCTCCCTGCTCAGCAGGGAGTCTGCTTATCCCTCCCCTTCTGTCCCTCTCCCATGCTGGTGCACACACTCTCTCTCAAATAAATAAATAAATAAATAAATAAATAAAATCTTTTTTAAAAAAGAAAGAACTGGAGAAAAGTTTTGAATTTAACAACTTTATAACTAAAACAAAGTATTAACATAATGAGAAGATTTAAGAGAAAAAGTAATATGTTCTATCGATCAAGCTTAATTAGAATTCAAGTTTCCTACCTCATACAGGAAATTTTCTTTAAATCTGCTGCCTTGATTTAGCACCATCTTTACTTAGTCCATGCCATGGTAATGTCTAAAGAGGTAATATTGTGTTTAAAAGAGACTTTTTCTTTCTTTCTTTCTTTTTTTTTTTTAAGAGAGAGAGCATGCCAGCAGAGATAGGGGGCTGGGAGGGGCAGAGGGAGAGGGAGAAAGAGAATCCCAAGCAGGCTCCATACCCAGTGCAGAGCCCAACAGGGGGCTGAATTAAAAGAGATTCTTCCTATGTATTTAGTAAATTAGGCTTCTTGGATCTGGTGTCAATTATCTACTGCCACATAACAAATTGCCCCAAAAGTTCATAGCTTAAAAGATTTTACCATTTTTCACAGTTTTGTGAATTAGGTGGGAAATTTTTTTCCTCTGTTCTTGTCAAGGATCACTCAAGTAACTGCGTTCAGTTGACAGGTTACCTAAGTCTGGGTTTATTCCACATGGCCTCCCGCATATGTCTAATGACTCAGCTGGGTGTCTGGAACAACTAAGGCATCTGGGTCGCTCTCTCCATGTAGCCTTTCTCCATCAGATCTCATATCCTCTGTATCAGTTAACTATTGTTGTATGACAGTGAAACTTAAGCCCTAAGAAGCCTTAAAACTTAGTGCTTAAAACAACAGCAGTTTACAGTTTATCTTTTCTCATGATTCTATGGATTAACTACACATTTTCTTTGCTGGTTTTTCCTGGGCACATTCATGCAGCTTCATTCAGCTGGAAGGATATCTAGGCTGAAAGGTACGAAGTGGCCCCACTCATGCACCTGGCAATAGGTGCTGGGTGTCGTCTGGGTGCTTCAGATGTTTGCTCTTTTCCACATGGTCTCTCATTCTCCAGTAGGAGAATGTAGTAGGTGTAGTAGGAGAATCCAGTAGGTGTAGTAGGAGAATCCAGTAGGTGTAGTAGGCTACACTAGCTGCCTGATATGCTGGTGTCAGGGCAGCATTCCATGATGACAGCAAAGATAGAAGCTACAAGGCTTGGAAAAGCCTAGGTTTCAGAACACATACAATGTTACTTGTGCTGTGTTCTATTTTTCAAAGAAAATCGGGACCAGAGAAATAGACTGTTTATCTTTTTTTTTAAGATTTTATTTATTTATTTGAGAGAGAGAGAGAGAGAGAGAGTGAGAGAGCAAGCGAGAGCATGAGTGGAGGGGAGAGGCAGAGGGGAGAGGCAGAAGCAGACTCCCCACTGAGCAGGGAGCCAGTGACAAGGTGATCAAGACCTCATCAGGTGATCAGGACCCTGATTACATGACCCGAGCTGAAGTCAGATCCTTAATCAACCGAGCCACCCACATACCCCTAGACTGTTTATCTTTTAAGAGAGCTGCAAAATATTGCAGCCAAGCTTTTCTTTGTACCATAGGCACAATTTAAGATATGACTGATTACAAATTCAGTGTTCTATTGTGTTGTGATGTACTTAAAATTACAGGGTAGATGATATAATTTTTTCCTTTTTTCTTCTTCCTTTAGAAATATTTCTGTCCCATTCTCATTTTAGTTTCTCCTTTAGTTTCTTTTTTGCTACATATGAAATCCATGAATGCATTCTCACTGCAAAATATTTAAGGAATGTAATAATAGCAAACTCTTAGGGTATCTGGGTGGCTAGTCAGTTAAGCATCTGATTCTTGATATTGGCTCAGGTCATGTTCTTGGTGTCGTGGGATTGAGCCCCAGGTTGGACTTGGTGCTCTGCTTGGAGTCAGCTTGAGATTGTCTCTCTCCCTCTCCCTCTGGCTCTCCCACTCTCTCTCTCAAATAAATAAATAGACCTTTAAAAAATAGCAAACGTTTACACAATAAGCATATACTGTATGCCAGGCTTTATTTGGAATGTTTTACATACATTGCCTCATTTAATCCTCACAACAAGTCTTCTAGCTAAGCAATGATAACACCACTATTTTGTAGAGAAAGAAACTGAGGCACAGAGAGGTTAAGAAACCTGCCAAGGTCGCATAGCTAATAAGTAGCAAAGTCACTAAACTATCTGACCCCAGAGTCCATGCTCTTAACCACTCTGCTAACTCTCCTTAGTTTTGCTCTTACTTTCACACATCAGCAATTACGTATGCATTTCTTTAGTCCTGGTTCTACACAATTATGTATATAAATATGCTATATGCATTTCCCTTACCTAATTGAATCACAATATATGCAGGATTCTGAAACTTGCTTTTTCTACTTAAAAATATAGCAAGGTTTGGGGCGCCTGGGTGGCTCAGTGGGTTAAGCCTCTGCCTTCGGCTCAGGTCATGATCCCAGGTCCTGGGTTCAAGCCCCACATCGGGCTTTCTGCTCAACAGGGAGCCTGCTTCCTCCTCTCTCTCTGCCTGCCTCTCTGCCTACTTGTGATTTCTCTCTGTCAAATAAATAAATAAAATCTTTAAAAAAAAATATAGCAAGGTCGGGACGCCTGGGTGGCTCAGTTGGTTAAGGGGCTGCCTTTGGCTCAGGTCATGATCCCAGCGTCCTGGGATCAAGTCCCACATCGGGCTCCTTGCTTGGCGGGGAGCCTGCTTCTCCCTCTGCCTCTGCCTGCCACTCTGTCTGCCTGTGCTCGCTCTCGCTTCTCTCTCTATGACAAATGAATAAATAAAATCTTTAAAAAATATATAGCAAGGTCAGTACCTATAGATGTTTTTTATTTAAAAAAAAAATATTTATTTATTTGACAGAGAGAGAGAGAGCACACAAGCAGCGGGAGCAGCAGAGCGAGAGGGAGAAGCATGTTCCCCTATGAGCAGAGAGCTTGATGTGGGACTCAATCTCAGGACACTGGGATCATGACCTGAGCCAAAGGCAGACACTTAACTGATTGAGCTACCCAGGCGTCCCTCTATGTCATTTTTTAAACGGCTGTATATTATTCCATTTTGTGGATTGTGTGAGTGTGATATAGTTTATTTAACCATTTTCTACTGATGGACACCCAAGTACTTTCCAATTATTATTACTTTTTTACAAATAATGTTGCAATAAACATTCATGAATTCATCCTCTTTTTTTTTTCCTTATAAATTTTTGTACAATTCTTTGAGAAATTCCTTGGAAGAGCTTCCTTGAGTGGATTTAGTGGATTAAAGACTGATATTGCAAAATATCCCTTCAAACAGGGTTTAGGAGGAGTGTCTGAAAGTGTTCATTTCCCTTATACTCAATAACATTGCACACCATCAACCATTTTATTTATTTTTTAAATATTTATTTATTTATTGGAGAGAGAGAGAACGAGCAGGAGGGGTAGAGGGAGAAAGAGAGAATCTCAAGCAGACTCTGTTGAGCATGGAGCCTGGAATCCAACACAGGACTGGATCTCACAACCCCAAGACCCTGACCTCAGCAGAAACCAAGTCAGAAGCTTAACTGACTGCCCCACCCAGGCACCACGTCATCATCAACCATTTTAAATTTGATGGACAAAAATATCTCACAGATGTTTTATTATACATTTGCTTGATCCTGTGAGGTAGAACTTTTTAATATAGTTTTTGTTTTTAAAGTTTCTTTTTGTCACTTCCTGATTTTTATAACAGATTATTTTCCTTTTCTCATGGACTTGTTGGAATTCTGATGTATTCTAGATATTGCTCTTTTGTTATATATATTGCCAATATCTTCTCTCAGTCTATCACTTGATTTTGCCAAGTCTGTCAGTTATTTCCTTCATGGAGTCTGGGTTTTGACTTTGCTTAAAAAGACTTTACCACATACCATTTAAAAAGTTTCCATTCTTTTATTCTATTATCTTCAAAATATTTTTAAAATCATAACTCTTAAATCCATTTTTGTTGATGGTTTCTATTAAGGGTACAGCCTGTTTTTTTTTCCTTCTCAATTTGATTGGCCATTTGTCCCCAAACCTTTTATAACAGCTCCATCTTTTTCTAAGTTATCTAAAGTCACTATAAATCATATTGTAATAGCATTGTATGGTGACAGATTGTAACTACACTTAACAGGGTGAGCATTGCATAATGTATAAAACTGTCAAATCACTATGTTGTACACCCAAAACTAATATAGCATTATATGTGAACAATCCTTCAATCAGTTTTATTGTAAATAAAATTAACATACTTGTATACATCTTTTTAAAAGTTCTCAATTCTATTCCAATGATTTGAATGACTTTCTCTGAACTAATATCATGCTACATTAATAGTGTTTTGTAGTATGTTTTGACATTTCTCCAGTAAGACATTCTTCTTCCTCTCTCACTCTTCTGGTTTTTATTTATTTATTTAGGTTAAAAAAAAATTTGTTCATTTTTCACCTATATGAACTTTAGAGAAGATCTTTCTCCTACCCAGATTTTTTTCCTATAATGACCCTACCTTTTTATCAGGAATTTTGTGGAAAATTAATTACGAATTTGGATTATTGTTATGTGAAAATTAAAATATAAGAATGTATGTCCCAGAGGAAAATTATCTGTAACACTAAAGAATAATCTTCCGTCAGAGAAGAGAATCCAAATGGGAAGTCCAGTAGGGAGGCCTTATGAGGCATCTGAGGAGGATCAGATCCCTATCCTGAGTGAAAGTCCTAAGAGATAGGACAAATAGCTAAGCTTCTTGCTCTTATTGTCCTACTCAACTATACCTAAATGAATAAATACATGTCTCAAATAAACAATTTTGGAATGAAACCACTTATGGGACAACTTTTATTTTGCTCTCAGCAGAGATTGATCTTGGTATCCACTTGTCTGCCCAGGAGCTCTAAATGACTTGTACTTACCTTTCCACCTACTGGAAACTCATTCCTTTACCAAATGTCAAGTAAACGAACCACTAAATAGCTAGCAGTTTGTTACTCTTTCCCCCTTTCCTTTTGTTCAACAAGTCTGACAGAAAGGAGGAAGAAAGAAGGAGAAGTCAAGCTAGGGAAGAGACACACAACCCTCTGGTTGTGGCAGAATCTTTAGAAAAATGGGGGAGAAGTTACTAGTTATATCATTATGCACAGTTTTTGTTGTTTTAACAAGTTATGCTTCCTTTTATTATACTTGGTAGTACTTACTATGTATCATTAACCAGTTATTGATTGGTAAGTGTAGTCAACTCATACATTTAAACCTTAGAATCTCTTTAAACTCAGGAGTAGCCTATTTAGGTTCAGTATCTAAAATTGCCCCAAGCAAAGCAAACATAATCTATCAACTGCTAGTTTTCAATATGCCCGTTTTATAAGTAAGGTAAAGATGTTGCACATTTTTCCTTCACAAGAAGGCTGCCAAAATTATTAATATAATTTCTTTGGCGGGAAGGAGCAGAAATTGTTTCCCTGATGTCCGTGTAAAATTTAAATGAAAATGAATGTGATTTGAGTGTTAGTATTCATGGCTGCTAGTTCTTCTCTGTTAATTTACATTTATATTCTTAATGTCTAGGTTGAGCCTAGGGAAATTTAAAACTCAATTTCATTAATGCTATAACTTCCATAGGAATCTCAATATGCACAGAAGTTCTTAGATTGTGGTTATTGGATGAGACTATAGCAGCTAAGCATAATTGCTGAGTGGTTTATGATAGTCAAAAATGTATTGTCAGTTTTGATTTTCAAAATTCCTCCAGACCTACACCCAGTGTCCAAAAATTTTTAAAGCTAATATGGTAATAAATTTTAACACCTTTAAAATAGAAACAGCACATTTATGAACCATTGCCCATATCTGATTAATTATGGTTTAAACTAGATCATGTTTCATTTTTGCAACTATTACATTGACATACATGATGTTTGTGATTACTGCATAAGTTGGGTTTGCAAGTTTAGCTCACTATAGTTAGGGTTTTTCATTAGTTGTTTTTATTGTGGTTATAATCACTACTCCCAGTCAGTAAAGGTACTATGTATAGGAATACATGCCTAAATAATAATGGTTTCCCCTGAGTTCAGATGGATATAGCTTTATTTTTCTTCTTTATAAGCTATGTATATGGGAGGAAGCATTCTCCTCTACTGGGCAACAACACATGGTGGAGCAGAAAGGGAGGAAAAGAAGAGGGCACATATGTCCAGTTTGAAAAAGCTTTCCAAATGATATAGAAAATAAAAAGAAAATTTATGACTAAATTTTTTTTCATATAGAAAGAATTGTCTACTTTTTTATTAGAAGAATGAAAAACCTAATGGCTTTCTGCTCTTTGTTTCTGAAGTTGGAGCCAGGGATAAATCTATTTAGACAAATATGTCTTTTAATAATTTCCAAGAAATAAGAAATTTATTTGATTTAAAGCATTATAGTCTTCTCAATGTTTCTATTCTGTAAAATATTTTAAGTACAATTGAAACGGATTACTTTGAAAACAGACTTTAACTACATGATAACATAGTTTAATAACCCTCCTCCATTAATAATTTTGAAAATTTGATACTTCAACAAGAAATAAATGCATGACATGCATCCAGCTGTGAATCCAGGAACATGATTTTTTATTGTTATAAGTATTACAAACAAAAAATGGCTACATGTAAATATACATTAAAGATTCACTCCAGCATGATTAAAGGGGCATAAACTATCTTCCAGGTACATGTTTTCAGGATATACTGAGGGTCTTGCCTGCCATTGTTCCTCAGAGCTAGTGTGTGGTGGAAGCCTAAAATTAAGGCACCAAATTATGTGCTGCCTGGGTATCTGGTGAAACCAGGAGGGCCTCAAATAGCACAAGTTTTCCACCTCACTCTGCTCGCATGGATAAGGTCCCCTAGTCTAACAACCATCCTTATCAAGGAAACCAGGCATAGTTCCTGCTTATCCCTGAGTAGCAGGTTTTAGTTCTCCATTAGCTTGTGGAATTATTCAGACAAATCAATCATATCCTCCTGAGAGCACCAGGAGTCACTCCCCCCTTCTTGGTACTACAAAGCCTGTTTCTTATAGCTCCTGGTACTTCGTTGGATTCCTAAGTAAAATCCGCACCCCATTTTGGGTGGCTCTGCATGGTGTGTGGTATCCTCCTTCTGTAGACTGTGAGTGTATGTGATTAATAAACTGTTGTTAGTCACATCTGTCCAGTGATGGATGTCATATGTTCAGCCATTCTTATAAGGATGGGAATATTTCTACCACCAATGGGATGAAGAGAAAGAGATCCAAATGTAGTATGAAGCATTAGAAAATATGTGTTATTACCAGAAGTAAGCAATAATAAATCTCCAGTAATTTTTTGATTCAGGGTAGGAAATGGAGGGGGTGGGGACCCAGGTGCAATTTTCATTTTTTTCCAGTCGAACATCATGATTTAGGAAGCATTAAAAGGATATATTGGTGTATCAGGTAGTTCCATAGCTGGTGTCAAGATAAACTGATTTTCTGGACCATGATATAAACCAGCATTTTCCGTATTACCTGGATAAAATTTACTAGAAGGAATTATTTGTAAAACAGATAATCAAGCCTCTCCTCCTAAAGATTCTTATTCAGTGGGTGTGAGTGGGGCTT
Organism: Enhydra lutris kenyoni; assembly: GCF_002288905.1. Taxonomy (NCBI): domain Eukaryota; kingdom Metazoa; phylum Chordata; class Mammalia; order Carnivora; family Mustelidae; genus Enhydra; species Enhydra lutris. Next base: position 7,643,058 of record NW_019154137.1, read on the forward strand.
GGGAATTTGTGGATGTTTTTTTGTTTGTTTTTATCAAGTACTTAGGTGGTTCTTATCACCAGGGAAATTTGGAAGATACTGTTAAACTGTAATAATGGGAGACTCAGAACAGTAAAGAAAGTGAATTTCCTGGGGACTGAAATAAAACTGACTGTTGGTGGAATTTAGCTCCTTTAGTTGTAGGCCTGAAGTTCCCATTTTCTTAATGGCTTTTGGCTGGGGACCTCTCTTAGCTTCTCAAGGCTGCCCACATCTCCTTGTCATGTGATCTCCATAGGCAATTCACACCATGGATACTTGCTTTTTTGTAGGTCAGCAGAAGTGTCTCTCTGACACCTCTTTTAAAGAGCTCACCTGATTATACAAGGCCCACTATCTTTTGATTAATTCAAAGTCAAAACTGGGGGCGCCTGGATGGCTTAGTCAGTTGAGGGTCTGCCTTCAGCTCAGGTCATGATCCCTGGGTCCTGGGATTAAGCCCCGTGTCAGTGTCCCTGCTCAGCCCTCCCTTCTCCCTCGCCCTCTGCCCTTCTTCCCCTCTAGTGCTCTCTCTCTCTCTGAAATAAAATCTTAAAAACAAACCCAAAAACTGATTAGTAACTTACTCACAGGAGTGGTGTCTCATCATATTCGTAGGTGTAATCATATTTAAAATGCTTATACAAGTTCCGTATACCAAAGGGAGGGAATCTTCAAGGCCATCATCATATTCATAGGTGTAATCATATTTAAAAGGCTTATACAAATTCTGTATATCAAAGGGAGGGAATCTTCAAGGCCATCTTAGAATGCTGCTTAACCACAAATGTGATTCATAATTAGACTATAATTGATGGAAATAAAAAAAATAAGAATTGTGGAATGACATCATTCATCAAAATGAGCACCCACATGAAAATCCAAGAATCTTACTATAGAATGTGGTAAGAACATTTTATAAGATTAAGGGAGAAGGACAGATAAATAATGTGATTTTTAAAGCATATATACGCTACCCAAATAGTCAGAGAATATGGTAGATAACTGTTTTAAAATACCTCAGTTCTTACATGGGCAAGACATCATAGGGATAAGAACTTCACCTATATACATATTTTAGAATGATTTTTTTCTGAAAGTAGAAAGAGTTATATATTCTTATCTTAATGTTGCTGACAATTTAGTACCTCACGAGGAAAGAAGGAGAAAGCACCAAACAAATAGGAAATATTGCTTTGAACTTTATATTTACTAATAATGCAGAAATGATTTCCTGATTGAGGAAATCTTAACAATAGAAACATTCAGCAAGGATGACCCCTTTTAAACCTTTAATAAACAAGAAACAAACCACAGACAATAAACCATAGGCCTTAAGGAGACCTGAATGGCTCAGTAAGTTAAGTGTCTGCCTTCAGCTCAGGTCCTGATCCTGTGGTCCTGGAATCAAGCCCTGTGTTGGACTCTCTGCTCAGTTGGGACTCTGCTTCTCCCTCTGCCTCTGTCCCTCCCCCTCTGTCCACTGGTGCTCTCTTTCCCACTCTCTCTTTCTCTCTCACTCTCTCAAATGAATAAATTTTAAAAATCTTTTAAAAAAAAGTTAAGACAGGGATGCCTGCGTGGCTCAATTGGTTAAGCATCTGCCTTCCACTCAGGTCATGATCCCAGGGTCCTGAGATGGAGCCCTATATTGGGCTCCCTGCTTAGTGGGAGCCTGCTTCTTCCTCTCCCTCTGCTCCTCTGCTCACACTCTTCCTGTCTCTCTCTCAAATAAATATATAAGATCTTCTCTTAAAAAGTTAAGACACAGAGGCACCTGGGTGGCTCAGTGGGTTAAAGCCTCTGCCTTCGGCTCAGGTCATGATCTCAGGGTCCTGGGATCGAGCCCCGCATCGGGCTCTCTGCTCCGTGGGGAGCCTGCTTCCTCCTCTCTCTGCCTGCCTCTCTGCCTACTTGTGATCTCTGTCTGTCAAATAAATAAATAAAATCTTTAAAAAAAAAGTTAAGACACAGTAAAGGTAAGATTTAATTAATACATATTCTGAAAAAGAAGTGTGGCAGGTTCTAAGAGTTAGAAAGGAAATGAATCAAGGAAGACTCCTCAGAAGAAATAATTCTAGGGTTGAAACTTGAAGGATCAGACAGAAGTAGATAGGTCCGGGATCAGGGTAAAGGGGGAAAGATGAAAAGAAAGAGATTCTGTTTCCAAAAGAGAGGGTATAAAGTAAAAACCAGAAGAGATCCTAGGGCAGAATTTGGAGGAACGTCAACATGTAAGGGGTGGTTAGAAAGAGGTACCAGAAATAGGAGGAAAACCTAGAGAAAAGTAGTGTCATGGAGCCAGAGTATAAGATCTTTTAAGAATGGCCTACTTTCTTTGACTGGTATGTCAAATAAATGTATCCACTGGATTTGTCCCCCAGGAGTCATTGAGAACTTAATGAGAACAGTTCACTTGCAGTGGTAGGGCAAAAGGGCAATTGTAGTCTATGAGAGTTTACCAAATGGAGGCAAGGAAACAGAAATGAAGACAATGAGTGAATATACTCTAACTATGAAGAGAGGCAGGAGCAGGTGGCAATAGACTCTGACCTTGGTCTTAGAAATTTTTGTTTATTTCATCCTGGGTTTCAAATGTTGCTATTTTCTATTCCAGAAAAAAAAAAATCTATAACCTGATTGGGCTTCTAAGAACTAAACAGTAGAAAGCTGACCAGGAAATCTATAGGTTATAGTGATGGAGTGGGTTAAATAATGGTAAGGCCATTTCCAAGGAAAGATATTAATAGGAGAGTAGAGAAGCAAAATTTTGAAAGTAAGGAGAACTAGCTAATACTTATTCCTGGGAACACTAGCTTCTCTCCACTCACCTAAAGCATAGTGACAAGTAGCTTTCCCTCCATTGGATTTCTTATAGGAAGCTTCCTTTTCCTTGAGAGACAGCAACGGTTTTGCTTCATGAAGTGAAGAAGAGGTAGGTTGTTTATCATGAAACAGATTGGCATAGTGGAAAGAAATGTAAAGGAGGAAGACTTTGGAAGAATGAAGAGGGGAAACTTATTCCCATTGGAAGACTGGGAGAAAGGAGGAAGTTCAAGGCAATAGAGGCTTCAGAGTTTGAGAAGGCATATGTAATGAAAAAATTCAGGGGCGCCTGGGTGGCTCAGTGGGTTGGGCCTCTGCCTTCGGCTCAGGTCATGATCCCAGGGTCCTGGGATCGAGCCTCACATCAGGCTCTCTGCTCGGCAGGGAGCCTGCTTCCCCCTCTTTCTCTCTGCCTGCTTCTCTGCCTACTTGTGATCTCTGTCAAATAAATAAATAAAATCTTTAAAAAAAAAGAAAAAATTTGAAGACAAGATTAAATGGCTTCAGGTTTCTGAATAGAATGTTGGTTTCATGTTGGTTCAGTGTTAATGTGTATATGAGAGATGGAAAGGGTAAAATAAAGGATAGCCTTTAGAATGCTTGCCTTTAAGCCTTCTGCTCATCTGGACTTGACTTAGATTCACACAGTGAAAACAAAAGCACATGTTTATGACTTCCTAAGGACTGTGACTGATGGCAATATGTGGATAAAACTGATAGAGTAGGCACAAGGCCAAGATAACGAACAGTCAAAAGAAAGTGTGCTACGCTGACACATGAGCAGGAGAGCCTTTTAACTGCATGGATACATGATCACATACAACAAATACAAGGGCCTCTGCATCAAGGAACAATTTTGGTAGAGACATTTTCTTTTTAAATTGCTTAAGAACAGGCATAGTGAGATATCAGAAGAAGGTGTTTCTCTCATGAGCTTTGTTTCGGGAAAGGAATAGATAATAACTTCAGAATTAAGGGGAAGTTGCAGATAGGAAATAAGTGACTCTTTCTCACATATACTTACAAGGTTCACCGTGTGATCTTTGGCCCACAATAAATTAGGTAGTAAGTTAAGAGTTGCACGTTCATTCTATGAAAATATTCTATATGAAGAATGGTTAACAGAATCTGCAGTGATTAGCCAAAGGAAGAGAAAGAACATAATTGTTACCTTAAAATAGTGTCATGTGGAGAACAGATTAAGTCTAATTCTGTCCTTTTCAAAAAGCCAACTAGTCCTAATAAATGGAAGTACAGAGAGCCTAGTAAGACAACAAAATCTCAAAACTATTACTGTACAATAACGGACTACTTTTCATGCTGTTCATTACTGCTCATTACTGGCAGGGTTATGCAGAGACTGCATGTCTACCTACCAGGTGTAGCACAGAAGGAATCTACACTGCTAATAAACTGTGCTTGGAAACTCTTACAAGTAGAGTTCTTTCCAATTCCTAGATTCTATGATATCGAAACGATTTGTGGATTTGGTTAGTGTGTGTGTGTGTGTGTGTGCGCGCCAAAGAGTACTTTTTTTAAACATCCATACATGTATTATTATTATTATTGTTATCATTATTATTTTACTTCTAACATCACGTAGTAATAGAGATACCTCCATCTTTAAAATAGCAATGCAGAACACACAGTGCTTTCAATGAATGCCTATAGCTCCTTTATGTTTTAATGTTCTTTGAATATAATGTGTCACTACTGTCCCTTCCTCAGTGGGACATAGTCTTTGGTTGGTTTCCCTTTCAATAAAAACAACAGATTTATTAATTTTCTCTGTGCAAATCCTCTTTGTGCCTTCCATATATTTATGAAATTGACTGGAGTTACTGTTTAAGTCTGCTATTTTGTAACAAATTAAAACTAATAGCTTTAACCACAAAGGTATTAAATGTTGATTTTTTTTTCAGATTGAGAGAGAGAGAGAGAATGCATACACAGAGAGAGGGACAGACAGAGAGGGAGAGAGAGAATCTCACGCACGATCCATGAGCAGCATGTAGCTGGATGCTTGATCTCATGACCCTGAGATCATGACCTGAGCTGAAATCAAGAGTCAGACACTTAACTAACTGAGCCACCCAGGTGCCCCTCATTTATTCTTTTCATATATAATTACTCATTCTGTTCTCCCAAAGAAAGCCCTGAATAGATATAGCAATAGCACATTTTATTTTAGGTGTAGCTAAAACAGTCCTGGAGATAATAATACGTAAAATAAAATATTAAAGTTGCATCATGTAAATCAAAAGAGTTTATTAAAACTACTGAACTAATATGTTTTATTAATTATTAATAAAATAATAATTTTTATTATATTAAATAAATAAATAAATAAAACTAATGAACTGAGTTTCTGAAACCAAGTTTACATATTAGAAAATATACAGTTGTTGAATTCCTAGTTGAAAAGCAGTGCACAATAATAATAGCATTTTCCTACTAAAGGAGAAAAAAACACTTTGATTTGCTGTTAGATACCCAAGCTGTGATTTCTTTGATTAACATAATCTTTCATTACACACTGAAAATAAAAATTTGTATGATTTCTCACTCTTCTATTATTGCCAAAAGAAATGTAGTTCTGCAAAGCAAAAATGAACTGTGTTTACAATTATGGACCATTTGACAATAGAATGACATTATTGTTGAGAAACCTAATTTGGACAAGGCATAAATTGGGTGACATCCAACCAGGTCACATTGAAGCTCTGTGACTTAGTTCAATGTTATTAGTGTTATTTCTCTCTTATACTCAACCTTTAAAAAGTAAAAAGAAAACATATACAATGATCTGTGTATTGTTACATGCAGAATCTGCAGCAAGATGACATAGAATGAAACAATTTTTAAATCACTTTTAAAAAGATCATCCACATTATTTTTCTGTCATTGAGGTATAGAAGAAATAGACCTTCTTAAAAATATTTTGTCTTTCCTTTTTTAAAGATTACATGATAGAAAAAATGATAGAGCTTAGAAAATGGAGCACTTATCTAAACTGGAGCAGAAATCCTGTGAATTTTGAGAACCCAAATGCAATAAAAAATATATGTATATATTAGAATTCTTTCCTGAGTTTGTGTACTTTTAACATTTTATCAGCTGCTGAGATCCAGAGACCTTATGTGTTGTGTATATATACAGTGCTGACTTCTCCATTAGATGTAGTGCCTAGGGCCCATGACACTTTTAAAGGTTCACAGCAGTTTTCATTTTAATTTCTTTTGACATCAGAAGAAAAAAATGAACATAATAATAATGCATATATGTTAATAATAACTATGAATATAGAATATTTATCTTTATATCATGCATCAAAACATAATTTTTAATTTCTGTTTGGAGGAAGGGACCACAAAAGTAAAAGGGTAAATGGCCCACGGAAATTATAATATGGCCCTAAATGTTCTTTAGGAGGATGTGCTTGACTGAATGATTGCCCCCAAAATATATCCATGTCTTAATTCCTGGAACCTATGAATGTTCCTACATGATATCAAATAAAGGACATTGCCAGCATGCTTCCATTAAGAATATTGAGATGTACCCCTGGGGCAAATAATACATGATATGTTAATAAAATAGTTAATAAAAAAAGAATATTGAGATGAGGAGACTATCCTGGATTATTTTGGGTACACCCTGAGTATAATCACATGTATCCTTATAAGAGAGAGGCAGAGGAAATTTTGACACACGGGAAAGGAGAAGACAATATGACTGTGGAAGGAAAGATTGGAGTGATGTGGCCATAAGCCAAGGAATGTGGGCAACTATCAGAAACCAGGAAAGGCAATGAATAATTGTCCCCTAGAGCCTCTGGAAGGAGCATGGATCTGCCAGCACCTGCATTAGGTCCAGCAGAACTGTTTTCACAATTCTAGTCTCCCAAAACATAAGAGGACAAATGTGTGTTGTTTTAAGTCACCAAGTTTGTAGTAATTTGTTATAGCAGCCATAAGAAACTAAGACAAAGTGTGTACAACTTTAATTTGAGTATGTTCATTCCTTAGGTACATTTTCTGTTTGTACTGAAAAAGAAAAATAAATAGTATGAAAGGTAATAAAACTTTGATAAAAGAATGATACATTTATTTTATTTATTTTCTGTTTTATTTCTTTTTTCTTTTTTATTATGTTAGTCACCATATAGTACATCATTTTTGATGTAGTGTTCAATGATTCATTATTTGTGTATAACACTCAGTGCTCATTACAACAGGTGCCTTCCCCAATACCCATAATGGGGCCATTCTATTCAGCCACCCCACCTCCCCTCTGAAACCCTCAGATTGTTTCCCAGAGTCCATAGTCTCTCATGGTTCATCTCTCCCTCTGATTTCCTCCCCTTCAGTTTCCCCTTCCTTCCCCTAATGTCCTCTGTACTATTCCTTATGTTCCACCTGTGAGTGAAACCACATGATAATTATCTTCCTCTGCTTGATTTATTTCACTTAGCATAAGTGCATCCATGTCAATGCAAATGGTGGGTATTCATTCTTTCTGATGGCTGAGTAATATTCCACTGTGTATATGAACCACATCTTCTTTATCCATTCATCTGTTGAAGGGCAACTTGGCTCCTTCCACTTCCATAGTTTGGTTATTGTGGACATTGCTGCTATGAACATTGGGGTGCAGGTGCCCCTTCTTTTAACTACATCTGTATCTTTGGGGGTAAATACCCAGTAGTGTAATTACTGGGTCATAGGGTAACTTTATTTTTAACTTTTTGAGGAACTTCCATACTGTTTTCCAAAGTGCCTGTACCAGCTTGCATTCTTACTAACAGTGTAAGAGTGTTCCCCTTTCTCCACATCCCTGCCAGCATCTGTTGTCTCCTGCCTTATTAATTTTGGTCATTCTAACTGGTATAAGGTGATATCTTAATGTGGTTTTGATTTGACTGTCCCTGATGGCTAATGATGTTGAACATTTTTTCATGTGTCTGCTAGCCATTCGTATGTCTTAGAAAAAGAGAGACCAAAAAAAACCCTGACTCTTAAATTCAGAGAACAGACCTGTCATCCAGGGTGGGGCAGGGAGAGGGAATGATACATTTATTTATTTTAAGGATTCATTTCTTTATTTGAGAGATAGAGCATGTGCACATGAGGGAAAGGGGCAGAAGGGGAGAAAATCTCAAGCAGACTCCCTGCTGAGTGCCGAACTCCATGTGGGACTCAATCTCACAACCTTGAGATCATGACCTGAGCTGAAATCAAGAGTTAGACACCCAACTGACTGAGCCACTCAGGTGACCCTAGAATGATCCATTTATATTATTTAAATAAAGCAAAAGATGTCATTATGCTTGAAATTGATGTAAATTATGGTTAAATGAATAACATTCATATTTTGTTAATGCTAATTAAACAATGAGAAAATTTTATCTGAAATTAACAGAAACACAAAAATATGCTTTATACCATCATGAATTATATCTGCAACATATAGCCCAAAACACGTTTTAAAAAGACTTAAGTTGATTAACCACAGAAATCACTTATAATCATGAACACTAAATCTTAACCTCATTACCCTTTTCTCTGCTGGAAAAATATATTTCTTTTCATCACAAAAATGGAAGGGTACAAATTTTCTAATCTGTTGAAACTTGTGATTGAAATTAAGCTTTATGACACTGTTTACAGAAATAAGAAGGGCAAATGTCAATGCACTTCCAAAAGCAGAAGGCAAAGAATGGGTTGTTAAATGGCCAGAGTTAAGTGGTCTTCTGTAAAGGGCATCTACTAAAAGTGATATGTCAAAGGAGTAGTCTTAATGTGTTTCTTCAGATCTGTTACTGTAAGCCCTGTATTTAACAATATCCCTGCTTTATCATTTAATATGTTGAATCTCAATGGTTTTTAGTGAGATTGATCTGTTTAAATGCTGAATGACCTGAAAAAACTTGTCCTTTTGTTCATCTTTAAGTAAAGAGCCGAAGTCAGAGGCTTAACCCACTGAGCCACCCAGGCGCCCCTATCTTTAAGTAAAGAGAAGTGTATTTTAAAGTTTATCAAGAAGTGGGGAAGTACTGCCCTCATTTTTCTAACATATTCTAGTTAATTTTCCTTTCCAAATTCACAGAACCCAATAAACCATATTGATGTGAACATTCTCTGAAGTTACTCATTCAAAAAGTAATTCATTGCGGAAGATCGCTATCTAATTCACAATACTTCCTTGTAGATTTTTTTTTCATTAATTTCTTCCTCTTCACAAGAAAACTAAGCAAGTCTCCACTGTGATTTAAATTATTTTACATCCAAACCAAAAGGATACCTTTGCCTATAATATATATGCAGACAAAAATATCCATTGCTATATGTTCCAAATAATATCTTGGAAATTCATCATTTTAGATGGTGGGGTAGTAGGAGAACCCTATGTTTTCCTTGTCCCTCAAAGGTTGACAAATATTAGATCATTCTGAATACCCAAGAAATTGATCTGAGGACTGAGAGAACAAACTACACAACTAGAGGAAGACAAGATGCCACATTGTGGAAGGTAGGAGGTGTAGAGATGAGATGTGAGAAAAGGATCATGGGTGCTACAGAGGGGAGGAAGTGCTAGTCATAAAGACAGGAGAGAGAGAGAGAGGGAGAGAGAGAAGCACATAGAGGATGGCAAAAGAAAAAACTCCAAATCCATTGACTGGGAAAACAATAAGGGTTGTTTGTTGGGAGTTTTTACAACCAGTGGAGCTCAAAGACTGGAGTTTTAGAAGTCCAGGCTCTGGTCAGTGTGGATCCCAGCAGGAGTTGAGGTGCTTCTGTGGTGGTGGGGGGGGGGCATAGGGCCAGGAGTGAACAGCATGATCTGAGGATCCCCTGGGATGTACTGGGAGAGACTTTCCCTTTTCTTGGAGTGCATCTGGAAGAGGTGGCATTACCTCTCAGGTGACAAAATAGTACTGCCCCATTCCTTATCATAGGGACAGATAACCAGAGGGCAGCTAACTTGGATGGTGGTTTTTTGTTGCACTTTACTCTAAACTCCAAGCCCTGATGCATTGGTGCAACTATCCCTCTGGGGCAAACCAACACCAGGTCCCCCACAGAGACACCCTGCCCCAGAGGACCAGTGAGGGTCTACACTAGGCGGGACCCCTAAAGTTTGGACTTTTAAAATTCAGTCAGCAGGGGCACCTGGGTGGCTCAGTGGGTTAAAGCCTCTGCCTTCAGCTCAGGTCATGATCCCAGGGTCCTGGGATCGAGCCCTACATCAGGTTCTCTGCTCGGCGGGGAGCCTACTTCCTCCTCTGTCTCTCTCTCTCACGCTGCTTGCCTTTCTGTCTACTTGTGATCTCTGTCAAATAAATAAATAAAATCTTTAAAAAAAATAAAAAATAAAAATAAATAAAATTCAGTCAGCATGCCTGAGATAAAACACAGGTCTACTGTGTTGCAGGGTAGGCAGACAACCCAGACACAGACAGGGTGAAAGCAGGTATCTGACGGTTGCCTGGGACACATGAAGGGGGAGATTGTTTGCTCTTCTGTGAGGACTTCCCAAACAGCAGTAGGAGAAAAATCCTCTCTCTGTGATGAGGGAGAGAGCTGCCATCAGTTTTCCCCCCTGCCCATTGACACAGACCAACTTCAGAGAGCAGAGCAGCACCAACAATGGGGTGCTCAGCCACTTACACCAAGCCCTGCCTCCCTACATTTTGCAGTTGCTTCTTTACAAGCACAAGTGTGCCTGAGAACCAGAGTATTGGGTCCATCTCCCAGAAGACCAGCCCCCCTCCAACCACATGCACCAAGTCTACTGACCCTAGAGTGCTACAAAGTTTCAGGCCTAGGGAAAATAGGATCTGACTTTTTTAAACAAGCAGACCAGAACACACCTAGTAAAACTCACCACACTCTGGACACGGTCAAAACATTCCCCACTGTAGGAAGGAGAAACTCTTCAGATAACTGACCTGAGGGAAAGAGCAACCAAAACAGAGCAGCAGAGTGCACATGACACACACCAGAAACATTTCCTGATGCACCAGGCCCTGGAAAGTATATGACCTCTTCTTAATAAAGCTATTACTCTCAGGAGCAGGAAACATAACAGGTTTCCCTAACACACAGAAGAACACAGAAACCTAGACAAAATGCCAAGATGAAGGAATTCGTCTCCCTAAAAAGAACAAGAAAATGTCATGCCCAGCAATTTAGTAGAAACAGACATGAGCAATGTGTCTGATCCAGAATTTAAAACAACATCATCATCATAGGGATGATAGCTGGGCTTGAGGAAAGCATAGAAGACACCAGGGAGTCCCCTACCACAGAGATAAAAGACCTAAAAACTAGTCAGTTTGAAATAAAAAATACTATAACCAACATGCAAAACCAACTGGATATAATGATCACCACAACAGAAGAAACAGAGGAACAAATACATGATTAGAAGATAAAATTATAGAAAATAATGACGCTAAAAAGAAAAGGGAAAGAAAAATATTGGATCACAAATGTAGATTTAGAGAATTTAACAACTCCATAGAACATAACATTCGTATCAGAGTTCTAGAAGATGAGAGGGTAAAAGGGGCAGAGGGCTTATTTGAGCAAATTATAGATGAAAACTTCCCTAATCTGGAGAAGGAAACAGACATCCAAATCCAGGAGTCCCAGAAAACTTCCATCAAAATCAATGAAAGCAGTCCCACACCAAGGCATATTGTAATAAAATTTGCAAAATGCAGAGATAAGGAAAAAATACTAAAAGCAGCAAGGGAAAAGAAATCCCCAACTTATAAGGCAAGGCAAATAAGGTTAGCAGCAGATCTATTCAAAGAAACTTGGCAGGCCAGTAGTGAGTGGTATAATATATTCAATGTGCTGAATGTGAAAATTATGTGGCCAAGAATATTTTACCCAGCAAAGCTGTCATTCAGAATAGAAGAAAGATAAGAGTTTCCCAGATAAACAAAAACTAAAGAAGTTCATGACCACAAAACCAGCACTGCAAGAAATATTAAAGGGGACACCTTAAGTGAGAAAGAAAGACCAAAAGTGACAAAGACTAGAAAGGAACAAAGAAAATCTCCAGAAACAATGACTTTACAGGTAATTTAATGGCACACAAATTCATATTTATCAATAATCACTCTGAATGTAAATGGACTAAATGCTCCAGTCAAAAAATGTACAGTATCAGAATCGATAAAAAAATAAGACCCATCTATATGCTGCCTACAAGAGACTCATTATAGGCCTAAAGAAATCTGCAGATTGAAAGTGAGGAGATGAAGAACCATTTATCATGCTAATGGATGTAAAAGAAAGCCAGAGTAGACATACTTACATCAGACAAACTAGATTTTATTCATTCATTCATTCATTCTTTCATTGTAGCGAGGTAAGGGAGGGAGAGAGAGAATCTTAAGCAGGCTCCACTCCCAGCATGGAGCCTGATGCAGGGCTTGATCTTGAAACCCTGAGATCATGACCTGAGCTGAGATCAAGAGTCAGACCTTAACCAACGGAGCCACCCAGGTTCCCCTGGACAAACCAAGGACTGTAACAAGAGATGAAGAAGGATACTATATCATAATAAAAGGGTCTATCCAACAAGAAGTCTAACAACTATAAATATTTATGTCACCAACTTGGGAGCACCCAAATACATAAAACAACCAATAACAGATATAAAGAAATTCACTGATAATAATACAATAACAGTAGGGGACATTAACACCCTTCTAACACAAAGGGCAGATCATCTAAGCAGAAAATCAACAAGGAAACAAGGGCTTTGAATGACACTCTGGACCAGATGGACTTCATAGATATATTCAGAACATTTCACCCTAAATCAGCAAAATACACATTCTTTGCAAGTGCACATGGGGCATTTTCCACAACAGATCACATACTGGGCCACAAATCAGGCCTCAACAAATGCAAAACAATTGAGATCATGCCATATATATTTTCAGATAACAATGCTATGAGACTTGAAAACCCTATGAAAATATTTAGAAAGGCCACAAATACATGGAGTTTAAAGAACATTCTACTAAAAAATGGATGGGTTAACCAAGAAATTGAAGAAGAAATTTTAAAAATACATGGAAGCAAATGAAAATGAAAACATGACAGAAGCATAAGGAATAACACGGAGGACATGGGGAGATGAAAAGGAGAAGGGAGTTGGGGGAATTGGAGGAGGAGATGAACCATGAGAGATTGTGGACTCTGACAAACAATCTGAGGGTTTTGGAGGGGTGGGGGGTGGGAGATTGGGTGAGCCTAGTGGTGAATATTATGGAGGGCATGTATTGCATGGAGCACTGGGTGTGGTGCATAAACAATGAATTCTGGGACACTGAAAAGAAGTTTAAAAAATAAATAAAAATTAAAAAACAAAACCAAAAACAAACAAACAAAAAAAACAACAACAATCCGGAACCTTTAGGATGCAGCAAAGACAGTCATAAGAGAGAAGTATATAGTAACAGAGGCCTACCTCAAGAAGCAAGAAAAGTCTCAAGTACACAATCTAACCTTACATCTAAAGGAGCTAGAAAAGGATATAAGGCCTATAAGCATATAAGGCCTAAAACCAGAAGAAAGGAAATAATAAAGATTAGAACAAAAATGAATGATATGAACATACCTACATGATAAACCAAAAAAACCCAATAGAATAGATCAATGAAACTAGATGCTGGTTCTTTGAAATAATTAATAAATTTGATAAACCAAGAACCAGACTTATCAAAAAGAAAAACACCATAATTATAAATATAAACAATTATAAATACATATATAAATACAAACAATTATAAATACAAGCAATTATAAGAGAATATTATGAAAAATTATATGCCAACAAATTGGGCAATCTGGAAGAAATGGATAAATTCCTAGAAACATATGAACTACCAAAACTGAGACAGAAAGAAATAGAAAATTTGACCAGACCCATCACCAGCAATGAAATTGAAACAGCAATCCAAACTCCCCAACCAACAAAAGTCCAGGCCCAGGTGACTTCCCAAAGGAATTCTACCAAACATTTAAAGATGTATAATGCCTATTCATCTCAAACTGCTCCAAAAAAATAGAAATGGAAGGAAAACTTCTAAACTCATTGTATAAAGCCAACATTGCCTTGATTCCAAAACCAGAGACCCCACTAAAATGGAGAATTATAGGTCAATATCCCTGATGAACATGGATGCAAAAATTCTCAACAAGATAATAGCAAATTGAATATGACAGTGCATTAAAAGAATCATTCACCATGATCATTTATTCTTGGGTTGCAAGGATGGTTTAATATTTGCAAATAAATCAACATGATACACCACATTAATAAAAGGTTAAGAGCCATATTATCCTCTCAATGGATGCAGAAAAAGCATTTGACAAAGTACAACATCAATTCTTGACAAAAACCCTCAACAAAGTAGGGATAGAGAGAACATCATAAAGATCATAAAGAAAGATCAACATCATAAAGATCATCTAAGAAAAACCCATAGCTAATGTCATCCTTAATGGGAAAAAAAACAAGAGTTTTCCCTCTATGGTCAGGAACAACACAGGGATGTCCACTTTCACCTTTGTATTTAACATAGTACTGGAAGTCCTAATGTCAACAATCAGACAAGAGGAAATAAAAGACATCCAATTGTCAAGGAAAAAGTCAAACTTTCACTATTTGTAGACAACGTCATTCTCCATGTTGAAAACCTGAAAGACTCCACCAGGGAATTTCTGGGACTGATACATAAATTCAGTAAGGATATAGTAAGGATTGTAGGATATAAATTTTGTGTATATATATATATACATATATATGATTATATTATATATATAAAGATATATATAATATATTTTATTTTTAATATTTATATATACTATATAATAATATATATAATAATTTATAATAACATATTTATATAATATATAATATATAATATATATATCTATATATAGATATATATATTTGTCAAGGAAGTATATATATATCTATATATATAGATATATATTTATATAGATATATATATATTTGTCAAGGAAATATAGATATATATATATATAGAGAGAGAGAGAGAGATCCTATATTTATAATATATACAGATATAGATATATATCCTAGGATCTTTACCAAAGAGGTAAAAGATCTGTATTCTGAAACCTATAAAATTCTGATGAAAGAAATGGAAGATGACACAAAGAAATAGAAAACATCCTATGCTCATGGATTGGAAGAACGAGTATTGTTAAAATGTATATACTATCCAAAGCAGGCTACACATTTAATGCAATCCCTATCAAAATACCACCAGCATTTTTCGCAAAGCTGGCACAAACAATCCTAATATTTGTATGGAACCACAAAAGACCCCAAATAGCCAAAGCAATCTTGAAAAAGAAAAGCAAAGCTGGAGTCATCACAATTCCCGACTTAAAGCTGTATCACAAAGCTATAATCATCAAAACAGTATGGTACTGGCACCAAAAACAGATACATAGATCAATGGAACAGAATAGAAAACCCAGAAATAGACACAAAACTATATGGTCAGCTAATTCTCAACAAGGCAGGAAAGAATAATCAGTGGAAAGAAGACAGTCTTCTTCAACAAATGGTGTAGGGAAAACTGGACAGCGACATGCGAAAGAATGAAACTGGACCATTTTCTTATACCATACACAAAAATAAATCAAAATAGATGAAAGATCTAAATATAAGACATGAAACTGTCAAAATCCTAGGAGAGAACACAGGCAGCAACCTCTATGACATCAGCTATAGTAACTTCTTACTAGACACATCTCTGGGGACAAGGGAAACAAAGGCAAAAATGAACTATTAGGACTCCATCAAGATAAAAATCTTCTGCTCAGTGAAGGAAACCATCAACAAAACTAAAAGGCAACCTTCAGAATGGTAGAAAATATTTGCAAATGACAAATCTGATAAAGGGTTCGTATCCAAAAATCTGTAAAGAACTTATCAAACGCAATTCCCTTCCCCCAGAATAAGCCAGTTAAGAAATGGGCAAAAGAAAAGGCACGAATAGACATTTTTTCAAAGAAGACATTCAGCAGGCTAACAGACATGTGAAGAAGTGCTCAACCTTACTCATCATCAGGGAAATACAAATAAAAACTACCATGAGATATCACCTTACACCTGTCAGAACTGCTAAAAAAAAGAAAAAAGAAAAACAAAATAGAACAAACAACAACAACAAGGAAACAACAGATGTTGGCAAGTGTGCAAATAATGTTTGCACATAATTCCCACCAAACACTGTTGGTGGGAATGCAAACTGGTGCAGGTACTCTATAAAAGAGTACGAAATTTCCTTAGAAAGTTTAAAATAGAACTAGCCTATGACCCAGCAAATACACTACTAGGATTTACTTAAAGGATATTAAAATACTGATTTGAAGGGGTACATGCACCCTGATGTTTATAGAAGCATTATCACAATAGGCAAATTATGGAAAGAGCCCAGATGTCCATTGACTGATGAAATGGCTATAGAAGATGTGGTATATATATGCTCTGAATATAAATCAGCCATAAAAAAAAAAAGAAATCTTGCCATTTGCAATGATGTGGATGGAACTAGGGGATATTATGTTAAATGAAATAAGTCGGAGAAAGACAAATACCATATGATTTCACTCATATGTAGAATTTAGGAAACAAAACAAATGAACACTAAGGGAAAGAAAGAAAAGAGGAGACGAAGGCAATCCATAAGAGAGACTCTTAATGATGGAGAACAAACTGAGGATTGATGGAAGGAGGTGGATGGGAGATGGGTTAAAAATGGGTGATGGGCATTAAGGAGGGCACTTGTGATGAACACTGAGTGTTATATGTTAGTGACAAACCACTAAATTCTATTCCTGAAACTAATATTACACTATATGTTTACTAATTAGAATTTACAAAAATTTTAAAAATAACAAAAATAATAAAAAATAATTCATCATACTTAATTATTCTATAAGTGAAAGGCAAAGGACAATATCAGTATTGTTTACCATTGTATTTCCAGTGCTGTAGCACAGTATATGGCTCTTCAAATGAATGACTACATAAAAGAAAGAAAGAATGGTTGAATGAGTGAATGAATGAATTAAACAACCACTATACCATACTAGAAGCTATGTATATTGTGGTTTAAAGATATCACAGGTTAAAGAACTGGACATCAGCCTTTCTACAGGTAGACAAAGTGCCTACTTACCCAATATGATTTAAGAAGTTCGGTGAAAAGTCCCATGCTTTTCAGTGTGAGCAGACCCACCATTAGGGAATCATTCCTTTAAGATGAATGCTTTGCATTCTCCAGTGTTGGTTTTTGAAATACAGATAGCCTGGGGAAAGATAACACTTTCCTTTACTCTTAATCATTAATACAATGACAAGAATTTGTTTAAATACTAGGTATTCAATAAACATTTCATAAATTGAAGCAAACAGAAAATGTAATTTTAAAAATTAAAAATTAAAAATGATATTCAGCAAAACTTACAAAAACTATCCAAAGCAGCTTAGATTAGCTATCTCTAGATATTTCCTGATTTCACAGAGTAGGGTGTAAATGTTACTTCTGAGAGTGTGAAAAGAACCCTTGGCCTCATCACTTATGGCTGCTGTAAGAACTACCATGGATTGGGTGGATTAAACCACAAACATTTATTTCTCATAGTTTTGCAGGCTGGAAAGTCCACCATCAAGGTGTTGGTAGTATAGGTATCTGGTGATAACCTTCTTCCAGCTTGCCCATAGCACCTTCTTTTTGTTCCTTCATAAGGCAGAGAGAAAAAGAGGTCTGGTCTTATAGTCACATCTTAGGGGCTCCATCCTCATGATGTCATCTAAAGCTAATAGCCTCCAATGACCCCACCTCCAAATACCATCACATTGGGGATTAGGGCTTTAACATATGAGTGTGTGTGTGTGTGTGTGTGTGTGTGTGTGTGTGTGAAACACAATTCAGTCCATAGCCACCCCATTGTGAGACTAGTTCATCCATAATGTGGTCCCATGCTGTGAACACCAAAGACAGCATTATGATAAGGTGTCGGTCTCTGCATGGCCATGCATACCTGTTTGAACATTCTCATGGCCTACGTTTTCTGGCAGAACACAATACTCAGCAGAGAGCTTCCTTACTGTGCTTGTTTATGAATCAAGCACTTTGTTCATTTAGTAGAATTTAATATTCTTAATGTGCACTTTGGTCCTTTATGCCTTTACTTTGTTCTGAATTTCTGGGGAGTTTCCTTCTTTGGGGAACATTAGCTTTCCAGTGGATACCATTTCTGTTCTGCCTGCAGTATTCTGTTCCATCTTGTTTAAGTGTTGCTTTTGTCCAAATAGTCTTTGACATGGAGGGTTTGTTTTTTTTATCAAGCTCTTGCTTATTTAAAAAAAAAAATCCCTTGCAAGGGCATATGGATTAACTTTTTTCTTTCCTGTCTCCCTTCCAGTAATTTTGAGTTAATCTTGGTCGCATGTGCTAAGCTTCTGTTTCACTGGTGCTTTTCTAAATTCTCCTCTTTGATTAGTATATGAAATGAAAGTCTTGATAAGAAGGAGGAGGATGAACATTTAAGTAGCTTTGTATTTTTGAAGCAGTCATTGTTTTACTTGATAACGAACTTGATAGTGAAAGCTATTAGTAAGACTAAGTATTTCAGATAATTGAGAGGAGTCCAAATAATGCATGCATATTATCATTAGACCTTGGTGTTTGTCTTTACTATTTTCCCATACAAATCTGTAGCCTTCTTCCAGTGGAGCACTAGAAACTCCAAGTGCTTTCATGGCTATTCCCTATAACAACTATCATCTGAAAATCTGGCCTCTTTGCCCTCAGATATTGGAAAAAAGTATTTTTTATTAATTATATTAGCCGTGTAGTGTCTGATGAGTAACATAAATTACATAAAAGGTTGGGGGGGGGGAAATCCTGAATGAATTTGTTTCATGGACTCAATACCATTTAAACATTATTCAAAGAAATAAAAAATTAAGCAACCTATTTTCTAGGAAATTCCAAGGTGTGCCATGGAGCCATAAAATATCAGAGCTGCTTTTACAGATACGGAAATTAAGATCCAAAGAAATAAAGTGATGGGATGCTGATCAACCAGCAAGAAAGTTGCCAATCTAGCATATTTTCCAGGTCTTCAGACTTCAATTCCAGGGTTCTTTTAGTCTTGCAGGGCATCTGACCTGTGCTTTCACACAAGCCCCAGTGTGCAGAAGGGACCTACACTTGGTTTAATATTCTGCTGTCATTGCCTTGAAATTCTTAATACTTTCTGTAAAACGAGTCCCTATATTTTCATTTTGCGCTAGCTCCCTCAAATTATATGACCAGTATGGAGTCTTGGTCTATTGTTTAATAAAGTGAGACATTATGTTTATTGTTTTGTTTTATTTGCCCAAATTACTTACTAGGTGTTTTTTGTTTTTTTAAGAGTATCCAGTCTGTTGTACCTATAAGAGTTGGAGTAGGGTATGCCATGTGGAAATTTGTTAGATTCCTCTGAAATGAATTAAGAACTTCCTTAAGGAGGGAAATAGGAAAGAAAAATAGTTTATTGAGAGTCTACTCTGTACCACGTTCTATGCTAATCACTTTCCCCATATAATTTCTTTTCTTCCCGCAGGAACACTGAGCATAGTAGCTCTTCAACCTGCTCTATTCATGGGATTTTGTCCTGTACCAGAGTACTTCTTAAGTCTGTTGCATGATGCATGTTGGCTTCCAGGTTCCCACTTTCTGCTCTTTTCTGAGACTGTCTTACAAATGCCCTCCAATTATTACTCCTCCCACCTCTGGAGATTTCCATAATAAAAGTGGCTACCCCTAGTTTTGATGCCATGATAGACCTAATGAATCAGAATCTTCGTGTGTCCCAGGCTTGTCAGATATTTTGTAGTAACTCCTCTATTAATTTCGGTATCTCTTCCTGGTTAAGAACCACATGCAGAGTTTAACTCCTTAATTTTATAAATGAGGAAAAAAACCCTACAATGATTGAAAGATTTGCATAAGGTCAAGGTCAATTATCTTGTCAAGGGAGGAGTTGGAATTTAAATGTTGATTTTCTGTTTCCCAATCAATTGTCCCTTTCAAAACATTGTGCTGTCTTCCTGGATGTCCTATTTGTCACCATTCTGATAATATGCATAGCACATAAAAAACTCAGCCAATCCACATATTAGGGCTGTGTTCTCAAACTTCAGTGTGTAAAAATCACCTGAGAATCTTTTTAAACTATAGATTTTGTTGTGAACTTGGAGCAGGGCCCGAGTGTCTACATTTCTAAAATGCTCCTAAATTATGCCAATTTTGCTGGTTTATGGGTTATATTTTGAATAACTATAATGCATTTTAATTATTTTTTTTACTATTTTATTTTATTTTAATTCCAATATAGTTCACCTACAGTGTAGTATTAGTTTCAGGTGTATACTCTAGTGATTCAACACTTCCATACAATACCCCATGCTCATCACAACAGGTCCCCTCTTTAATCCCCATCACCTATTTCCCCGATCCCTCCTCCCCGCTGGTGACCAACAGTGTGTTCTCTAGAGTGAAGAGTCCGTTTCTTGGTTTGTCTCTCTCTCTTTTTACCCTTATGTTCGTTTGTTTCTTAAATTCCACATATAAGTGAAATCATATGGTATTTTTCTTTCTCTGACTGACATATTTCACTTTGCATAATACTCTCTAGCTCCATCCATGTTGCTGCAAGTGGCAAGATTTGATTCATTTTTACGGCTGAGTAATATTCCATTGTATGTATATACCACATCTTTTTAAAAAAAGTTACGTTATGTTAGTCACCATACAATACTATAATGCATTTTCTATAGCTTGGTTTAAGGAGGCCAAACTTGTGATGTAAATCTGTACCCTGCATTGTTAATAATGATAATGATTATAATAATTATTGTTAACATTTATTGAGAAATCTGTTGAACATTCTATATACACTATATAATTTAATCCTTCTAAAAATTTTATGAGGTAGATACTATATTGACCCTTATTTTACAGATGAGGACATTGAAGCTCAGAGATCTAAGTAATTTTCCCAAGATTACACAGTAGTGAGTGACAGCTAAGATACAAACTCTGTATTTTCAGAATACAATCTCATAACCACGAAAGCTCTTTCTTTTCTTTGCAAAATACAAATATTTAGAAAGGTGAAGGGAAGAAGGAAAAGGAGATAGAGAAAGGAACTAGTATTTATTAAGAATCTAGTATGTGCCAGAGGCAGTGCTAGTTCATTTTCCATATTATCTCACTTACTCTTCAAAAGTTCCATGGAAGCTGGACATTATCATCTTCCTTCTAAGGATGAGAAAATCAGTGATTAAAAGATATTAAGTCATTTGTCCAAGAACATATGCTCACATGGTTAGTAAATGGTACAGCTGAGAATTGAGCACAAAATTCAAGTTTAATCTATTAAATAATTCTGCCTCTTATTGGAATAAGTTGAGTGAAAGTTGGATTTCTAACTTTTAGGAAGTAAAGCAAGAGTCTTTAACTAGGGTCCAAAAGATCCTTATAGCATTTTTGGTTTTCTCCCTAGTTCTTTGAAGAATATTATTAAGGTATTGCTTCATTCTAAGGTAGTCTAGAATAGTATAGTAGACATTAGTAATACTCACCAATATCCAGTCTTGTTCTCCTGTAATTGTAAGACTATACTTCCCAGATCCCTCATGTGTAGGTGGGATCATATTCCCATTTCTGGTCAAATGGCTAAGTAGACAACAGTACATGTTACTTCTGGACTGAAACATTTATGAGATAGCACACAATTCTCCAGCTCTCACTTCTTTTCTGTGGCACTTGTGGAAATCTCATTTAAAATGGTTGAGTCAAATTATTGTAGGAGGCTAGGCAAATTACTGTAGGAATTACCATGACACGGAGGAAAACTATCCTGGAGAGTTGCCTTGATCCAGACTGGATTTTGTGGGAATGAGAGCTACACATTTTCTGTGTTAGGCTATTAAAATATGGTTGTTTGTTACTGCAACTTCACCCTACCCTATTCTGATTAACATAGGTGGCATGGCATGTTAAATGAGCACCAACAGTATATGATCCTTATTATTGTCACATTATGACATCTAGAATTATTCCCTTGTTAGGAATAAGGGAAAATGTATCCAGCTATTATAATCATGGATGATTGCTTTTGTGTACAATGAACCTAGCTTAAGTTAGAAAACTTCCAACATGAGAAAGCACGAAAATGTCAAGTATACATTGAATTTCTTTCACTGCTGGACATGATAGAATACAAAAACTGTGACACTTTTAATGTAACACAGTTCCAGCCAATGAAAACTGAAGAAGCACATCTGTACATTTTGAAAATCACTTAATTTTTTGATGGAAATATTTGTAAAAAGGATTACTCATCACCTGAATTTATAGTCTACTGAGTATAACTCCAGTTTAGGTAATGAGACTAAGTCCTCACCATGAATACCCATATTCTGTGATCTCTGTTATATAGTCATGCTCACAGAAGCTGTTAAGATGCATAGCAGTTATTGTTAACTGTTAACAGTAAAATTATATGTGTGTGCATGCACACACATGCATATATAAATATATATGGGTAAATATAGCTACATGACTTCAATGTTTTCCTCATTACTTTAGAAATTATGTGAAAAATTGTTTCCAAATAATTTTACTTAGTGTATATCATATAAAGTATATATGTATGTCTATAGATGCATATGTATGTCTATAGATACATGTGGGTATATATTTTTTCCCTTCATTTTCAAAGTTGTGTTGAAATATTTTATCCAAATTGTGTTATTAACTGTGGGGTAGAATGAAATGTCACTATCAAGTAATAGTACAATGCTCTGACTTTTCATATAATTTAATGTTTAATATTAAAGAAAACTTAGTTTACAATAAAGGACATATTGTTGTTTATATCTCCCTAAGCCTAAGTTGGAAAATGCAAAAATGGTTAAAATAATGTATTAAAATACTTAAGGCATACTTTGATTTCACTTTCATTTCGTGAATATGATGTGACAAAGCCATCATGTTTCCTAGATATCAAAAATTTCATCTGTGGAAACTCAAAACCAACAGTGTAGATTTTTGAAAAGATAGCTCAATTTGAAAAGACAAGGAAATAACCAACACTTGAATTTGCTTCAACACAAAACCTTTTCTAGTACTTTCCTATAGGATTGCTTGTCACTCTGCCAGCCAAAATATGCCGCATATACTTTGAGGGATTAGGAGAAGTCATGTGCTCTGAAAGACGCTGAACTGGATTGTGAGTTAGAGAAAACAAAGAAAATACAGGCAGTGTTTCTGTCAAATTCATAAACACTGTAATTGATAATTTTTCTTCTAATATTTTGAAATGGGACATAAAGAAATAGGCAGCTAAAATGTTTGCTCCAGCAAGAACTGGAACAAGATAGCACCACTCATATCTCTCAGTGTAGATTGCATCTGGTATTTATATGTTATAAGCGTTCTAATGCCGTAAAAGAATCCCTGTTTTAGGATCCCATTTTAGAGACTCAAATGTTGTTGATGTCTTTAAAATGAAGTTATTTGCCAAGCAAAACTTCAGTAGTGAAAAAAATATCTTGGTAGTCTTTCATACAGTTTGAATATATACAAGTCTTGACCATACATCAGGTTTTCCAGAATGCCATAGACTGGGTTGCTTATAAACAACAGAAGTTTATTTCTCACAGCTCTAGAGACTGGGAATTCGAAGATCAAGTTGCCAGCAGATTCTGTGTCTGGTGAGGTTTGGTGTCTGGTGATGACCTGTTACCTGGTTCATAGAGGGACATCTCACTGCTCCCTCACATGGCAGAAGGGTCAAGGAAGATCTCTAGAGTGTCTTTTATAAGGGCACTAATGCCATTCAAGAACGCTCTGCTCTCAATGTCTAATCACCTCCCCGTGGTCCCACCTCCAAATACCATCACACTGGAGATGAGATTTCAACATAGGAATTTTGGAGGGGCACAAACATTCACTCTACAGCAAACCCAATCTCCATATACATGGTCATGTATAGGCTAAATTGGCATTTTTGTGGTGCCTCCATAGACTAGCATCATGAGACTTATCCCCTTCTGTCCTTTTTTTTTTATTCGCTAGACCTATGGTATTGTAGAATGTGTCAACTTCCTGAAAACCTAAACCTTGAATCAACTTTTTTTTTCTCAAGAAACTTTGTGGAGAAATACAAACAGAATTTGAAATTTTTTACTACATAGGATTTTGCTGGCTTCCTAAAAAACAAGTCCTAATATGCTTGGTTGAAATATATGAATAAATTAAATTTATTTACTTATTTGCTTATTTCTCACTTGCAGAATGAGTGTTTGGCTTATTTGATGGTTTTTGGTCATAGGATTAAGAAGAATCTTCTCATTCAAGGTCTTGCAAGTGCCATTATGGTTGTCATGGAAAAAATTTACAAGTTTTATTGTTGCCTTTTTTTTTTTTTTTTTGCCAAGCTTGCTGTTTTGTAAGAGGGGATTACAAACAGGCAAATCTACAAACTTTGTCAACTTGGGCAAACTCTTTCTGCTGGGTAGAAAAGCTTGATCAACTTTTCTATAGGCAGAAATTAGAGCATACTTAAAACCATTACTGACTTCTTTTAAAGTTCCTGCTCAGAAGATGTGGATGTTACATCATAGATTTATAAATGATCTCTTAGTAAAATGAACCTCATCAACAAAGTAAATTCTGACAAAAGATGGCTTTATTTATTGGAGAACAAAAGACATACTAAGACATTATACTTGGAAGTATCTTGGAGAATTCTGAAGCTCTTTTGACATGTTCACTTTCACCTGACAAAGCTGAGTGATTTAATTTGTTATTCTACATAATTTCGTGTCAGAGTTTTTTAGAATTTGTGACCATCAAAAGTCATTTGGTGACTCACACTGCATGTGTTGTCATCTAAATTTTAAACTCCTATTTGAAACAAACAGAGACAATATCACTGAAATTTGCTTTTAAGCAAAATTAAATTTGCTTTTTTATATTCAGAATTTTAATGTGTTTTCATGAGAGACAGAGAACCAGACTCTCACTGAGCAGGAAGCCCGATGTGGGGTTGGGATCATAACCTGAGCTGAAGGCAGATGCTTTACTGACTGAGCCATCCAGGTGTCCCAAGTTGTCTTGGTTTTTTTTTTGTTTTTTTTTTTAAGATTTTATTTATTTATTTATTTGAGAGAGAGAGGCACAAGCAGGCAGAGGGGCAGAAGGAGAGGGAGAAGAAGACTCCCCACTGAGCAGGGAGCCCAACACCAGTCAATCCCAGGACTCCGAGGTCATGACCTGAGCCAAAGGCAGGTGCCCAACCGGCTGTGCCACCCAGGCACCCCCCAAGTTGTCTTGTTTTTAAAAATAATTTTATCGGGGCGCCTGGGTGGCTCAGTGGGTTAAGCCTCTGCCTTCGGCTCAGGTCATGATCTCAGGGTCCTGGGATCGAGCCCCGCATCGGGCTCTCTGCTCAGCAGGGAGCCTGCTTCTCCCCCTCTCTCTCTGCCTGCCTCTCTGCCTGCTTGTGATCTCTCTCTCTCTGTCAAATAAATAAATCTTTAAGAAAAAAAAATAAAATAAAAATAATTTTATCCATCCAATTTTTCCACATTTAGAAATTTAACCTGAGGAAATAATGAGGAAACTCTGCAGAAATTTAAGTATCAAGATATTTATCATAGTATTATGTATAGAAATGAAAAATTAAAGGCAACCCAAATCCACAACATTAGAGGAATGTTTAAAGATTTATGGAATGTTGGGCGCCTGGGTGGCTGAGTTGGTTAAGTGTCTGATTCTTGATTTTGGCTCAGGTCATGATCTCAGGGTTGTGAGATTGAGCCCTGCATTGGACTCTATGCTGGGCTGGGAGCCTGCTTAAGAATCTCTCTCTCCTCCCTCTGCTCCTCTCTTTCTCTAATAAAAAAGATACGGGATGTCTATATGGTGGGATATTACCTCGCTATTTAATATTACATTAAAAAACTTTTTAATAATATAAGAAAATACTTATGGTATAATCTTAATTAAAATAATACAAAAATCATGTAATTCATTTCAACTATGTAAAATTTATAGAAATATTCAGAAAGATGTTTGCTGAAATGTAAGTGATCATCTCAAGATGGTAGGATATGAAAAGACCATTTCTTTTTCTTTATACATTTTTATAAAGTTTACAAAATGAGTATACAGTATTTTTGTAATCAATGGAGAAAACATTAAAAAGAAAAAAAATCCATACGAAAGGGTTTGGCATAGCAAACTTCTTATAACATGCACATTATTTTGAAATCTTTTCAGTTAAAGAAATAATGAACTATAAAGAAACAATAATTCTGAAGACAAATTTTATTCGTCCTTCAGCATTAGGCAGTCATTTAGACACTGAAGCACTGAACACCAATGTTTTTTCTGGATTTTGTGACAGACACATGAAATTCTGGTGTTCAGGAGCTGTGCATTAACAATGGATGCACAGAACTCATAGATTTTTGTTTGTTTATTTTCAGTGCAGGCTTAAGATATTTTGGAATTCAAACTTCTGAAATAATATGCAGTCAATTGCCAGGAAATATGGAAAGAAAAGTATGGCATGTGTCTATTTTTAAGTCACTGCAATTCTTCCTGGAGCATTTCCACTGAAAGTACAAAGGATATAGAAATCTAAGTTAAGCACATTGGGGAATACAGAAGAATCTCAAGCAACATAGTCTCTCATCAGTTAGATGTGCTTAGATAGGTAGGTAGAATTTTGCCTATGGCTATATGAGCTCTTTTGCCCCAGAGACATCAATTTCAATTCTCTCTTTGGGATTTACTGGTGTACAAAATGCTTCAGAGGATTCTTTTTCTCAGTAGAAATACTTTTTCTCCTTTACCTACCCCACCCTCAAGAATCTAAGCCATTTACTTGGAATTTCCATAAAGCTTGATAGTGAAAAGAGTCCAAAAACTATTATGGAAGAAACTATCACAAAACCATGGAGATACTTATTTTTTTATATAAGTTTAGAGTGTGGAGATGTATCAGCTGACATACATATGGCTCAATTTAAAGAAAATGTAATTGTTGGAAGGTGGGCATGATCATAAATTAAAATTTAATAAAAGACATGAAAAAATACATTTAAATAAATCTCATGATAGTGTTGTCAACGATTGACTTCAGCTCTTCACATTCAGTTTCAATGTTAAACATAACTTCGTCCTGGGCACCTGGACACTCAGTCAGTTGGGTGTCTGCCTTCAGCTCAGGTCATGATCTCAGGGTCCTGGGATCAAGTCCCATTTCAGGCTCCCTACTCAGCAGGGAGTCTGCCTCTCCCTCTGCCTGTCCCCACTCGTGTTTGTTTCTTCTCTCTCTCTCTCTCTCTCTCGTGTGCACACACAAAAATAAATAAATAAGATCTTAAAAACAAAACAAAACAAAACAAAACAAAAAACCTTTGCTCTTCCAAAAACCTGAACTTGTAATTTTTATGGGTCACTATTGAATGGCAGTGGTATTTTTATTATTATTAATAACAAATAAACCAACAGCTGTAAGGTTATATGGTTTGTTTGATGTTTATGTGGGATTCAAAAAAAATCAGGCAGGACATGGCAGGGCCTACTGACTCGAGTATAGTGTTATAGCAATTGATTGTGGCCAGGACAGGGAGGAGCAGGCCATGAGTCTGTGTGGGGATGTGTGGGTGTGTTGGAGATAGATAGTGGGTGAAGTTCACTAATTTCTAAGGGAATTCAACTAGGACATTAACATCAAATGAAAATCTATCATTTCTTAGAAAAGCTTCTCTATTAAGGAAATTACTGGGGAGGCAAGTCACTGAATAGTCTCACTACAGAGTCAGAACTACAGAAGTGGTACCTGAACCATGGAGGCAAAGGAGCTAAGAACTAGGAATACCAAGACAACAGGTTGAAAAGTCAAGTACAATCACTCAAAAGTCATGTCACAGTAAGTTATACTATTGAGAGGGGGAGGGCTAAATACTGTGGAGAGGGGGAAGATGATAGTCAAGGTTAGAATAGTACTGTTATGGACTGAAATTTATCTCCTTAAAATTCCTATTTTGAAGCCCTTAACCCCATTGTGACTACATTTGGCTATAGGCCTTTAAGGATGTAATAATGGTTAAAGGAGGCGGCCCTAATCTGATAGGACAGGTGGTCTTTTAAGAAGATGGACAGACACTAAAGATCTTTCTCTCTATGCAGAAGAAAGGCCATATGAGGGTATAGTAAGAAGGTGGTCTCCTACAAGCCAGGAAAAGAACTCTCAGCAGGAATCAACCCCGTTGGCACCTTAATCTTGAACTTCCAGCCTCTAGAGTATAAGAAAATATATTTCTCTTCCTTAAGCTATCCGGTCTGTGGTATTGTGTTATGGAGAGGAGCTAAAGAATAATTGGTTCTGACAGTGAACTCATCTGAAATGCTGAGTTGGGGGCTCTACTGGTTTATTAGGGCTAATGTGCCTTAAGGCCATGTTAGGTGGGTTCTGACAGCCACTTTCTTGGTATTAGTATTCTTTCAACTCTGAGAACTGAGCACTTTTAAAATAAGTTTTTATTTTCTTTTATTTTTTTTTAAGATTTTATTTATTTATTTGACAGAGAGAGGCACAGTGAGGGAGGGAACACAAGCAGGGGGAATAGGAGAGGGAGAAGCAGGCTCCCTGCAGAGCAGGGAGCCCGCTGTGGCGCTTGATCTCAGGACCCTGGGGTGCTTAACAACTGAGCCACCCAGGCACCCTATTTATTGAGTTTAAAGTGATTTTGTGATAGACCTAAAGGTGACAACAGATAAAGGGGTGGAGATTAAAGCAAAAATAGATGTGAAAATGGAGAAGAGAAAATGTTGTTTGTGTATCATACAGATAAAAGGCCGGACTGGAGACCTGTATAATGAGCCCCATAAGAACTAGATATAAAGAATGACAGAATCACTTTCTAAATAATAGTTTTGAAATAATTCTACTAAGTGAAATGGGCATTCTAAGGAGAAGCAAAGACAGTTAAGAAAGGGAAAAATTTTCCTTCCCTCCATAGATACAAAGACATAAAGAACTCTATTAGAACAGCAATTATAAGAATTCTTCTGAGAACATCAATTTTATGATTTACCAGAACCCATTCTGACCCTTAGAGGAAAGATTAACACCTTCTGTGATATCAGGGATTGAGAATTCAGGGCTAAAGGAACATATACTCTACATAGAAGAGGAGTGGGTAGGAAGAATAAAGATGGTAAGAGTTCTGGCAACCTCAAAGTCATGAACACGATTCAAAGACAATACAAACCATCTTTTGTATATGAAGAGGTCATTTGTAGCCCATTTGTTAGGAGATGTGTTGTTTCTCTCCTAGACAAGAGGACACAATGTTTTGAGCCCTCCACATTCCCCTGTGTACATGCATTTCCTCAGTGGCTATTAAGTGGTGTAGCCTGTGACAAGGGAAAAGAGATTTTCTCTCTAGTTACCAAGCAGCTTATAAAAGGAAGAAATTGGCAATCTGTGCTCTAGTTTACATTAGGTGGCTGACTAGTCCAGATTAAGAGACAGAATGTCCACTAGTAAGACTATTCAGTATTAAATACTAAATATTAGTCTTTAGTATTAAACATTATCACAATATTTTACCATATCATCTTTTCCTTTTCAGGCATGAATTTCTTTTAAGAATACAGAAACTGTGTATTGAATAATTACTATATTTGACTAAAATTTCTTTCATCTGAATGATTTAATATATCACCATCCTAATTTCTTAGGCTTTTCCAGCTAATGCTTTTTTTCTTGGTATTATTCACATTTGAATTTTCCGTGCTTCTAAAGATAAATTGCTACTTTCTTTTTAATTAGAAAGGAAAAAATGACATTGCTTTGTTTACCACTTCTACTATGCACAGTGCTAGCAGGGCGTAAAACCCAAACAGGAAGAGATAGACTATAATGTACATGGTCCAAGTTCATACCACTATGAAATAACATATTATTCTAGGAATGAGGCAAGAAAAAATAAATAATAATTTTTACCTCTAGACTTTTGTGTTGAAATAGACCAGATGGTTCTCTAATCAGTGGAAACGAGAAGTTCCCTAATAAGAAATATTCAGATTTACTAAGGCTAGTCAAGGATTTAGGGCCAGGTAAGTTTCAAACTTAATTCCTTAACATTATTTGAAAGTAGGAAGCGGTGTACAAAGCAGAGTCTTTCTGAGCACTGTCTTTAAATCAGTTTTAAGACTAGAGCTTTAAATGGAAGTTTTTTAATCTGCAGCCTGTAAGCACTGTGCTATTTACTTTGCATAAGAGTTTATATTGCTTCTGAATTCTCCTCATGTTTTACATTTGTTAAATGCAGAAGGTAAGATGACCTCCTGAGGGCCTTTGGCCAAAAAACTAAAGACAATGGAAGAGGGCTTTAGTTATTTCATAAGAAACAAGATAGGATATCCTCCAGAAGGTTAGTTGTTCAGGCCCAGGCAAGGTAGCTACATAGAATCCACAGGTGATTTTTTCTTCTTCTGAAAAGACACCATGGCTGGGGTATCTGTAAACTTTGCCAAGTGTCCCACTCTTCCAATTGTTTATTTGATGTGCTTTGTGGCAGTCACCTCATCCTAAATAGGATTCTAGTTTCTATGCTCTTTGGCACTTGACACTTGCTTAGACATTGACTAGGTATATATGTAAAATATGTCTGAGTCTATGAGTATAAATAGGACTCGAAAAAACTATTGAAAACGATTATTGTCTTATTGCTTTTTGCTCAGTTTTATTCTTAGCAATCTGTCAATTCTGGTCTGGCATATTCTGCCCCTTATGTATACATTCATCCCTACAGCTCTTAGGTAATCACTTTTTCTTTTTAAATTTCATTGTAAAGTCTAGTACTTTATCTGCATGGCTGATGTAATATTTCTGATTTTAGAATGTTAAACAATGGACCATATTGTTTTAGTTAGAAAGAATAGAAACTCCCTAAGTATGAAAATGTAGCTCCATATTTTAAAAGATAATAACTGATTCCTAACTTTCATTTGTCAAATTTGAAGCATTTAAAG
Organism: Enhydra lutris kenyoni; assembly: GCF_002288905.1. Lineage (NCBI taxonomy): Eukaryota > Metazoa > Chordata > Mammalia > Carnivora > Mustelidae > Enhydra > Enhydra lutris. The sequence goes on from NW_019154137.1 coordinate 7,674,091, forward strand.
ATCTCAATGGATTACAGTATTGAAATGGACAATGTACAAACAGAATTTAAATATTCAGTAGAAATGATAAATTTTATCCATAAATACCATAATCAAAACAAAGCCATGACATCCAGTAATACAGATTAATAGCAGCCCTTCAAATTTTTTGTTGCTCTGTCACTCATTTCTCTCTACCATGTGTTAAGCTCTTGTTTTTAAAAGGATCTGTGTATTCAGATGGGAGATAATGCATGAGATAAGATTAAAAGATCACTCTGGATTCTGGTTGAAGCCAGTCTGTTGCCACTATTTTACCAGGAAGATTAGAGACAACTGTGTGACTAAATGAAGCAACACTGATTCTGACCTAAAAAGCATTTTTCTCAATGAATTATAAGTAGCTAATGTTTATTTAGTGTTGACCCATCTTTCTTTTTTCCCCTCTACTAAGAGTTTCTTCTACCTGCAATACCCTGAAGTTTCTACTTTTAAGAGTATACAGAGTGAAAGAAATTCTGTTCTGTGGAGAAGAAAGGAATCTAGCTATTGAAAAAACAGTCCACTGAAAGAACAGAATACATTAGCCAGTTAACTCTGCCAGTTTTGAAAGAGCCAAAGGTAATATTTGTGAGTTGTCTATGTATCAAGAATGTGGTGCTTGGAGTAGAGGAGGAAATTGTACCCTTTGGAATTATGATGCAGAATATGTCAAAATAAGGAATTTGTGCCTTCATTTTAAAGAAGCCGTGCCTTGTCTTTTAAAGAAGTTTACAGAAGGACTTGGGAGGAACCAACAAAAGTGGAAACACCTGCATTCTATTTCTAGCTCTGACAGTAATTTGTGGTGTGATTCTAGATATGAGAATCTCTATCCTAAAACTCTGTAGAGGTTTGGAGTCAAACAAGATGATATTCAAGGTCACTGAGACCTAAAATTCCTTGATTTTAGGAACTAGAATTCCAGTTGATTCAAGGACTAGAAAGAAAGCTTGTGAAGATTTGTAACTTAGATCATTGTTACACTGATTTAGGCAAATTGTAGACCAAATTTTATTCATCAAAATATGGCACTAATGGTATAATTTAGCTTAGTCAGACTTGTGTCTATCATTTGGAGTTTGGTGGGGACACTATCATTGCATAATATATTATAAACTCTCTCAGGAAAACTTCTCATCTGATCCAAGTTTCCAGTGAAATTGAACTTCTGAGCATATGGTTCATTGTTTTAAATGAATACTATGATAGCTTGAATTATGGAACTGATCAGACTTCCTTCTTTACATCGGCAACTAGAAAGCTAGAGTTCATCTGTACTACATATATTTATTGTGTGCATTTTTGTATTAACCTTTTTCTTAGGTTTCATTTTATGTTGCTATCCTTTTTTTAAAAGATTTTATTTATTTATTTATTTGAGAGAGAGACAAACACAGAAAGAGGAGAACACAAGCAGCGTGAGTGGGAGAGGGAGAAGCAGGCTTCCCTCTGAGCAGGGAGCCCGATGTGGGTCTCCATCCTAGGACCCTGGAATCATGACCTGAGCCGAAAGCAGACACTTAACGACTGAGCCACCCAGGCACCCCATTATGTTGCTATTCTTAGTTAGCTTTTTTCCTCTTTTGTGCCTATATTTAGTTTATACTGCTTTGTTTTATGGTATGCATCCTTCTATGCGTTTATGGGAACAGAATGGGTAATAAATAAACATAGTCTGTAAATGGATGATTAACTGGATTGGTTCACTGTTGCTGCTATCACAGATGTCTTAACAAGTTTGTGTAGTGGTTTAAACAAAATAAATTTGTTATCTTATACTTATGAGGATCAGAAGTCCAATGCAGATCTCACTGAGATAAGCTCAAGGTATCAGCGGGACTACATTCCTTTTTGGAGACTCTAAGTTAGAATGCATTTCCTTGCCTTTTCCAATTTCTAAAGGTTGCCTGCATTCTTTGGCTCATAGCTCCTTTTCCATCTTTAAAATAAGCAATGTCACATCTAGCCGACAGTTCTATAGTTACATCTCCCTCTCACTATATCCTGCAAAGACTCTATAGTTTTAAGGACCCTTGTGATTACACTGGGCCTACCCAGATAATTCAGGATAATCTCCCATCTCAAGGTTCTTACCCTTAATCAAATCTGCAGTCTCTAATGCCATGTAAGGTAACATATACACAGATTCCAAGTGTTAAAATGTGGACCATTATTATGCCTACTACATTAACCCTGACTAATTATTAAGAGAAGAAGGAAAAAAAAAGATTAACAATAAATAAATTTTCCTTCATAGTAATAGTAGTTAAATATTGAAATCTCACATGGTATTTCCTATGGATTAAAAATACAGTACTTGCTGATGTAAGGATGTAAATTCACACAGCCACTATGGAACACATCATTTTAGTTTCCTCAAAAAACTAAAAATATAACTACCATATGATTTGTGATTCTACTTCTGGATATATATCTGAAGGAGATGAAATTGCTAAGTTGGAGAGAACTCTGCACTTTCATGTTCATTGCAGCATTGTCATAATAACCAACACATAGAAACAACCTGTGTTCATTAATGGATGAATGGAAAAAGAAAACGTGATACACCCACACATACATGTATGTAAATATAATATATATATATATATATATATGCTATGTACATATATAATTAAATATTGTTCACCTATAAAAATTAAGGAAATGCTGCCATTTGCAACAACATGGATGGACCTTGATGGCATTATGTTAAGTGAACTAAGTCAGACAGAAAAAACAAATACTGTACAATCTTACATGTGAAACTAAAAACACTAAACTCATAGAAAAAGAGAGCAAAATGGTGACTGTCAGAGGCTGATGGGTGGGGGAAATGGGGAGATGTTAGTCAAAGGGTGCATATTTCCGGGTATAAGATGAATAAGTTCCCAGGATTTAATGTATAGCATGGTGACTATAGTTAATACTGTATTGATATACTAGAAAGTTGCTATGGAGGTAAGGCTTTATTGTTCTTACCATAACAACAACAGCAGCAACAAAATGACAATTAATTGAAGTGAAGGATATGTTAACTAACCTTATTGTGGTAAGTATTTCACCAGATTTACATATATTAAATCATCACATTACATACCTTAAACCTATACTATGTCATATGTCAATTATATCTCAAAAAAGCTGAAAAGACAAAAAAGAATGTAGTGCTTTCATTAAAGGTAATGTGCTCTCATAAATCTTTAATACAAGAATAAAAATGATATAGGGAAGGCTGGAATAAATTAATAAACAATTCTTTCATAACATTTTAAAATGTAAAAAATTTTTAAATGTAGTGTATCAAGAAGTCATAGTTTGAGAAATAGACTGATCATCCTAGGAGCTACACTCTCTGGGCATTATCTGAAGGGTTGGCGGAGTTGATTTGCAAGGAAACTATTTTCATGAAGTATCAGGAAGAATCCTGGATTGAGAGTGGGGATGAAACTCATTATTAGCAAAAAGGAAATTGGGCAAATAAGCCTTGTTCAAGGGACCACAGGTTCATATGAGCAGAATGATTTTGTCACTTTTATTTGTCCCATTGTCTAGTCCTCATATTCATCTACCAGAGTCCTAAGGAGATGAGCTGCAATAAATTCTTAAAAATTTGTTTCACTAAATCTCTGTAGGACTTAAAACAAGGAATGTGATAGACATGTTCTTCATTTGTGGTCACTACTAGAATACAAAATGTGCACAGCACACTGGACAACAAAACACACCATTCTGCAGAGGGTATAAAGTAGAAGGCAAAGAGGATATTATCCATTTGAGCACTTGTGATGGCACTTAGGAGCCAGAGAAAGAAAATGGCAGAACATATTCAAGAAGATTAACTCCTAGAGGATTATGAGCTGGAGGGTATCTGAAAGGAACATGGTGACACAATCAAACAATGCACACATTCAAATTTATGTGGTATGTTCATTGAATTGGAGCAAGTTGAAGGGTGCAGGAGTTCCAGCAACTCTACAAGTGCTAGCAAGGCCAGAGAAATGCTTTGTTATTGTTATTGTGCCCTGATTACAATGCAAGATTAGTATGGCCTGGGAACACATGAGTTGGAAAAACTTTATTAATTTTACAAAGTGACAAACACGAAAACCAGGTTCTAGTTCTGAATATGATATGAATTTACTGTGTGATCTTTGACATGCTGGTTATTATTATTGGGCATATTTACTCATTTGTAATATAAGGGATTTGGACTAGATAGTCTCTGAGTGCCCTCAGCTCTAAACTATGATATGTAAGGTGTGAGGTTAACATAATCAGTAATGCAGACTAATTGTTAACAGAACATTGCCAAATACAAACTCCCTAAAATAGGTTAGAATGACTTATAATAACTTATACATATGCACATAGCATTATCAAGGGGACTTAAATAGGAGAAAAACACTTGGAGACATCTCAAAAACATAATGTTGAATGTAAAACACAAAGTTCATTTGATAATATTACTTTATATAAATTTAAAAATCACACAAAAATATCATTATGAGTACATAAATGATTAGTAAAAGCTTGAAAATCACGTGCAGGAGTAATACATATACAACTTCAAGGTAATGAAACCCCTAGAAGTTGGTTGCTGGGAAGGGAGTGAGACTTCAGATGTATCTGTAATATTGAGTTGTTCTTGAAGGAAGAATTAAAATAAAATATGGCAAAGTTTAATACTGAAAATTGTAAAGTAAAAATATTAATATTATAAATGTTATTTTTGACTATTTAAGATATTGTATATAGAAAATAATAATCTTTAAAAAAGAAATGACTGTTAGTGATATACACTAAAAAGGGATTGGAGAGGGACGCCTGGGTGGCTCAGTTGGTTAAGCGGCTGCCTTCGGCTCAGGTCATGATCCCAGCGTCTTGGGATCGAGTCCCACATCGGGCTCCTTGCTCAGCGGGGAGCCTGCTTCTCCCTCTGCCTCTGCCTACCACTCTGTCTGCCTGTGCTCATGCTCTCTCTCTCTCTGACAAATGAATAAAATCTTAAAAAAAAAAAGGGATTGGAGAGCTATAGTGCATGGGCCAAGTCCAGTCTAGGATTTGTTTTTGTGTACCTTTGAGCTAAGAATGGTTTTTACATTTTGAAAGGGTTGTGAAAAACAAAATGAAACAAAACAAAAATGTGACAGAAAACTTATGGGGCTCACAAAAACTAAAATATTTATTATTTGGACCTTTACAGAAAAGTTTGCTAACCTTTGCTATCTAAAATATTAGTTGTGGGTATCTCTGACTTATTGGATTTTTGGGAATTTTGACTTTTCTTCTTTCCGCTTTTGAGTTTTTCCCCAAGTTTTCCATTAGTGCTGTAATGATGAGGGAAATAAGAACAGTTAAAGTCAGGCACCTGGGTGGCTCAGTGGGTTAAACCTTCTGCCTTCAGCTCAGGTCATGATCCCAGGGTTCTGGGATTGAGCCCCACATTGGGCTCTCTGCTCAGTGGGAAGCCTGCTTCCCTCTCTCTCTCTGCCTGCCTCTCTGCCTACTTGTGATCCCTCTCTGTCAAATAAATAAATCAAGTCTTTAAAAAAAAAAAAAGAACAGTTAAAGTGATTTTTAAAGAGGGTTTGGAAAGTGTGCTCACTTATCAAATTGAATGTTTGTTTTGCTATCTGACTCAAACCCTTAATTCTATAAAATCTTTCTTTTGCAATTATTACAAAGCAAACTTCAGTTCCAAATTCATTTTGATCATCAGAAATTCAGAATTAGGAATTTCCAGGTGACTGAGGTGTTAATCTTTCTGAAGAGAATGATAGCACAAAATATCTGAGACAGTGTATATATATATATATATATGTATATATATATATACATATATATATATATACTTCTAGGAGCCTGGGGCTAGGCACCCTAACCTCTTCAGATCTCCTTGATTCTGTGTTGTTGAATTTTATCTCCATTGGGAATTTCTAAGGATCTCTTATTTTGTGTAACTGACACATGGTGAAATAGTGTTAGAATTTGTGACTATTGATTTATCTAAATGTTTTCATTTGCTTCCCTATGCAAAGAATCTAAAATAGAATCTGGGTAAGTTCACCTGACATTTTTTATTTTACAAATTTTTTTTTTTTTTTTTTTTTT
>NW_019154137.1:7685222-7689800 GCF_002288905.1 Enhydra lutris kenyoni
TTTGATGGGATCCTTGTCTGGTTTTGGGATCAAGGTGATGCTGGCCTCACAAAATGAGTTTGGAAGTTTTCCTTCCATTTCTATTTTTTGGAACAGTTTCAGGAGAATAGGAATTAGTTCTTCTTTAAATGTTTGGTAGAATTCCCCCGGGAAGCCATCTGGCCCTGGGCTTTTGTTTGTTTGGAGATTTTTGATGACTGTTTCAATCTCCTTACTGGTTATGGGTCTGTTTACAAATGTTTTTGTTAGCTGCACTTCCATATCCCTGAAGCACCTTGCAGCTTCGATCAGTGTTTTATATGCAACACAATTAAATTCTTCTATGTTATGCACACGTATTTAATTAAAAAAAGATTTGAACAAATGGGTACTACCCTTTCCCAGAAATTTCCTAGGGTGTATGAATTTCCTGTAAACCAATATCTGAAATATGAAGGCAGTGAGAAATTCTTTGCCGGGAAAAGCTCTGCAAAATTCTACGGGGAAGAATGTGGCCTATAGCTGAAGAAAGTAAAATGTAGTGCAAGTATTGCCTTAAAATAATATTTTCAATGTGGGTATCTCACACAGGATACTTTATAAGCATAATGCGTTTTATAAATGTTCCCAAATCTCAAAGATAAGCATATCTAGCTATACAAAGTCCTAACACACAACACTTTTCTGGAAAGTGAATGTTATTGTAAGTTGTAATTTTGTAGATTCTGGTCCTGAGGTTTGGGTCATATTCATGTGGGAAAAGGAATGAAAGAAAAAAGAGAATTGCAAAATGCTAAATGGCTTACTCTTTCATTGATTCATTTGTTACTTCCCTATATAATATCTTCATGCCTCAGGGGAAGAATAGATTCCATACAATTTATTTTTTTACTTAGTAAATAAAAATATGTTAAGGTATGCCTACTGATACTTTTAGTATATTTTTCCCCACTGAGTACGAATGCCTTAGTTATTTTTCTACTTTTAATTTAAAATATTTAGTCATTTCCACTCAGGTGTATCTTTTTCAGATTTTAGTAGATGCCCCACTGCTTTGATGTATCATGCCTAGTTCCCACAATCTTTTTATGTACTAAATCAGTTAGGTTATGTTTTGACACATAGATATTATAAATTTTAAATAATAAGGATTTCTTCATGTTAGAAGTAAATAAAAAATACTGCTTGCCCTTTCCTTCTTTCCTTCCGCTCCTTTTTTTAAAAATAAAGGCTCAATTTTTAAAAGATAGATAATACAATTCTAATTCAAAGGCCAATCCAGGTCAAACACTGAATCCTAACTCTTTGGAAAGGCACTACTATGATGCACTATTTTATTTCAGATAAGATGGCTCTGTCTTAGAAATCATCTGTCTATTAATTGATAGAATTTTAGAAACCTTTGCATGTCAGATTAAATACACATTCTTAGATTAAAATAATAGAATGATAAATACATGAGTATTCACATCAACATTTATGAACAGATTTCCATGTAAGTCAAAGAAGAGATACTATCTTTGTACATGAGGGAGGGATAACATAAAAAAACCATTTGATTTACTAAGGTAGAAGGAAATGATTCAATTATTAATTACTCAGTATAATGACTTGCATTTTTAAAAAGATTTATTTATTTGAGAGAGAGAGAGAGAGAGAAAGAGAGAGAGATTAGGGAGAGGGCCAGAGGGAAAAAATCTCCAGCAGACTCCATGCTGAGCCAGACATGGGGCTTATTGATCTCATGACACATGAGATCACAGCCTGAGCCAAAACGAAGAATCTGAAGGTTAACCGACTAAGCCATCCAGGTGGTCTAAAACTTGCATTTTAGCATAAAATATTTCTATCCATGCTGGGAAAGTGAATGGAAGGACAATAAACATTAATAGTGGTTGTATCTAAATGGCAGGATTCAGGGAGTTATTATTTTTCTTTTTTCCTGCTTGTTTTTCTAAACAGAAGACATTTTGCTATTTCAATAAGAAAAAACAAAACAATAACAATAGAAGTCACTTAGAAAACATATTTCCACTTTAAACAATTAGATGACTATGTCATAAATATAAAAGAACATAAGCAACAATAAAATACAACAAGAATACCAAATACTGGATACCAAATACTGATCTAAGAGGATGCATGTATGTGTGTATCTATCTGTATCTATACGATTAGGAGACCACTTCTCCCTTAAGCATAAATAAACAAACACCCACTCGTGTGCACACACACACACACACACCTGCCCAGATCAGTATTTAGTATCCTTGTTATATTTTATTTTTCTTTATGTAATCATATGATAGAGCAATGGAGAACCACTTTTATTTGGGCTATTAAGTAATTCTTCCTGTGTGAGAAAATAAAAACACTCATTTCTTCTGGGTAGCTTAAACCTTGTTTTTTCCTTTGGGAAACATGGTCCATTGCAGTTTCTGGAGCATTTTTTTCCACTAAGTAAGTTATGTCATGCTGGCTCTATCCCCTCCATATCTAGAATAATACTTCCCTTGTACCTTTAGTACTTGATCAAGCTTTTTATATAATTTGGAGGTTAATATTCCCAGTAAGTCTCTTTTTAGGAGTAAGTTAGAGGCTTAGGGAGCCCACTAAGGTACTAACCCCTTCTCACAGTTATGCAGTAAGTAGCCTAAAAACATTAATGTACCTCCTTAACCACCTTGCTCACTTTCCAGGGAGAAACTTAAGCACAGGAGAGAATATGGCCAAATATATTTTATTTTATTCATTGGGTTTATAGTGCTTATTACCCTCTAGGCACACATAAATTCTCTACAAAAATCTGGTTTGGATAAAGTCGGCTTTGATCAAGAAAACGTTTGCTGATAAGATTCAAAAACCGCTTATACTTTTTTGTTAAGATCTGGCTCCTCTACTTTGAAACCTCTACAGAGCTAAGAGATGACGGTTACAGAATGAGATAAAGGGCTTGTTCTTCAACAAATAAAATGATTTTCTTAAGGTCCAGTATAAGTCCTTGATTTGAATCAAACAAACTATTCTAATTCCTACCAATGTGCTGCTCCACATGGTAGCAAGAGGTTTCCTGCTGGGCCTAAAAGGTTGATCTGTATTCACTGTCCCTGAAAATTGTCACAAAGCAGTCAGTATAAAGGGCTATCTTCCTAAGTAAAAACAATTACTTTTATTCTATATCACCATTCTGACATAGGTTCTTTTTCAAAATGCCCCCATTTTTTCTGTTTGTTTTTGTCAGTAACCTGATAATACCTTGATGAGGCCAGTATGACCTATCTTTTAGGGTCCTTATTTAATAACATCTTTACAATCTTCTTTTATCCTTAAAATAGCCATCAAATTGTGGATAATGTTCCTTCTTATTTTGTTTGCAAATACAGTCATGATGGTTTGGTTTCTTTTTGTTAGCTGCCCATTAATGGCAATATCTGGAGTATTGCACAGCATTCCTTGTTTTTATGTTTTTATGAAGTAATGTATTAGTGGTTTGAAACTCTGTTTATCAGTAAAGGATATTGTCTTTTTAATACTATGAATATATCAGTGTGGAAGTGCTGCATACTTTGATTTGTAGCCTAGATGACTGAGTTATCTGCAAGGGGGCTGAACTAAACAAAGTCTATTAGAAATGAGTTGCTCTTGGGACGCCTGGGTGGCTCAGTTGGTTAAGCAGCTGCCTTCGGCTCAGGTCATGATCCCAGCATCCTGGGATCGAGTCCCACATCGGGCTCCTTGCTCGGCAGGGAGCCTGCTTCTCCCTCTGCCTCTGCCTGCCATTCTGTCTGCCTGTGCTCGCTCTCTTTCCCCCTCCCTCAAAAAAAAAAAAAAAAAGAAAAAAAAAAAAGAAAGAAATGAGTTGCTCTAATAAGGCAGCACTCAGTGAAGGTAGAATTCAGAAAAAACTCCAATTAAAGATATTTTTTCTTCCCCCAATGAGGAAATAGTTATCTGTCCAGTTTTTGCCTCCTTGAGTGCGGTTTATTTATCTATTTAATTTAAAAAATTTTTAATAAACATATAATGTGTTTTTATCCCCAGGGGTACAGGTCTGTGACTTGCCAGGTTTACACATTTCACAGCACTCATCATAGCACATACCCTCCCCAATGTCCATAACCACACTACCCTCTCCCTAAACCCTGCGCCCGGCCACCCTCAGTTTGTTTTGTGAGATTAAGAGTCTCTTATGGTTTGTCTCCCTCCCGATCCCTTCTTGTTTCATTTATTCTTTTCCTACCCCCCAAACCCACATTGCATCTCTACTTCCTCATATTCCGTCCCCACTCCCCCCAGCAACACTCAGTCTGTTTTTTGAGATTGAGTCTTTTATGGTTTGTCTCCCTCCCGATCACATCTACTTTCATTTTTTCTTTTCCTACCCCCCAAACCCCCCACATTGCATCTCTACTTCCTCATATCAGGGAGATCATATGATAGTTGTCTTTCTCCGATTGATTTATTTTGCTAAGCATAATACCCTCTAGTTCCATCCACGTCGTCGCAAATGGCAAGATTTCATGTCTTTTGATGGCTGCATAGTATTCCATTGTGTGTGTGTGTGTGTGTGTGTGTGTGTGTGTGTGTGTGTGTGTGTGT
>NW_019154137.1:7689810-7785700 GCF_002288905.1 Enhydra lutris kenyoni
ATACACCACCTCTTCTTTATCCATTCATCTGTTGATGGACATCTAGGTTCTTTCCATAGTTTGGCTATTGTGGACTTTGCTGTCATAAACATTTGGGTGCATGTGCCCCTTCGGAGCACCATGTTTGTATCTTTAGGATATATACCCAGCAGTGCAATTGCTGGGTCATAGGGTAGCTCTATTTTCAGTTTTTTGAGGAACCTCCACACTGTTTTCCAGAGTGGTTACACCAGCTTGCATTCCCACCAGCAGTGCAGGAGGGTTCCCCTTTCTCCACATCCTCGCCAGCATCTGTCATTTCCTGAATTGTAAATTTTAGCCATTCTGACTGGTGTGAGGTGGTATCTCATTGTGGTTTTGATTTGTATTTCCCTGATGCCGAGAGATGTGGAACATTTTTTCATGTGTCTGTTGGCCATCTGAATGTCTTCTTTGCAGAAATGTCTGTTCAGGTCCTCTGCCCATTTCTTGATTGGATTATTTGTTCTTTGGGTGTTGAGTTTGCTAAGCTCTTTATAGATTTTGGATACTAGCCCTTTATCTGATATGTCCTTTGCAAATATCTTCTCCCATTCGGTCAGTTGTCTTTTGGTTTTGTTAACTGTTTCCTTTGCTGTGCAAAAGCTTTTGATCTTGATGAAATTCCAATAGTTCATTTTTGCCCTTGCTTCCATTGCCTTTGGCGATGTTCCTAGGAAGAAGTTGCTGCAGGTGAGGTCGAAGAGGTTGCTGCCTGTGTTCTCCTCAAGGATTTTGATGGATTCCTTTCTCACATTGAGGTCCTTCATCCATTTTGAGTCTATTTTCATGTGTGGTGTAAGGAAGTCGTCCAATTTCATTTTTCTCCATGTGGCTGTCCAATTTTCCAAGCACCATTTGTTGAAGAGGCTGTCTTTTTTCCATTGGACATTCTTTCCTGCTTTGTTGAAGATTAGTTGACCATAGAATTGAGGGTCTATTTCTGGGCTCTCTATTCTGTTCCATTGATCTATGTGTCTGTTTTTGTGCCACTGAGCGCAGTTTAATAAACGAGGTAGCATCATATAGTGGGGGAAAACACTAAGAGATGGAAGATTTGGTTTCTGGGCCAGGTTCTATGATTGTACTACCTCTAACTGACTTTACACACAAAGTAATTGATCTCTAGACCTTAACTTACACTTCTATAAAATGGGAAAGCTAATAGTAGACATCCTTATTTGACCCAGTTTCTCTGAGGGTCAAATAAAACAATGCATGTGAAAGATTTTTGAAAACAGTAAATGGGTGCCTGGGTGGTTAAGTTGGTTAAGGGTCTGACTCTTGGTCTCAGCTCAGGTCTTCATTTTTTTAAATAAATTTAAAAATTTATTTATTTGAGAGAGCAAGCACATGAACAGGGTGAAGGGCAGAGGGAAAAGTAGACTCCCTGCTGAGCAGGGAGCCTGACTTGAGGCTCAATCGCAGGACCCTGGGATATTGACTTGAGCTGAAGGCAGATGCCCAACCAAATGAGGATATCCAGGCACCCCTCAGCTCAGGGTCATGAATTCAAGCCCCATGTTGGGTTCCACACTGGGCCTGGAGCCTACTTAAAACAAACAAACAAACAAAACAACAACAACAAAAAAACAAAACTGTAAAGAACCAGGCAGTCGTTAGGCATATTTACTAAAGGCTTCTTGTGTAACCATTTTTGCATTTCCCTAATTTGAAGGAATTGTCAGTTTTCATATAATTTCACTTATCAAGAAAAAGAATCATAGAACATTTTATTATAATTAAGGTTCATGAGATTCAATCCTAACTCTCAACTGGGTGGGAAATAAACTTAATCAAATTAGTTTTAAATTTTCAGTCCTTTGGTTTTACGCACAGATAAGCTACTCACAGCAGATCACTCATATTGGCTGTTAATGTTTAGTCAACCAATGGGCCACAGTTTATTTGTGCAATGCAGTTAGCAGAAATCAGTGTCAGTAGATCTAATGATATATTGCTACACCCATGAACTAGATTCTACAAGATGTCAAAGCGAACAGTATTTTCATCAAGTTCCCCAAAAAACAAAATAAAATGACAAATATCAATTTCATTCTATGGCAGACTCTGGGGCCTAGAAAGATGAGCTTCTAGGTAAAGAGGAAAACTAGTTCAGAATGAAACCCTTGGCCTACCATGTAATCTGGACTAGTGGTTTCTAAACATAGTTGATCATCAAAATCTCCTAGAGTTTAAAAAATTAGATTCCCAAATCCTGTCCTCAGAGATTCTGATTCAGTAGGTGAAATGTGGAGCCTTAGAATCTGTGCTTTTAAAATCTTGCCAGGAAATTCTGAGAATCAACCAGTTTCAAGAAGCATTAGTTAAAATTACCACAAGAGGCATAATGGGAGGTGTTCACCCTCAGCACTGTGTTCTTTAGGGACAATTGAGTCCTTAATTTTGAGCTTTGCAATACAACTGCATACTCTATTATGGTTCTTATGTTTATTGTGAAAATAAACAATATCTCATTGTCAGAGATGAAATATTACTTCTAGGATAGAGATTATCAAACTTTAGTGTACTTTAACATCATTTAGGGAGCTTATTGAAAATTCATATAATATGGCTCCCACTCCCAGAGATTTTGATTCAATTAGTTTGGGACAGGGATCCAGAATTCTGCATTTTATTTTTATTTTGTTAGGATTCTGCATTTTATTTTATTTTATTATTTTTTTTATTATTTTATTTATTCATTTGACAGAGAGATCACAAGTAGGCAGAGAGGCAGGCAGAGAGAGAGGAGGAAGCAGGCTCCCTGCTGAGCAGAGAGCCCAATGTGGGGCTCAATCCCAGGACCCCAGGATCACGACCTGAGCCAAAGGCAGAGGCTTTAACCCACTGAGCCACCCAGGCGCCCCTAGGATTCTGCATTTTAAACAAGCACCATAGATGAATCTGATACACACGACCTAGGGTGTCATACTTTCAGAAATCTTGGCATAGGCAGCTCTCTATATCAACTTAAATATGTTGCCATTGCTATACATGGTCAAAATTTTTAATGATCTTATTTATTTATTTTGAGAGAAAAAGAGGGAAAGAGAGAGCACAGGCTAGGGGGAAGGGCAGAGGGAGAGGCAGAAGGAGGCTAGCAGGTTCCCTGTTGAGCAGGGAACCTGATGGATGAGGGCTTGATCCCAGGACCCCAGGATCATGACCTGAGTCGAAGGCAGATACTTAACTGACTGAGCCACTCAGGCATCCCTATGATCATATTTTCAAATTAATATTTTTAGTGAATATATACATTCTCGCAAAGATATAATTAACACCTTTCAAATTCATTACACTTCATTTAAATCCTTTAAAATGTGGATCAGAATTAAACGGACCTCTTTGGATTTATATAAGACAAAGTTGAAAAGTATGCTTTGATTTTATTTTTTGTATCCTTAGCATTGGATACTTCAATCTAATTTTAGAAGACTAGGAAATGGACCAGTAAGGATTATGTATATGATCATTTGGTTCATTAGAACAAAGGAAAATGTTTAGGTTGTCTCCTGCACATTTTACTATGGACCAAATAGAGCTTCCAGATCACCAGAGTATCAGCTGAAACTAGATCGACAATTCTTATAACCTAGTCCTCTGTCTTGGAGTATTAATCACTAATGTACAATACATTTTTCTATCAGTCAAGTCCACAACCTTCATGTGATTTATTTATTTATTTGTGAGAGAGAGAGAGAGCAAGCACATGTGCAAGTGGGGTGAGGGAGAGAGGGAGAAACAGAAGCAGACTCCCGGCTGAGCAAGAACCTACACACTCCTCCCTGCCCCGCCCCCGCTGCCCTCCACAAGGGACTCCATCCCAGGACTCTGGGATCATGACCTGAGCCAAAGGCAGATGCTTAAATGACAGCCATCCAGATGCCGAACTGACAGCCACTCAGGTACCTCTTCATGTGATTTTTATTAATATTCTATTGTCAGACTAAATTTGTGGGTGCTGCCTGGGTTCAAATCATACAGAACGTGTAAAGAAGAAAATGAAAACCTGCCTGAAATTCCATTATCTGGAGGGAACACTATGCATATTTGGTGAACTTCTATTTATATATACAGGAATATAGATCTGTGTAAAATAGAACCAATATAACACTGTATATGGAGTTTAAGCATTAGAGCATATGCACTTTTCCATGTCATTAAATATTAGTTTTAAACATCATTTTCAGAGTTTCTTTTTTCATTGAAAAATAATTGCAAAACAATGTTGTATTAATTTCAGGTGTACAACCTAGTGACTTGATATTTATGTACATTATAGAATGATTACCACAGTAAGTTTAGTTACCATCTGTCACCATACAAAGTTGTTACAATATTCCCTATGTTGACTATATCTCCTATGCTGTACATTATATCCCCATGTCTTATTTATTTTATAACTGGAAGATTATACCTCTTAATCCCCTTCATCTATTTCACTGAACTCCCACCCGCACTCCCCTCTGGCAACCATCAGTTTGTTCTTTTCCCTTTTTTTCAGCATCTAAAATCTTTTCAATAACAAGCCAGGATCTGGGGTTAGTTTCTGTAGTCTAGGCTGGCCCTGTGTCCTTTGGCACAGCCTAATTTCCCGCCTCTCTGTGGCAGGTGGAGTTTGGTGTGGCTGGGCAGTGTTCCTGGGGCCTTGCCAAAATGCTTGTATACTCTTGGCCTTTGTGTGGACCAGAGAGCAAGACGGTGCCATAGGCCTGGGGGGAGTCCAGGGTCAACTGATCAAAGGTGACGATCTTGCCCCTAGCTTTGAGGATGCTCCTCTGGGCATGGCTTCCCACCAGCAGTGCATACACTTTCAGATTGGGCTTCTCCCGGACACGCACATCATGGATTATAGTCCTTACAACCACAGGTGTTTTGTCTTCTGGACCAGACAGCTTCATCTTCTGGATCATCTGGGAAAAGGGCAAAGGAGGCCAGTTAGTGAGACTCATGATCAACCTCTTTAACACAATTTGGTAAAATGTGGATTTGGTTTGTCTGGCTAGAAACATGTACAGTTTGTCTAGCAGTCTCAGGTAGATGTTCTAGATCTCGGGATCTTTGAGCCAAAACTTTCCGTCCTTGTGGCAAATGTTGACTCCAATGATGGTGCCTCCTGCTCAGCCAGGTCACAAAAGAGAGAACCAGTTTGTTCTTTTTCAGAGTTTCATTTTAGTGGTAACATAGAACCAAGGAATAAATAAAACACTAAATCTAAAAGTAGGTTAAATGTATTTATTTGTGTTCACTAGTCTGTAGTTCCTATTTCATAAGGCTTTTTTGAGTATTAAATGAGTTCCTACATAATGGACATTTAGAACGATGTCTGACATATAGCAAGTGCTCAATTGATGTTGGCTTTATTATTCAAAAGCATTTTTGGTTTCTTTATATTAACAAAAGTTACTAATGCTTTAGATAAGCAGATGACATTACATTTCTCCTGGTTTCTCTCATTAAAGCAGCAAAGTTGAATATTAATGAGTATAGAGAATTATGTTGTCATGCATGTTAGTCTGGAAAATATAAATTCATCCCATAAAAAAGTCAAAGGATCAAAGAAGGTTTTTACTGTTAATTGGAAACAAAGTGTCATTGGTGTCCTGATTTAAAGGGCACTCAATTATGATTAGCTAATAAAAAAAGAACAAAGAAATAAAGAAAAATAATTAAGGTTAAAGTGAAGTTATTATTAGCCCTTAGTTCACTAAAATCTTTTCCTCATAGCCCATGGCACCAAATAAAATTAAATATAGAAAAGTTCCATAATTCACCATGACATTATCAATGTTAAGACATTTTTAAATAAAAAATGCATTACTGAAAGCATACTTGAAAATTATTAGATGCAATATTTTTATAGCCAAAAGCACTCAAATTTTAAGAATTGAACAACTGGAGGACTGGATACTATTTATGGATTTAGAAAGATTTAGTCACTTTCATAAGTTAAAATTCTTTCTTTAAGCCACCTGTTCTTTCTCTCTCTTTAGAAATGGATGTGTTAAAAATAATCTCAAGATTCTCACTATTCCTTATTCTAAGGAAACCACATCAAGAACAAAGTAGGATATTTTTCTTAATTATTGGTAAAGACTTTGGACAGGTTCACGAGCAGTTCACTAATTTGTCATAATCTTTTAATAACATTTAAAAAATGGTCTGGAAAATCTCAGAATAGACACTGCCTAAAAATGAAACCAAGTGACTGACCTAAGTTCAGGGAAGTACTGAAAGTATATGCTACCTTAAACTTTAGCTTAATGAGTTCCTTAATTAGGGAAGACATAATTTAGGGTGTTAAAAAGTCTTGTGGCTGAGTATTTGAATTATTGTATGTTTACATCAATTTAACCAGAAACTACAATTATCAATTAGGGGAAGTCCAAATTAAAAGTTCTTCTAAGAAAGTATTAATGACATACTTTCTTATGTGTTTTAGACATATTTATTCAGACATGGTTATTTATTTTCATAAATGAGAAAGCAAGTAAATGAACCACTAAAACATAATTTTTAAAAAAATGTAGTGTTGTCCAATAAACAACATATAACAGACTCTGCTTACATATATTCTTTCTTGACATAGCATATTTAGTTTTAAATATGTCTAATATATTTTTTAAAAGATTTTATTTATTTATTTGAGAGAGAGACAGTGAGAGAGAGCATGAGCTAGGAGAAGGTCAGAGAGAGAAGCAGATTCCCCGTGGAGCTGGGAGCCTGATGCGGGACTCCATTCCGGGACTCCGGGATCATGACCTGAGCCGAAGGCAGTCGTCCAACCAACTGAGCCACCCAGGCGTCCCTAACTGTCTAATATATTTTGAAGTGTAACCTTTTACTTAGCTCATTATTGTAAGTTACCATTAAAATAAAACTCTGAAAACGATGTTTGCAAAAAATTATGAAGTACACGGAGAGATGTGTAAGATATGCAATGTATGAGAAAAAATGAGATACAGCTGTATACGGAGTATTAGTTTTAAATGTTTCTGTTTTCTCAATTTTCTACAATGAGCACATATTATTTTTAAAGTCAGAATGCATATTTAATTAATGGAACTCTAGTCAATAACCAAACTTTGGTTGGACAATTCAATTTTATTTGTCTTATGATTTTATGAAAGTATAATTTATTATTTCAGCATTTCATATCGTGGAACCCAACTTAGAAAATACATTCATTACCTACCCTGTTATATAATGATGATGATAATCAAGGCAGAAGCCCTTTATAAAACACATTTTTAGCCTTCAGTATGGCAGGTTAAAGAGAAGCAAGGCTTTTTGCTTTGTAAGGTTATTAGCTGAAACCATTAACAGTTATATGGTTTTGGTTAAATAAACAAGAAACATGTAGTACTATAACCATTTTGTCAAGATGCCCAATAACCCTAATATTTTATTACATATAAAACATTGACCCATAACTGAAAATAGGCAGTTTACATAGATATGCTTTAAACATTCTGCTTCCCATTGACTAAAATATCTTCATTGTACATTTCATTCTTGTTCATGATTTTTGAAAATCCAATTCAACAGTTTTTTCTTACTTTATAATACTTAGTTTTAATTTTCCTCACATTGTAAAACCTTAGATAATATAAGACTTATTTAATTTTTTGTTCCTCCTCCTGGATGTGACCTGCTGGGATTTTATTACTCTTTATCCAGGGCCATATCTAGCATTTTTCCATATACCTGACAGGTAAAACAAAGGTTCCATTTAAGAAAAGGACTGGCAAATAGCATGGAGGACAAGGGGAGATGGAGAGGAGAAGGGAGTTGAGGGAAATTGGAAGGAGAGGTGACCCATGAGAGACTATGGACTCTGAAAAACAATCTGAGGGTTTTGAAGGTGGCGGGTGGGAGGTTGGGGGAACCAGGTGGTGGGTATTAGAGAGGGCATGGATTGCATGGAGCACTGGGTGTGGTGCAAAAGCAATGAATACTGTTACGCTGAAAAGAAATAAATAAAAAAAAAAGAAAAGGACTGGCTTGCTCGATTGTGGGATTTTATTGATTGATAAGAATGTCTGTCTGCGGATTGCCTTGAAAAGTCAGAAATTTGAATATGGATTTAGATATCCTAAACCTCATTTTCAAGACAACACCTAGGAAACAATCAAGAGAACCATGTAAATCATTATGAAAATAACAGTAATTGTGTTTCCCAGCCCTGGGTATTTTCTTTTAATGAATTAGGAGAGTAAAGCCTATTACATTATTAATCAGGAAAATAATTAAATTAATTTTAAGAATAGGAAATAGAGGGGCACCTGGGTGGCTCAGTGGGTAAAAGCCTCTGCCTTCGGCTCAGGTCATGATCCCAGGGTCCTGGGATCAAGCCCCGCTTTGGGCTCTCTGCTCGGCAGGAAGCCTGCTTCCCCACTCTCTTTCTCCGCCTGCCTCTCTGCCTGCCTCTCTGCCTACTTGTTGTCTCTGTCTGTCAAATAAATAAATGAAGTCCTTAAAAAAAAGAATAGCAAATAGAAATCAAACCAATTTTAAGAGTTTATCATAAAAAGAACAGAATTTGGAGCAATACATTACAGATGTTTAGAATTTAGAATGTTTGTAGTTCTTTTTAGATTTAAACAGGCATGAGTTTACTTTCTAAATTCAATTTTTATTTACACATATTCATCAGAATTGTAAATGTGAAAAAGTGAAACTAGGATTATGCATATATAAAAACGCTTTTCAGATTATGATTCCAAGATGGGGGTAGAGGGGTATAATACTCTTGGGAAACTGTATTAACAATTTATTAATTGGAGTAGGCCCTGGCTTCAACAAACATGAAGTTAATGGTTATGAACACTCAGTTGGTCACTTACCATAGTTCTCTTTTCATGACATTTATATGTGTCCTGGATATAAATTAGTTTTCTTATTTTTAGTTGTTAATAGATATTTATTTGATACCTGGTATTTAACATTTATATATTATAATTTCAGCCTATGATAGTATTCACCAGTATACTAAAATTACACTGGCTTTTAACAAAAGTATTATGTGAAAAATCTGTACTACAATAACCATAACTTCAGAGAAGAAGTTAAACTTAAGGAGTTGGCAAATGCTTTCTCTTCAATAATCCTTTAAGAATTCCAGGTAACATGACATGTAGGTGTGGTGAGTAAATCAGTTAAACTGTTAAGTGTCTCCTGTGTTCAGTCTTCTCTTGGGACATAAGAGGGGTAAGATAAGCATGGGGTGGACATTGAAAACTCAGAAAACTGTCCATGTCCTTGAAGCTTTTACAGGAGAATTGGATAGAATAGTTAATGAAAGATATAAGATAGAGTGAAATTAAGAGATAAATTGTGAGATATAGAGATTGTATATCACAAAACTAATAAAACTTCGGCTTCAGAAACCCTTATTGGAAGGGGTCCTTTGCAAGGTCCTAGGGGGATAATTTGCTAGGGTTGCCATAAATAAGTACCACAGACTGGTAACTTAAACAGAAATTTATTTTCTCACAATTCTGGAGTACAGAAGTCTGAGATCAAGGTGTCAGCAAGATTGGTTTCTTCTGAGGCCTCTCTCCTTTGCTTGGAGATAGCCATCTTCTCCCTGTGTTTTCATATAATATGTGTCTTTGTCTTAATCTCTTCTTTTTATAAAGATACCAATCTTATATACCAACCATATAACCTCATTTTTATTTAATCATTTTTTAAAGACCTTATCTCCAAATACAGTCACATTCTCAGTCACTGGGAGGTTAAGACTTCAACATAGGAATTTAGGGGAGACACAATTCAGTCCATAATACTCTGCCCTCTAGTCCCCTCCACAAATTCATGTCCTTACCACATACAAATTACATTCACCCCCATCCCAACATCCACAAAAGCCTTAATCTATTTCGACATCCACTCGAATTCCAAAGTCTTATCTAAATCTCATCTAAATCAGATATTGGTGAGACTCCAGGTTTCATGCATTCTGAAGCTAAGTCCTCTACA
This sequence comes from Enhydra lutris kenyoni, assembly GCF_002288905.1. Taxonomy (NCBI): domain Eukaryota; kingdom Metazoa; phylum Chordata; class Mammalia; order Carnivora; family Mustelidae; genus Enhydra; species Enhydra lutris. The sequence goes on from NW_019154137.1 coordinate 7,699,816, forward strand.
GCTGTGAACCTATGAAACTAGAAAATTATCTGCTTCCAGAATACATCAGTGGCACAGGCATTCCCATTCCAAAAAGGAAGAAATTGAAAACAAGAAACTGATTATAGGTTACCTTCAAGACCAAAACCTAGCAGGTAAATGCCATTGGGTTTTAAGGCTCAAGAATGATCTTTGACTTTGATGCTCTACCTCCTGGTTCAGCAATGTGACAGTCTCCCTTCCTTGGCTCTAGAAGGTGGCCCTCCCCCCTCAGCTCTGGGTGTTTGCCTGATGCCTCTGGAATGGAGGAGAAGGCTCTGTCCCAGACTTGTGTCCCCTGTGCCCACATTAGCAGTAGCAGCCCCGCTGACCTCTGAACTGCTTTCAGGGCAATTCTTCCTTTTACTTGAAAGATAAAGCCCATTCGCAGGCAGATAGCTCTATTGGACCATCCTGGAGAATCCCAGAAGTCTGATAGCCTTCTTCCAGTCCCCTTCAGGCCATGCTGGCAGAATTTCTCCTGGTATAACTCTTTATTTCCAGTTTCTTCTGAAATGGTTGGTTGGTTGAATCCGTAAGTAATACAGTATAATCTGTTTAGCAAATAGTTGTTCTGCCATACCCTTGATGTTTTCTTCATAACATGCTTTCTCATTTTTGCAATATGAATAGGCTGAGAATTTTCTAGATCTTCCGGTTTGGTTCCTTTTTCCATAATAATCTTTTCTTCAAATTTTCTCTCTTCTCACAACTTACTGTAAGTATCAAGAAGAAACCAAGCCAAGCCTTCAACAAATTGCATAAAAATCTTCTCAGCTAAATATCCAAGTTCATCACTTACAAATTATACTTTCTAAAAAACACTAGAACACAATTTGTACAAGTTCTTTACCACTCTATAACAAAGATCACTTTTCCTTGAGTTTCCAATAGCATGTTCCTCATTTCTATCTGAGATTCAATAGAAGTATCTTTAGCATTCACTATTCACATTTCTACCAACCTTTTTGTTCATGATGCTATATGTTTATCTCTAAGATTATAAGAGTGTTGTATATAGTTCTCCTCTTTTCCTTCTGAGTCTTAACTAGAATTGCCCTTAATGCCCATATTTCTACCAATCGTCTCTTCAGTGCAATCTAGGCTTTTTCTAGCATGCACCTCAAAACTCTTCGAGACTCTACCTATTACTCAGTTCCAAAGCCATTTCCACATTTCACCTTTTTTTCCCACCTTCATTTGGCTCATATAGATTGGGACTGAAGTAGCTGCAAGCACATTAGGCATCTGGCTAAGAGGAAGTTGAGTTGGAAATTTTTTAGTTTGGCTTTAGGAGGATTTATCTATGTGGTTCACAGTTACTTTTATTTATAGTAATTACTAGCTGCCCCAGGATAAGAGTAGTTTACAGGAATACTCCTATCGCCTCCTATGCCTACAACATAAAGATGCAAAGTTGGAGGTGTGTTGTGATATGAACAGGACCTATAGCTCCTGGCACTGGAAATACGAAATATGACGGAAATAAAGGATAAGCAAGATTTGAAATGTATGAAACCAGAAGCCTGTTTATGCAAAAGTCTTCCAAACATTAAATATATAAAATTATTAGCAGAAGATTTAGTTGTCACCAGAGTCTAGTCAAGTGTTCTTTCCTATCAGGAATGTTCTTGATAATTTTATTATAAAAGGATCATATGTTCCTTTTCATTTTTGATGGAAATTATATGAAATATAATTTATCACAATTTCTGCTTGCAGGGCACTTATTCTATAACACTATTATAAATAGTGAATGCATCTGTATGATGTCACATGTTTATGCATATTTATTAGTAATATTAGAAAAGCCACCAAGTAGGATCCACTGTGTAAAAGAAAGACTAAATTTCTATTCCCTCTCTAGACAATAAGATTTATAAAATATTACTCTTATGAAGATATGATCAATATTATGCATCCAAAAAAATGAATATATCCAGTAGATAAGTAATAAAATTTGTTATTTTTCTTGATTTTTTTCAATGCTTGTAGTATTTGTCAGTAACTTGAAAGGTGTAATTTGTTGTGATTTATTTCCTAACTCTAAACAAATGTTCACTTTTAAACTTAACTGTATATTAACTTTCTTAAATATAGTTCCCCAAATTGTATATAAACTAAGTTCCCCACAATGTTTGGATTCACCCCTCAGTAGAGGTTATTCATGCTGAAGGAAATCAGGAAGGAGAGATCAATAAAAATTAGAATAATCAGGGAAATTCAGTAGTAATTTTTATGGAAAGAAATCAGTTTTATTCCTCAAACACTTGGGTCATCTATGTAGAGCAATTTTTTTTGTTGTTTTGCTTTTTTTCTCCAACAACATAGAATTTCTTTCTTTTTAAAAAAAAATTATTTTTTTATTTGACAGACAGAGGTCACAAGTAGGCAGAGAGGCAGGCAGAGAAAGAGAGACGGGGAGAAGCAGGCTCCCTGCTAGGCAGAGAGACCAATGAGGGACTGGATCCCAGGACCCTGGGATCATGACCTGAGCTGAAGGCAGCGGCTTAACCCACTGAGCTACCCAGGCGCCTCAACATAGAATTTCTTGTAAAGTGGCAGGAAGTCAGTAATCAGAGTTATTAAGAATTATTGTGCCCTTCTGAGACCAATGATATTGTGGCAAAGTATTTCGACTGCCCTGTGGCAGGCATTTTCCACTTATTTGCCGACACAGAACCCTAAATTCATTCCCAGCCCCAGGGAGTGGATCATGGTTGTTTTAAGTTACCCTTTGCTTTGTTAGTGATTGGTGGAAGTATAGGCTTGTTACCTAATTCTTGCGAGTGAAAGAAGTCTGATGGGGGCTTCCTGGGAAAGGTTATTATCCCCCCCTCAAAAAAAGGTGAGAACTAAGAAAAAATTCCTTTTTTCCTTTTGCCATGTTTCAGATATTGGTATATGAATGTGGTATTTGGAGCTGTGGCAATAATCTTTTGATTACAACAGAATGGCCAAGTGAATTGAAGTGATATCAACCTAGCAGTAGTACTGTGAAATCACCGAAGTCCAAAATCAGCTCTGAAACAGCTTGATTCCAAAATTCTAGTTATGAAAAATAATTAAATATTGCTATTTATATCACTGCTGGTCAGATTTTTTTGTATCCAACTAAATGATACCTGATAAAATTTGGAATGAAGAAAGGAGAAAGCTTTGATACTAGCTCTCATATTAACAAATGCTTTCTCTCAAAACACAACTGTAGTGATGTGCCTTATAGTCTGAAATACAATACTTGAAACGTTTTTATTAATTTTCGTGTGGAATGCCCAATTAAAATGGAACTTTATTAAATGAAAAGTTTAAAAAAAAAGATTTTATTTATTTGACAGAAAGAGAGAGAGAGCTCAAGTAGGCAGAGTGGCAGGCAGAGGGAGAGGAAAAGAGAGAAGCAGGCTACTCACTGAGCACAGAGCTCAAGACGGGCTTGATCCCAAGATCCTGGGATCATGACCAGAGCTGAAGGCAGACACTTAACCAATTGAGCCACCCAGAGGCCCCTAAATGAAAAGTTTTAAAGAAAAGTTTTACTGAGATATAATTCACATACTGTGAAAATTATTTTAAAGTGTACAATTCAGTGATTTTTTTGCTATGCTCACAAAGTTGTGCATTGATCATCATTATGTAATTCCAGAACATTTTCATCACTCTAAGGAGGAACTCTATATCCATTAGTAGTCACTTCTTATCTCTGTATCCCCCAGCCCCTACTACAAATCTACTTTCTGCTGCTATGAATTATCTTATTCTGGACATTTCATATAAATGGAATCAAACAATGTAGGGGTGTCTGTGTCTGGATTCTTTCATTTAGTATAATGTTTCCATTTATGATGTATTATGAATTAATCGTTATTTCATTTATTTTCATGACTAAATAATGTTCCATTGTATGGATATACCACCTTGTGTTTATCCACTTATCTGTTGATGGATATTTGGGTTGTTTCCACCTTTTGGCTATTGTGAATGTTGCTACGAACATTTGTTTACAAGTTTTTGTTTGAACATCTGAATTGAAATAATTCAATTAGTTTTTATTAATTGTTGAAATAATTCAACAAGTTTTTGTTTGAACATCTGAATTGAAATAATTCAATTATTTCAGGTATGCTCCAGGAGTGCAATTTCTGGGTCATATAGTACTTTTTGTTTTTATTTTTTGGGAAACTCTGAAACTGTTTTTCAAAGTGTATGCACCATTTTCCATTACTACCAGCACTATATGAGGATTGCAACTTCTTCCTCACCAACACTTCTTTTTGTCTGTCCTTTTGGTTATAGCCATCCTAGTAGGTGTGAAGTGATAGTGTGGTTTTGGTTTGCATTTTCCCTATGACTAATGATTTTGAATATTATTTCATATGCTTCTTGGCTGCTGGAGAAATATCTATTCAGATCTTTCACCCATTTTAAATTGGGTATTTGTCTTTCTGTTGTTCAGTTGTAAGAATTCTGGATTCTAGACCCTTATTGAATATATGATTTGTAAATCTTTCTCCTATTCTGTGGGTTGTCTTTTCATTTTCTCAAACATTTTTAAGTTTGGTGAATTTTAAATTTGTCTATTTTTTTCTTTGGTTGTCTGTGCTTTTGGTATCATATTTAAGAAACCATTGGAAATATTGGAGGCTGGAGTATGGTGACAAATTTCCACAGTAGAGAGGATGAGAGCTTGAGGCATTTTGTTTGGATATTAAAGGGGACTTGCTAACATCTGAGCTATACTTAAGAACATGTCCAAAATACAATATTAAATGCTGACCATCTATATCAGAATCACCTAAACGTACTTGTTAAAAATACAAGTCATGTGGCTCCCTCCAACATATCAAACCAAATCCATGGGCCTTGGGTTTGAGACTATGAATTCTTTTTTTTTTTTAAATATGAGTTCTAAACAAGCTCTTTAATAGATTCTGCTGTGTATAGAAATTTAAGAATCACTGAACTATGCCATGTTTCCCTCCAGCAAGCATAAAATACAAATTTTTAAATTCTTGATAAGCGTCAGCATTATTATAAACTTCCATTAAATTCAATGTAACATTATAAAATGTGCTCATAATTTGTGCCAGGCATTGTGCTTGGCACCAACAATATTCTGCAGAGAAAATATACTGAGACTGTTTCAATATTATAATTACTATAGTGTATACAAACATATATAGATATACCACACAGGCACATGCATCAGGCACAAAATGATAATTTCAAAGCTAGTTTTATTGATTCATTTAATGACTCCACAGAATTACATTATGGGAGTCTAGATGTTAGGCCCATTTGGTCATAACAATGATTTAGTAATGAGAATAAAATTTTTATTTTATTTTATTTTTAATTAATTTGTTTCCTTTTTTGAAAATTTTATTTTTAACTAGTCTCCACACCCAACATGGGGCCCAAACTCATAATCCCAAGATCAAAAGTGGTATGCTCTGCTGACTGAGCCAACCTGCAGTCCAGAGAATAAAATGTTGTGCTTTTCCTTAAAGATATACATTATAGAAATTTGCTCATTTGCATCCGATAATATTTCCTTTATCTGCATGCTGGTTGTCTACAATTGTGTAACAGATTACCATAAAACTTACAGCTTTTAAACACAAACATTTATTATCTTGTGATTTCTGTTAGTCAGGGATCTAGGAGCTGGTTAGTTGGGTGGATTTGGTCCAGGGTCAGCTAGGGCTGCTGCATTTGAAGAGTTGACAGGAAACTCAGTGAAGAGGGAGGAAGGGTGTATTCGTGAGACTGCTGGGACTGGGCAGTATTGTTGGAGAAGGAATTTGAGATTATCTCAACAGAACTTAAATTTTTGTTTTTTTCTAACAACAACAATTTTATTGGATCACAACTTTCTGTCATGTCTTTTATTTTACTTTTGAGTCTGTATAAGAAATGGCCACATGGAAAATATTTCTGTATCTTCTATCAAATCAAAGTGGAATTCAATGCCAGTCATAGCCTCTATGTCTATGTCATGTTCTTCATTCATGTACAAATTTATGTAATAATTTAATGCCAATAACATTTGTCTCTGCAAAAAAAATTTTAGTGCCATTTACAAAAAGTAAGAACTATATAACCCCATAATGCTCACTTTATTTGAATCCAGGAAGATTAGCACTAAATTCAAGGCTCAATTATAACTAGATCAACCTAATCTCCCAGCAAAATTCTATGTTTACTAACAATTGGCATATGATTATCACATATGCTTTAATATTTAAATCAACTCAATAATTTTAATGAATCGTGGAACTGATTAACAATACAAATCAAATAAAAACAAGGTAAAATAAATTATAACCCTTGGAATAATTTTCAGGTTTTAAGCAAAAATAATATTAAGATAAGAATGGAAGGAAAATGATTTTAATATGTAAGAACTAGAATTGGAAATATAATTTTTCAATTTTTTTGTATTTAAAAATTTAAAATTCATAATTTAAAGGTCTCCGTTTATTTTAGAATAATGCCAGAACAATTGGAAATATTATGGCTCTAGTAATTTTATCTTTTTACTTGTAGGACAAAGGTTTCTGAAAAAGGGTTAAGCATGTTTGCTGGTGTGGAATTGTAAATAATGAGTTTTGGTTGAAATAGAAATTCCAACTCTTTGGTACCTCCCTTGAAAGCTGTATATTCCCCACTGGTATTCTCTTCAAGGCTTATGCCATGCAGCTGTCTGATAGGGAAAATCACTTTAAAACTATTTCCTCTGAGACTTATAGAACAGTACTCCTGTACTCGTATCTTTGTATGAGTTCTAATTTTCCATTTCACAGCAACCTGTTTTATGTCATGTGGGGAACAAATTCAGGGTCATTCTTTTAAAATTTGAGACAATTATCTGTACTGTTTAAGTAAAAAGTAAACTGTGTGAGTACTTTAGAATGGCTGTCAATATTGACTAAATTGACATAACAATTACTCAACTTTCTATTTCATTTGCCTTTGTACACATAGCCACAAATCAACTGATTCAGTTAACTTACTCTGAGGAATTCATTTTCTATGAAAAGCTAACTTCTAACATGATGTAATTTAATAATAGAGTGGAAATCTTCAGAGTGGGCAAACTTTGGAAGTAAGAAAAACATTAAATTGGTACTCAGATATTTGAGGGCAATTGTGGTTAGGTTTGTTTTAACAATTTCAATGGCTCAGGCAGATTTATTCATTCAACAATCTTTCACTGAGACTTCCTATGTGCTTTTCACCGTGTTAAATCTAGGGATACAATTTAAAATGTCAAGTCTCAGCCTTCAACAAGTTCACAATCTAGTGGGGAGATCAGACAAGAAAAGAGATAATTATGCACAGTATTGTGAAAAGTGCAGTCAGTGGTAAGGTTGTATAAAATAGTGTTTCAAGAAAATTAATGTGGTAACATTATGTAAAGTGCACTTGAATTAAGGATATCAAATTAGTAATATAAAGTGAGTACTATTACTATTTCTATTCTTTATATAAGGAAACTTCAGAGGCTCAGAGTGATTCAGTAATAGTCTGGGATCACTCAGCTCATTCATTAATGTGTTCATTCATTGATACATTCATTCATCAGAAACTTTTCTATGGGCCATGAATAGAGCAGTAATCAAGACAGACTGGACCTTGCCTTAAGTATCTTATAAGAGATCCGAAAGTGCTGTGGTAATTCAGAGAAAGAGATAATATTTAAAGTATTTAGAGTATTTAGAATTGTAGTAGGGGCAATGGACATAAATACTAAATTATACATTAAGAGCAGAGCCAAGAGTCAAGCTGAGTTTATCCCACTTCTCTATAAAAGGTAGTTCTCCCACATTTTGGCAGCAAGTTTACAGAGGGTGAGAAAGGCTTTGTTGGTGCTTATACATATATGAGACTACAGGAGTTGCTGAGTAATATTGTCTGAATGTTCACTTTAAAATACTGTAGGACTGTATAAGCAGTGCGATGAGTAAGAGAAAAAAACATAATTCTAATTAAATTCCTAGGGGTGACTAATTACCATAAGAAGCATCTTTATCTATAGCAACACTTGGAGGCTAGCTTATTAACAGGTGAAGTATCTTAAATGAAACTATCACCTTAGGATTATCTGATTTGTACAAGAAATGTTAAAAGTAATTTTGATTAGAAAACATATCAGGGGCGCCTGGGTGGCTCAGTGGGTTAAGCCTCTGCCTTCGGCTCGGGTCATGATCCCAGGGTCCTGGGATCGAGCCCCGCATCGGGCTCCCTGCTCAGCAGGGAGCCTGCTTCCTCCTCTCTCTCTCTGCCTGCTTCTCTGCCTGCTGTGATCTCTCTCTGTCAAATAAATAAATAAAATCTTTAAAAAAAAATATCAACACTAAGGTATTTAAGTAGTTAAGAATAGTGCAAGAAGACTAATCTCCTTTATATGAATGAGATGATGAAAACTGGCAAGCCCAAAATTATGTTCTGGGCACAGTGCTTCACATCTGTAGCTTATTGACCATGCATCTCCTCTTCCTTGAAAACTTTAGCACTTGCTATGACTACAAGGTTTCCACATCCTGCCATTTAGGGTGGAAGAATGTAACTGCATTTGTTTCAGAGTGAGCCTTTCATGCAAGGTGGATCTGAGGCAGAGAAAAGTACTTTTTAAAAAATTGATAAATGGGTTGCCAAGAAATGTTAGGACCATAAGTGGAATTTGGTCTGAGAATTATTTTCTCCTGGTAGCAGGATTCAGAGTAGAAGATAGGCAGCCTCCATTTCTTTTTTTTTTAAATTCTTTATTTAAATTCAATTTAGTTAACATATACTGTATTATTAGTTACCAGGGTAGAATTTAGTGATTCATCAGTTGCATATAATACCCAGTACTCATTACATCAACTGCCCTTCTTAATGCCCATCACCCAATTACCTTTTCCCCCCACCTACTCCCTCTCCCGTAACCCTCAGTTTGTTTCCTAGAGTTCAGAGTTTCTTACTGGTTTGCCTCCCACTCTATTATCATCTTGTTTTATTTTCTTTTCCTTCCTCTATGTTCATCTGTTTTGTTTCTTAAATTCCACATATGAGTGAAATCATATGGTATTTGTCTTTCTCTGACTGACTTACTTCACTTAGCTTAATACCCTCTATTTCCATCCATATCATTGCAAATGGCAAGGTTTCACTCTTTTTGATGGCTGAGTAATATCCCATTGTATGTATATACCACATATTTTTTTATCCATTCATCTGTTGATGGACTCCTGGGCTCTTTCCATAGTTTGGCTATTGTAGGTATTGCTGCTTATAAACATTGGGATGCATGTGCCCCTTCAAATCACTATGTTTGTATCCTTTAGATAAATACCTAATAGTGCAATTGTTGGGTTTTAGGTTAGCTCTATTTTTAACCTTTTGAAGAACCTCCATATTGTTTTCCAGAGTGGCTGCACTAGTTTGCATTCCCACCAAGAGTGTAAGAGGGTTCCCCTTTCTCCACATTCTCACCAACATTTGTTGTTTTCCAAGTTGCTAATTTTAGCCATTCTGACCATGTCAGGTAGTATCTCATTGTGGTTTTGATTTGGATTTCCCTGATGTTGAGTGATGTTGAACATTTTTTCATGTGTCTGTTGGCCATTTGTATGTCTTCTTTGGAGAAATGTCTGTTTATGTCTTCTGCCCATTTCTTGACTGGATTTTTTGGTTTTGGGATGTTGAGTTTGATCCTCCTCCATTTATTCTAATCATTAGAGGCTGCTGATATGTACCAGAAGAACTTGACAGTCACAGAATTGCCAAAACAGCTTAGATCTATTTGTTATAATGGGGACTTCATTGACAATGGGTAACTGGAATAATTTCCCCAAATATCAAACTATCCATGATCAGAATATCAGCAGGAGGAAAGGAATTGAAGAAGTGGTTGAGGGAAGCTCAACAACTTGTTGAGACTTGTTAGTTTCTATAGCTTCTATCCTCTGGGGTACATTAAGACAGAGCAACAATATATTGCCTTTACTCCTGGAGGATTTACAAATATAGTGAAGGTTCATTATTTCAATTCAACTAATATTCATTCTACTTCCTACTTAGGGTATTTGGTTATTAACCTTAATATTATTCAACACTGATTGAATACTGAAATTGAATGATTTGGACCTCTAACTTCTAATTGGTTGTAGGTTTGAATTAAGATTTTTCATAGCATTGGAAATTTTGCTTTCAGTTTTACCAATGGTTTCCAGATCTCTCTCTCCCATCATTTGCCTTGTAAGTTAAACTTTTCTTTCTATATTGCATTTCTGGAAGTTGTATAATCCTAAACCTCAAGCTAATAATAAACTCTTGCATTGTTTAATATAAGTACTTATTTTTAATTATTATTGTAAACATTTTATTCATGACAATTAGGATTGCCCCACAACAAAAGAAGTCCTCTCTTATTCCCTGGCTCTGACACACAGTAATATCCCATTTCTCCTACATCTTCATAACATTCCCTCGGTTGTATTTCTCTGTCACTCTCTGTGAATGTTCTCCTTGGCCATCTTCTGGTCTTATGTATGTAACTCTGTGCAACTACTTCTTCTTTAGACCAATCTCATCACCTTTTTGTAGAGTTTCATCAAAGAGATTCATAGAGTAAACAGGTAGCACGTAACGATTAGTTGAATGCTGAAAGTTGTGGGGAAGGAAAAATAATTTTCTTTCTACCCTCCTTAGCTCTTGGTTGAGCCACCCATTTAATAAAAGATTAAGGATAAAAAGAAATAGAAGTTAAATAGCATGTATACCTCACATATAACCAGAAGATACACAGGAAAACTAAGTAAGTCCTTGAAACAGCCCAAGCTGCCACCTTAAATACCATCTCCAGCTAAAGACAAAAGAAAATATTGGGAGGTGGGGAATCCAGTTACAGAGGGTTACCAGGAAAAGTACAATAAACAAGGGTATAATTATTATACAGACTGAGGTCATTGTTTTCTCCATTGATAAAAAGTTCTAGAGATTAAATCATTATTCTCTTCCCGTTATAGAGAAGGTGACAACCTTGCAAATAAAGATTTTCCTTATGCAGTTGACCCTTGAGAAGCAGGAATGAACTGTGTGGGTCCATTTATATGTGGATTGTTTAAACTACAGTACTACAAATGTATTTTGCCTTCCTAATGACTTTCTTTATAACATTTAAAGAACTAACACCTATTCTTCCCAAAATATTCCAAAAAATAGAAAAAGAAAGTAAACTCCCAATTGTGTTCTATGAAGCTAACATTATCCTGATACTAAACTCAGACAGAGACTACAAAAAAAGAAAATTATAGTCCAGTATGCCTAATGAACATAGATGCAAAAATTCTCAACAAAATAAGTCAAGTGGTATTTATTCCAGAGATACAAGAAGGTTCAATATCCTCAGATCAATCAATGTGATACATCATATTACCCATATGAAGGTTAAAAATCATATGATCATTTAATTAGAAGCAGAAAAAATATTTAACAAAATTCAACATTCATTTATGGTAAAAACTCTCTACAAAGTGTATTTAGAAGGGACATACTTCAACACAATAAAGGCCCTATATTAAAAACCACAGCTAGGGCACCTGGGTGGCTCAGTTGGTTAAGCAACTGCCTTTGACTCAGGTCATGATCCCGGAGTCCTGAAATTGAGTCCCGCATGGGACTCTGAGCTCCACAGGAAGTCTGCTTTTCCCTCTGACCTTCTCCCCTCTCATGCTCTTTCTTGCTGTCTCTCTCTCAAATAAATAAAGTCTTTTAAAAAAACACAGCTAACACTATATTCAATAGTGAAAAACTGAAATCTTTTCCTTTAAGATCAAGAACAACAAGGATATCCACTCTCACTACTTTTATTCAACATAATACTCAAAGTCTTAGCTGCAGCCATAAGGTTAAAAAAATAAATAAATAAACAAACCAATTAAAAATAAATAAAAAGCATTAAAATTGCTAAGGAAGAAGTAAAACCATCACTATTTACAGATGACATAGATGACATGATATTATTTTTAGAAATCCTAAAAGACCCCACAAAATACTGGTAGAACTAACAAATGGATTCAGTAAAGTTGCAGGATACAAAATTATACAGAAATTGTTTGCATTTATATATGCTAATAATGAAGTAATAGAAGGAGAAATTAAGAAAAAAATCCCATTTACAATTGCACCAAAAATCGCAAAATATCTAGGAGTAAATTTAACTAAAGAGGTGAAAGACTTGTATTCAGGCACCTGGGTGGCTCTGTTGGTTAAGCATCTTCCTTTGGCTCATGTTATGACCCCAGGGTCCTGGGATCGAGTCTTGTGTCAGGCTCCCTGCTTAATGGGGAGTCTGTTTTTCCCTCTACCCCTTCCCCCTGCATGGGATCTCTCTCTCTCTCTCTCATGCTCTCTTTCTCTGAAATAAATATAACACATTTTTAAAAAATAAAGCCCTGTACTCTGAAAACTATGACACTGATTAAAGAAATGGAAGGCAACACAAACAAATGGAAAGATATGACATGTTCATGGATTGGAAGAATTAATATAATTAAAATGTCCATATTGCCCAAAGGAATCTACAGATTCAGTGTAATCCCTATTAAAATACCAACAGTATTTTTCACAGAACTAGAACAAATAGTCCTAAAATTTGTATGGAACCGTAAAAGACCCTGAATTGACAAAGCAATCTTGAGAAAAAAGAAAACTGGAGATATGACAATCCAAGATTTCAAGATAAAGTACAAGCTATGGTAACCAAAACAGTATATAATTGGCACAAAAACATACATAGATCTATAGAACAGAATAAAGAGTCCAGAAATAAACCCACAATTATATGGTCAATTCATCTTCAACAAAGAAGGCAAGAATATGCAATGGTAAAAAGACAATCTCCTCAACAAATGGTGTTGGGAAAACTGGACAACAACATTCAAAAGAATGAAACTGGACCACTTTCTTGTACCATACACAAAAATAAATTCAAAATGTGTTGAGGACCTGATTGTGAGACCTGAAAACATAAAAATCCCAGAAGAAAACACAGACAGTAACTTCTCTGACATTGGCTGAGCAACTTTTTTTCTAGATAGGTCTCCTGAGGCAATGGAAACAAGAGTAAAAACAAACTCTTGGGATTTCATCAAAATATAAAAGTCTTCTGCTCAGTAAAGGAAACAATCAACAAAATTAAGAGGTAACCTATGGAATGGGAGAAGATATTTGCAAATGACATATCCAATAAAGGATTAGTTTCCTAAACATATAAAGATATTACCAAACTTTCAAATAATCCAATTAAGAATGGGCAGAGGACACGAACAGACATTTCTTCAAAGAAGACATACAGATGGCCAACAGACATATCATAAGATCACTCATTATCAGGGAAATGCAAATCAAAACCACAATGAGATATCACCTTGCACCAGTCAGAATGGCTAGAATCAAAAAGACATGAAATAACAAGTGTTGGCAAGGATATGGAGGAAAAAGGAACCCTTATGCACTTTTAGTGAGAATGTTAATTGGAACAACCACTGTGGAAAACAGTATGGAGTATATTTTTCTTTAAAAAATGAAAAATGGGAGCGCCTGGGTGGCTCAGTGGGTTAAAGCCTCTGCCTTCGGCTCAGGTCATGATCCAGGGTTCTGGGATCAAGCCCCACATCCGGCTCTCTGCTCAGCAGGGAGCCTGCTTCCTCCTCTCTTTCTGCCTGCTTCTCTGCCTACTTGTGATCTCTCTCTGTCAAATAAATAAATAAATAAATCTTTAAAAAAATGAAAAATAGAAATGTCATATTTAGTAATTCTATTACACAGTATTTACTCAAAGAAGAGGAAAACACTAATTTGAAAAAGATATATTACCCCTATGTTTATTGCAGTATTATTTGTAATAGCCAAAATATGGAAACAATGCAGTGTTCATAGATGAATGGATAAAAAAGTTTTGGTATATATTTGGTATATATATATGCATACACACACACACACATATACAATAGAATATTGCTCAGTTATAAGAAAAGAATGAGATCTTGCCATTTGTGACAACATAGTTGGACTTAGAGGGTATTATGCCAAGTAAAATAAGTCAGATGGAAAAAGACAAATACCATATGATTTCACTTATATGTGAAGTCTAAAAAACAAAATGAACAACTCCACCTCCTCAAAACAGACTCAAATACAAAAGAATAAAACAACTATGAGAGAATAAACTGATGGTTGCCAGAGGAGTGGGTGTGGGAAGGATGCCTGAAATAGATGAAAAAGAAAGGAAACTAGGAATGAGAGCTGGTAGAGTAGGGAACCATAGTAAATGGACCATTTTGTAGATGATGTTTGATAGTTATTGGAATAGAATTGAAAACAAATTTCCTGCAGACATACTGTTCAACAGGATGAGATGTAAGGATATTAGTCTTAACATTACTATCTGGGAAATTCTTGCCTATGAAGATAAAGTTGCAAATAACTTTGTTTCAGGAACTTTCTGAGAAGTTACCTATCTAAACAGTAAGCTGGCTCAAATAGTTGCTCTTCTCAAGTGGAGAGGTTACTCATCAGGGTAAATATCCCCATTCTCAGATTACTCAGTGGGAAAAGTCCTCCGTTAATCAAAAATGTACTCAACAAGACATATTTTAAACTCTCGCTTTGCTGTATTCACCAATTCATACATTTAAAAATCTATATCACAAATTTTGTCCAATTCTAATCAGATCCCTGCTTTGAAAAAGGTACTTTAAATCAAGCCTTCAAATTTTATAAACATCTGCCTTTGACTTTCCCCTTCTAAGATACTACTAAAACTGTCAAAGTAATATTTTCCCTAATTACAACAAGTAATATATTCAAATTTGTTTGACCAGCAGATATTTGTTGGTGGTCTTTTTGGAGTCAGCAGTAATAGATGTGATTAAAATAATGAGAATAAATGAAAATTTTAATGAATATACATAGCGTGAAACTAGAAGGCCAAGAAGAACATTCACAGAGGGTGAGAGGAAGAAGAGTTATAGAAGAGCACCCATAGGTACGAGAGATATATTTTATCATATATCAGAGCCAAACAATGAGAGAGGAGTTCTTTCTTGGTGGGGCGATCATATGTGTCATGTATGAGAGGTTTAGAATAGTAAAGATTAAAAGGAGACTCCTAAAATTGTTTAACTCTAGGAAACTTCAAATAGAACAGTTAGGCATGGAATGAATATATGTTTATTAGATGTGACCAGTGGGTCTATACTAAATCTAAACAAATTTGGCAGAGGAAAGAAAGTGAAACAAAGTTGAAAGGAGTTCCCAAATCAAATTTGGTTTAGTGAAACTTCCAGTGGAAAGGCACAGATTCATGATATTAGAGAAATGATGTAATGGTTTGAGTTATTTCGATGAGAGGTCAGCGAACATTTTCAAGGTCTTCCTGTCTCTGTCACAACACTGTTGTCATTATAAAGCCAAGGAAGCAACCAATATGTAAACATTTGAGAGTGGGTGGATGTGTTCCAAAAAACCTTTATTCACAAATAGATTTCAGGCTGGATTTGGCCCATGGGTTGCAGTTTGCAGACCCCTGATTTATACTACGGAAATGTTATGAAACAAAGGAAGTCTTTGGCAAGCTAAAATACATACAGTATTTGTAGACATTAAATAAATGTATTATAACTGAGCAACTATTCAAAATGTTTATGAGAAATAACTGAAATTCAGCATCTGAAAGCAACTCTTTCTTTTAAAAAAATATTATAGGGCTGAAGCTGGTATTTGATCTGCATGCATGTTGATCACCATACTCGCTCATCCTACATTGAAATAAGTAGGATGTGTTACAGATATTTTGCATAAAATGTATGCTTCCCAAATTAATAGACTTTGTCAATTTACAAATTTAATCAATGCATGCTACTTTGCTATTCAAATCTCTTAAAAACTAGAATAGAAAAAAGTTAAGGCAATTACTACAAATTAACAAGATATGTAGATTAATCCATTGAATACTTCTAAATTCATGTTCAGACTTAAATAATATTAATCCCCAAAAGAAATTTGGGTAGTGTTATTCTCAAAAGGAGGTAAATAGGGGAAAAAAGATTTCAATGGGTATTCCTTATTGACCTCAACTATAGAATTAACAGTTTACTTTGTAATTTATTTTAATTTTGATAATATATGAACCATACAAGTTTCATAAACTAGGTGCTTGCAAATAATGTGGTTGTGATATCAATAGTAATGTCAAAACAGAATTAAATAAAGATATTTAGTGGCAAAATCATAAAAAGTGCTGTCTGTAAACCTTTCTTATTTATTTAATTATGACAGTGCGCTATTATAGCATTGTGCATGCCTTTTATTTATTACAGATCACACTGTTTTGATTATGTAATCACCTGCTGGTATTTCTTATACTTTATTTTAACTTTGGGTTAGGAAAAAATCCCCAAATTTAAAATTTACTATGCAGCAAAATATAGGCTAAGTGCTTTACATTGCAACACTACATTTAGTCCTTACACTAAAATCCTGAGATAAGTACTGTTATTATTCCCATGCTACAGATAAGGAAAGTAAAGCACACAAAAAATTATGAAACTTTCTAGTAGTAATAGAGCTCGTAAGTAGCAGAACAGAAATTTGACCAAGTCCTTTTTGTCTCAAGATCCCAATTTTTTAAAAAAAAAGATTTTATTTACTTGAGAGAGAGAGAGAGAGAGACAGAGAGAGGGAGAGAGAGAGAAGGAGAGAGAGAGAGAGAGAATGAGAGCCTGAGCTGGGGGAGGGGAAGAAGGAGAAGGAGAAGCAGATTCCCTGAGGAGGTGCCTGGTACGAGGCTCCATTTGGGGCTCCACATGGGCTCTGGCACCATGATCTGAGATGTCTAAGCAGACGCTTAAGAGACTGAGCCAGCCAGGCACCCCTCAAAATCCCAATCTTTTAAGTACCCAAATACATCACCTCTAAATAAGACTAATTGGAGGTGGTGGTGGGGAGTGCAGCAATATAGCTCGTTAAGTGTCCATCACATGCCAGGTTTTAGTACTGTACTGGATGTGGCAGATTTCCCATGGAGGGAGGTCATTTTTATCCAGGAAATTATCCTATCATTTGATAAAAATTAAAATATGATATCTATCTACCTATCTTGCTATCTCACAGGTACTATGAGACCTTTTGGTAAATGTAGTTAGGACAAACCTACCACCAGACTCATCATTTCAACAAAATGGAAAAGGACATACTAAGAAATAAGGAGTATGTCTTTGTGAACCATTGCACCAGACTCTGAATTCTTTGGGACTAGGGACTTAGATCTTGCTCACCTTTGTGTAGCCAATGGCAAAAACAGAGCCAATCATAATATAGAAAATACTGGTTGTCAAGGGGAACCAGTGGTTCAGCAGCCACTTACCATTGTATAAACTTGGGTCAATAGTGTCCCCCAAATCTCAGTTCTATTATTTCTAAAATATTGTTGGCTGCTGGGTAATATAAAATTTGAAAAAAAAGATGCATTTTTTCCTTTATGAAGCTTGCCATCTAATGTATGGAAGACACACCTCTAATAATACTTATCTTACCTTGCTCACAGAATTGATACTGTCAAATGAGCTATTGTATGTATTTTACACAATACAATTACTCTACAATGATTAGCATTATAATTTTGATTATTTAAAGTTGTCATCCATCTAACAGTATGGTTTATTTTGGTTGCAAGTGATAGAAATCTAACTCCAACTAGCTTAGGAAGAAAATTAATGTGTTGAAAGTATATAGGATAATTCTCTAAATCCAGAAAGAAAGGAAAAAAAGAAAAACAAACTGCAAGGACAGGACAGCTCTGAGAATCTCAGATATATAAAATAGGGTCTCAATGCTATGAGTCTTTTTTTGTCCTCTTCCTTTCTCCCTTTGGCTTCTTTAAGAATTAGTTTCTTTGTTTTTGTTGACTGCTTCCTTTGCTGTGCAGAAGCTTTTGATCTTGATGAAGTCCCAAAAGTTCATTTTCGCTTTTGTTTCCTTTGCCTTTGGAGACATATCTTGAAAGAAGTTGCTGTGGCTGATACCGAAGAGGTTACTGCCTATGTTCTCCTCTAGGATTCTGATGGATTCCTGTCTCACATTGAGGTCTTTATCCATTTCGAGTTTATCTTTGTGTACGGTGTAAGAGAATGGTTGAGTTTCATTCTTCTACATATAGCTGTCCAATTTTCCCAGCACCATCTATTGAAGAGACTGTCTTTTGTCCACTGTATATTTTTTCCTGCTTTGTTGAAGATTATTTGACCATAGAGTTGAGGGTCCCTATCTGGGGTCTCTACTCTGTTCCACTGGTCTATGTGTCTTTTTTTATGCCAGTACCATGTTGTTGTGGTGATCAAGCTTTGTAGTAAAGCTTGAAATCAGGTAACGTGATGCCCCAAGTTTTATTTTTGTTTTTCAACATTTCCTTAGCAATTCAGGGTCTCTTCTGATTCCATACAAATTTTAGGATTATTTGCTCCAGCTCTTTGAAAAATACCGTGGAATTTTGATCGGAATAGCATTAAAAGTATAGATTGCTCTAGGCAGTATAGACATTTTAACAATGTTTATTCTTCCAATCCAAGAGCATGGAATGGTCTTCCATCTTTTTGTGTCTTCTTCAATTTCTTTCATGAGTATTCTGTAGTTCCTGGAGTGCAGATCCTTTACCTCTTTGGTTAGGTTTATGCCCAGGTATCTTATGTTCTTGGTGCTATAGTAAATGGAATCCATTCTCTAATTTCCCTTTCTGTATTTTCATTGTTAGTGTATAAGAAAGCCACTCATTTCTGTACATTGACTTTCTATCCTGCCACGTTGCTGAATTGCTGTATGAGTTCTAGTAGTTTGGGGGTGGAGTCTTTTGGGTTTTCCATATAAAGAATCATGTCATCTGCGAAGAGAGAGAGTTTGACTTCTTCCTTGCCAATTTGGATACCTTTTATTTCTCTTTGTTGTCTGATTGCTGTTGCTAGGACTTCTAATACTATGTTGAACAAGAGTGTTGAGAGTGGGCATCCTTGTCGTGTTCCTGATCTCAACGGGAAGACTGCAAGCTTTTTCCCATTGAGGATGATATTTGCTGTGGGTCTTTCATAGATAGATTTTATGAAGTTCAGGAATGTTCCCTCTATCCCTATCCTTTGAAGTGTTTTAATCAGGAACGGATGCTGGATTTTGTCAAATGCTTTTTCTGCATCAATTGAGAGGACCATGTGGTTCTTCTCTCTTCTCTTATTGATTTGTTCTATCACATTGATTGATTTGTGAATGTTGAACTGTTCTTGTAACCCAGGGATGAATCCCACCTGGTCATGGTGGATAATCTTTTTAATGTGCTCTTGGATCCTATTTGCTAGGATCTTGTTGAGAATCTTAGCATCCGTATTCATCAGTGATATTGGTCTGAAATTCTCCTTTTTGGTGGGGTCTTTTCCTGGTTTGGGGATCATGGTAATGCTGGCTTCATAGAAAGAGTCCGGAAGTTTTCCTTCTGCTTCAATGTTTTGAAACAGCTTCAGGAGAATAGGTGTTATTTCTTCTTTGAAAGTTTGGTAGAATTCCCCAGGGAATCCATCAGGTCCTGGGCTCTTGTTTTTTGGGAGGTTTTTGATCACTGCTTCAATCTCATACTAGATATTGGTCCATTCAAGTTGTCATTTTCTTCCTGGTTCAATTTTGGAAGTGTATAGTTTTCCAGGAATGCATCCATTTCATCTAGGTTGCTGCAACCCATGGAATGGGAGAAGATATTTGCAAATGACAGTACAGACAAAAGGTTGATATCGAGGATCTCTAAAGAACTTCTCAAACTCAACACACACAAAACAGATAATCATATCAAAAATGGGCAGAAGGTATGAACAGACACTTCTCCAATGAAGACATACAAATGGCTAACAGACACATGAAAAAATGTTCATCATCACTAGCCATCAGGGAGATTCAAATTAAAACCACATTGAGATACCACCTTACACCAGTTAGAATGGCGAAAATCAACAAGACAGGAAACAACGTGTGTTGGAGAGGATGTGGAGAGAGGGGAACCCTCTTACACTGTTGGTGGGAATGCAAGTTGGTGCAGCCACTTTGGAGAACAGTGTGGAGTTTCCTTAAGAAATTAAAAATAGAGCTTCTCTATGACCCTGCAATTGAACTACCGGGTATTTACCCTAAAGATACAGATGTACTGAAAAGAAGGGCCATCTGTACCCCAATGTTTATAGCAGCAATGGCCATGGTCACCAAACTGTGGAAAGAACCAAGATGCCCTTCAACAGACGAATGGATAAGGAAGATGTGGTCCATATACACTATGGAGTATTATGCCTCCATCAGAAAGGATGAATACCCAACTTTTGTAGCAACATGGACGGGACTGGAAGAGATTATGCTGAGTGAAATAAGTCAAGCAGAGAGAGTCAATTATCATGTGGTTTCACTTATTTGTGGAGCATAACAAATAACATGGAGGACATAAGGAGATGGGGAGGAGAAGGGAGTTGAGGGAAATTGGAAGGAGAGGTGAACTAGGAGAGACTATGGACTCTGAAAAACAACCTGAGGGTTTTGAAGGGACGGGGTGTGGGAGGTTGGGTGAGCCTGGTGGTTGGTATTAAGGAGGACATGTATTGCATGGAGCACTGGGTGTGGTGCAAAAACAATGAATACTGTTATGCTGAAAAGAAATTAAAAAAAAAAAAAAAATTAGTTTCTTCTTCTTCCTAGGCTTTTATACCTGACAGAAAAAATAGCTTCTGACACTTCTAGTGACATATCCTCATAATTTTTTGATATTCTCACAGTTCCTTGACTAGAGATAAGGGAGACATTTCACCACTACCTACAGCTGAAAAATCCCAAAGAAGGACTTGGCTTGCATGAAAGTATGGCATATTTATCCTGTGTCAGTCACTGGGGTCATACAATTGGGTTACTATAATGGTTTCAGTCTGGGTCACATATTCACTCATTTTTACAAGAAATGGGGCTGGGAAAATATCTTGAATAGACAAGGACAATAACTTCTATAATACCATAGCTTCATTTTTTTACTGTGGTATTTATTAAAAATAAAAATTTATTTGGAGAATGGCTAAAATTCTCTTTGTTTCTCTTTATGATAATACTTGTAATAAGTGCAGGTCACACAATTTGCAGGGCTTAGTGCAAATGGAAATGTGGGATCCCTTATTCAAAAGCAAGAAGAAAGTGTGAAGGTACTAAACTACAAAACATTTTTCCTTAAAATACAGTTACCCTACTACCCAGCAATTGCACTACTGGGTATTTACCCCAATGATACAAATGTAGTGATCCAAAGAGACACTTGTACCCCAATGTTTATAGCAGCAATGTCCACAGTAGTCAAACTATGGAAAAAGCCCAGATGTGTATCCACAGATGAATGGATAAAGAAGATGTGGTATATTTATGCAATGGAATATTAGGAAGCCATCAAAAATATGAAATCTTGCCATTTGCAATGACCTGGATGGAACCAGAGGGCATTATGCCAAGCAAAATAAGTCAGTGAGAGAAAGACAATTATTATATGATCTCACTGAGATGTGGAATTTAAGAAACAAAGCAGAGGATCATAGGGGAAGCAACGGAAAATAAAACAAGATGAAACCAGAGAGGGAGGCAAATCATAAGAGACTCTTAATCATAAGAAACAAACTGAGGGTTGATGGAGGGGAGGGAGATAGAAGGATGGCATAACTGGGTGATGGACATAAGGAGGGCATATGTTGTAATGTAATAAGACTGATGAATCACAGGCCTGTACCTCTGAAACCAATAATACATTATATGTTAAATAATTGAATTTAAATTACAAATGTTAAAGAAACCATAATGAGGGCAATAGCAATATATGATTGATAACATAACCTTGCAAATTGCACAAAGAATTTTTTTGTATATTTTATATTATACGATAAATGATAATATTTTATTAACGTGATATCTTGACCCATCAAAATATTTTTCTGGCTCATTTTCTGTAAATTCACTTATTAGGTCATTAAGATCATTAAAATATATACCTTTATAACTTTATTTTCAATTGCTGTATTTGAAAATGACATCATTTGCTCTTGGCAAATGGAAAATTGCACATGAGTTTTGCTAATTTTTAAGTTTGAGAAGGATCTTTCTCGTGATGCAACTATTATGAGTTTTATCTAGGCGATGACACCATTGGGATAATTTCTTATAAATTAGTTCTAAATACAAATCTTAGCACATTTAAACTGATTATTTTTTTACAGAACAATTTTTCTAAAAAGACTTACCTTCATACAAATCACTTTCATGTAAGTTTGAATTTAATTTTAAATGTAAATTTATATGATGGCATTTTAATATTTCCTGACATTTTCTGTAACTTGTTAAGGTTGTTGAAGAAATGAAAGTGCTTACATGATTTGTAACTATTCTTTTCAAATTATTATTTATTCAAGTTAGTTAACATATAACATATAACAAGTTAGTTACATAATATTACATATAGTGTAATATTGGTTTCAGGAATAGAATTTAGTGATTCATCACTTGCATATAACACCAAGAACTCAACACAACAAGGGTCCTCCTCATTACCCATCACCCATTTAGCCCATCCCCTGCCTACCTCCCCCACATCAACCCTATGTTCTCTATGGTTAAGAGTATCTAATGGTTTCCCTCCCTCTCCTTTCTTCCCCCTTCATCTATATTCATCTGTTTTGTTTCTTAAATTCCACATGTGAGTGAAATCATATGGTATTTGTCTTTCTCTGACTGACTTGTTTTGCTTAGCATAATACACTCTAGCTCCTCTACATCATCGGAAATGACAAAATTTTATTCTTTTAGATGGCCAAGTAATATTCTGGTATGTATATACACACACACACACATATACATACTGTGATATATACACCACAGTTCATCAGTCCATGGACATTTGGCTCTTTCCATCATTTGGCTATTGTTGATAATGGTGCCATAAACATCAGGGTGAAAGTGTCCCTTCAAAACACTATTTTTGTATTCTTTGAGTAAATACCTAATAGTGCAATTGGTGGGTCATAGGGTGGTTCTATTTTTAACTTTTTGTGGAACCTCCGTATTGTTTTCCAGAGTGGCTGTACAAACCTGCATTTCCACCAACAGTGTAAGAGGGTTCCCCTTTCTCCTCATTCTTGCCAACATCTGTTGTTTCTGTGTTTTTAATTTAGCCATTCTGACCATGTGAGGTGGAATCTCACGGTAGTTTCTATTTGTATTTACATGATGATCAGTGAGGTTGAACAACTTTTATGTGTCTGTTGGCCATCTAGATGCAGTCTTTGGAAAAATGTCTATTCATGTCTTCTGCCCATTTCTTAACTGTATTATTTGTTTTTTGGGTGTTGAGTTTGATAATTTCTTTATAGATTTTGGATATGATGGATTCCTGTCTAACATTTAGGTCTTTCATCCATTTTGAATTTATTTTTGTGTTTGGTATAACAAAACGGTCCAGTTTATTTTTTCTGCATTTTGCTGTCCAGGTTTCTGAACACCATTTGTTGAAGAGACTGTCTTTTTCCCATTGGATATTATTTTCTGGTTTGTCAAAGATTAGTTGGCCATATACTTGTAGATTCATTTCTGGGTTTGCTATTCTGTTCCATTGAACTATGTCTATTTTTATGCCAGTAGCATACTGTCTTGCTGACTATAGCTTTATAGCTTGAAGTCAGGAATTGTGATGCCTCCAGCTTTTTTTTTTTAAGATTTTATTTATTTCACAGATCGAGAGAGAGAGAGAGAGAGAGAGAGCACAAGTAGGGGGAGAAGCAGGCAGAGGGAGAGGGAGAAGCAGACTCCCCATTGAGCAGCAATCCTGATCAGGACTTGATCCCAGCATCCTGAGATCATGACCTGAGCCAAAGGCAGCCGTTTAACTGATTGAACTGCCCAGGTGCCGCATGATGCCTCCAGCTTTGCTTTTCTTTTTCAATATTGCTTTGGCTGTTTGGGGTATTTTGTGGTTCTATACAAATATTAGGATTATTTGTTCTATTTCTGTGAAAAATTCTGATGGTGTTTTGGTAGGGACTACATTAAATGTAGTTTGTTTGGGGTAGTATAGACATTTTAACAATATGTGTTCTGCCAATACATGAGCATGGGATATTTTTTCCATTTCTTTGTGTCATCTTCAATTTCTTCCACTAATATTCAATGGTTTTCAGAGTATAGATCCTTTACCTCTTTGGTTAGGTTTATTCCTAGGTATCTAATGGTTTTTGGTGCAATTGTAAATGGGATTGATTCCTTGGTTTCTCTTTTTGCAGTTTCAGTATTGATGTATAGATATGGAAAAAATTTCTGTACCTTAATGGACATCCTGCAACTTTGTTGAATTCATGTATCAGTTCTAACAATATTTTGGTCGAGTCTTTTGGGTTTTCTACATAGAGTATCATGTCTCCTGAGAATAATGAAAGTTTGACTTTTTCCTTGATGATTTTACTTCTTTTTGTTGTCTGATTGCTAAGGATAGGACTTCCAATACTATGGTAAATAACAATGATGAGAATAAACATCTCTGTATTGTTCCTGACTATAGAGGAAAAAACTCTCAATTTTTCCCCATTGAAGATAGTATTAGCTGTGGGTCTTTCTTACATGAAGTTGAGGTGTATTCTCTCTATCCCTACTTTGTTGATAGTTTTTTATCAAGAATGGATGATGTACTTTGTCAAATGCCTTTTCTGCATCCATCGAGAGGATCATGTAGTTCTTATCTTTTATTAATGTAGTGTATGATACTGATTGATTTGTGAATATTGAACTACCCTTGTAGCTTTGTAGGAATAAATCCCAATTGATTCACCAGTATTTTACTGAGAATTTGTGCATCCATATTCATCAGGGATATAGAACTATACTTCTCCTTTTCAGTGGTATATCTGTCTGGTTTTGGAACCAAGGTAATGCAGGCCTTGTAGAATGAGTTTGGAAATTTTCCTTCCATTTCTATTTTTTGAAACAGTTTGAGATGAATAGGTATTAACACTTCTTTAAATATAGGGACAGTATACCAGGATGGATGGGCAAGCTGACCTCTCACTGCAAGTCCTGTATTGCCCCCTTGAGGAACCTCTTTCTTTTCCCCAGACCACAGCCACTATCACCATCACTGCTACTTCTACTGCTGCTTCCACCATTATATCTCTCTATCTGGGCCTTGGTTTTGGGCCCAGTCATTTCTTCAGGGCCCTGAAGAGCCTAGACTCCCTAAGTTAGCAAGTGGTCTCAGGCCCCAAGTTCAGTGCTTATGTGGTAGTAGTGTGGGTGCTGCCAGGAGTCATATCTCCTTTCAGCATGCCCATACTCCATTGTGCCATTGGATTTCATTTATAAAACACACTTGCACACCCAAAAGTATTCAGAATTTCATCATGGTGACAGCAGAACATTAAATCAAGTGTGAGGCCTCCTCTGGGATCAGAGTCTATTTACTACATGGATTTTATGCACATAAAGCCTATCTTACTTGCAAGATGTGCTTACTTGGGAAAATAGGTCCCTGTTTATTCTCTGAACAGGTAACCACTCAAAAGTGTTTAAAAATCTTTGAAAAAAAATCTGAAAAAAATTCCTAGATTTGGGTTTTCTTTATGCACATGTGCATGCACACACATACACACACAGAGAGACACATGCAGACACACACACAGGCACACAGACACACACCCCTCACATTACTGAAACAAAAATGCCATTAAATAATAACCTTGCAATACGTTCTTTCTTTTTAAAAATTCTGGTCCTCACCTACTAAAGGAATACAATTTCCTTGAAATATGACCAATTCATCTTGGTTTGCCTGGGACTTTCCTGGTTTTAGCACTGTAAATCCAGTGTCCCCTCAGTTCTGGCAAAAGCAGGATGTGTAGTGACCCTGCTTCCATGCCTCTATTCTATGTCTACAATTCTCCTTTCTTGCCTTGATTTATTTTCAAACTACTAGAAACTTGAAGTCTTGGCCCAAGCAATCCATCTCCTCTGTGAAACCTTTTCTGATACTTCCAGGCAGAGCTAAGTTCTCCTTCTTCTCTGCTCCAATAGACTGAGTATAACTTTTACAGAATTTACCATATTGCTCTCTTGCTTGTTTTTCCCATTGGATAAGAGCTCATTAGGGCAGGAAATGAATTTTTTTTAAATTTCTATTTTCTTTGTACCTAACATAGTGCTGGATACATAAGGAGTACTCAATTAATTAAAAAGATAAATGAAGCACTGGATCTAAAACTACACTTTGTCATGAGGATTGGAAAACTGAACTAAGCAGCAATGGTCAATAATCTTTCATTTAGTTAGAAAATCAGTTTGGACAGTCACAGCTTCTTTTAGAAATACTAAATAAATCGACTCACCCTCCAAGTGTTGGGGATGAGTTCAATTAATTCCTTATTTACTACATTCTTTATTTCACCCTAGCCTTCTTTCACTTAATGAGATATTTTTTCTTTAATCTGGATATAAGATTAATCCATTATAGTCAGCAAACAAAATGGCTTTCTTTTGTATTGATAACAAGTTTCTGTATCACTGGACATATTCATAGAACTGTGATGTTACTGAAAATTCATCACTATTATCTTCTTATTACACAATAAGACTTTTTCCTAACATTGTTGATGTCACCGAAAGTTGAGTTTGAAAGAGATAAAAGATTAAAGTTTAGATTTAGACTCAGTGAAAGAAAAATAAAATTTTGCTTGAAAATTGCCTACCCAATGCTGACATAAGGCTGATGGATATAATCAGTTTATCTAGTGTCATGATAATATCTAAGTTGAAAGGTTTTGATTTTAGTAAAGAAAAAGAAATAGCGAATGTCTTGGTTTACACCAAGAAATTCAGCTTTGAGTGCACTGAAATGCATGATTTCATAGATTATGAGTTTGGTTTAATGACTGACTATAAAAGTATTATTTTAGAGTTCAAAATTATTATGATTTATACTATTAAAAATTAGAAGTATATTATATAAAGAACTGTTTGTATAATCCTGATGCATTATAGAAATTACCAGAAATTTTCATTATAGTCAATTTCTCTTAAATATTTTTGATATTATACTCTAAGTTTTTACTATACTATTAAAATGAGTCCTGATGCTCACTATTTGGAATTAGGCCAAACTTCAAACTTCATAGGTTAATGGCACAATCTTCCTCAGACTGTCTTCATCAGTCACCTGTTTGGAGGTCCACAGGCATCAGCAGTTCTGATCAACTGGCCATAAATTCAGGATTTCCCACTACCCCCATCAAGTTCAATAAATTCACTAAAATGACTCACAAAACTCAAGAAAGTGCCTCTTATGATTATAGTTTTATAATAGCAAAAAGTGTAAAACTCAAGATCAGCCAAAAGCAGAGATGTAGATGGCTATATCTAGGAGGGTGCCAAATATGAAACTTCCAGTGTCCTTTCCCAGTGGAGTCAAGATGCTTCATCTTCCTGGCATATTTATATGTAACAGTATATACAGAGTATTGTTAACCAGGGAAGCTCACCTAAGCTTGAGTGTACAGACTGTTTACTCCAGTTTCATTATATAGTCATGATTAATTGTATCACTGACTATGGGATGGTGTTCAACTTCCACCTCCTTCCCTCCCCAGAGGTCAAAGGATTTAAAGCCTTCAACATCTAATCACATAGCTGTTTTTTTTTTTTTTTTTTTTTTTGCCTTGGCCATCTCCTAACCTAGGTCATCTCAGTTGGTTTAAACTATATAGGAGCCCACTATGAGTCACCTTAATAGCATAAACTATCACAGCCTACTATAAATAACAAAAACATTCTTATCACTTGGGAAATCCCAAGAATTTAGAAGTTATCTCCCAGGAACTAAGGACAATGACCAACCAAAATATTGTATAACCATTCACTGGTAAATTGGAAACTATTAAGATTTCTTCTGTGCATATAGGCTAGTGCTCTTTATCTGCAAAGTACACACACTTTATTTTATATGTGCCAAACAGAATGTACCAGAAGAAAAACATTTTATTCATAAGCTGTTGCAACAACACATTGATCTATTTTTTTGAGTGCAGAAATAAGTCCAGGGAATAAGGATTTGAGGCCACTAAAGCTTTATTCTCTAATAGTGTCTTTCTTTTATTGGATAACTTTCAGAACAGCAAAACAGCTTCCTGAGTGCTTCACATTGTTCTATATGTGTAATACCACTTAAGGTATTGACATACATATGGAATATGTAACTACTGAAATTGGATGGTTAGAGCATTTTTTCTTCTTTTTTTGGTCCATCTTCTCTCTGCATGTGTATTTATTTCTTCAGTTTTCTTTCATATTTTAGGGGAGGAAAATAATTTTCCCTTTACCTTTCTAAGGTTCTTGGCTGAGACTCCCTACTCTAAAAGACAGATTAATAAGAGAAAAACAAGTTTAATATTATGTATATCTCTTGTCTGCCCAGAATATACCCAGAAAACTGAGAAACACCCCCAAATGGCCCAAGCTATCACTTTATTATTTATTTATTTATTTTAAAGATTTTATTTATTTTTCAGAGAGAGAGAGAGAGAGAGAGAGAGAACAAGCAGGGGGTGCTGCAGGCAGAGGGAAAAGAAGGCTCCCTACTGAGCAAGGAGCCTGATGCAGGACACTGGGCCCCAGTGATGAAGTTCTAGAATATAGGTGAGGTTCGGTGGGGTGAGGTCCAAGGCAGATGACCAAGAAAGAATTCTTGAGACATCTTTGGTGCAAAATGGTGGTTTATTAAAGCATGGGACAGGACCCGTGGGCAGGGAGAGCTGCTGCCCGGGATTGTGAGGGGTGGCAGGTTATGTACCATGGAGTTGGGGGCAGGTAAGGAAAAGGGAGGTTTCAATAGAACTTTCATATGCTTAAGAGGACCTACAAAATAACTGGATACCAGAGGCCTTGCCATTGCCAAGGTCGTTTTGCTCTCTAGCAAGGTATTAACATTAAGATGGGTGGGAGATTCCTAAAGAATGTCACATATGTCCCACCCAGGAGTGGGGGTGGGGGATAGTTGGAGGGTGTCAGCTTCTGCTTTGTCCTCAGCCAGCCTTCTGTTCCCTCATCACCAGGACCCTGGGATCCTGACCAGAGCTGAGGGCAGACGTTTAATCCTTAATCAATGGAGCCACCCAGGGGTCCCCAAGCTATCACTTTAAATACCATCCCTATCTACAAACAAAAAATGTTCCAGAGTGGGAGGACCAGTTACAGGAGGGTATCAGGAAAAGCACAATAAACAAGGGTATGAGTGTTATGCGGATTTAGGTCATTGTCTTCTCCATTGATAAGTATTTCTAGAAACTTAGTCATGCTGACCTGGTACAGAAGGGAGACATCCTTACAAATGGAGATTTTTTCCTTATAAATGTAAATGTCCCTTACAAAAGGGTAGTTTTACCCTGTTTTCAAAGCTTCCCCTGTGTCTGCTGTTTCTTAAAAATAACCAGCTTGTGTAATTTGGAACTATAGCATAGAGAATATAGTCAATAATGTTGTAATAATGTTGTATGATGACAGATGGTGAATATACTTATTATGGTAAGCATTGAGTAATGTACAGAATTGTCAAATCACTGTGTTGTATAACTGAAACTAATATAACATTGTATATAGACTATACTTCAATTAAAAAAATAACCAGCTTGAAATAATCCTTATGCCAAAGAGGCATATTTTGGGGTGGCAAATTCTGCTCCCCTTGAATATCTTGGTTAAACTCATAGTTTCTGAGGTCAGACTGATGAAGTCTTAGAATGTAGATAAGGTTTAATAATGTAGAGTTCTGAGTCGACGTACAAGAAAGAATTCTTGAGACATCTTTTGTACAAAATTGTGGTTTATTAAAGTATGGGGATAGGACCCGTGGCCAGAAAGAGCTGTTGTCCCGGGGTTGTGAGAAATGGTCCATTATATATGCTTGCAAGTTGGGAGGGGGTCAGAGATGGTGTAAGTTCTCTAAGGAATTTTGGAAGCAAGGTTTCCAGGACCTTGAGGAGCTTGCTATTGTTGAGAAAAAGGTTATTCATTACTAGTAATAAAATGTTTTTGTGAAACCCTTTAGATGTATATCTGTGGGCCATATACATGGGTATGATTATCAACACTATCTTGGAGGGTTTACAGATAGAGTTTCCAAAGTTATTGCTAAAGTGGACTTACAGGATCCCGGTTGGGGGTAGGGGGTCAGTCAGGCTAGGATTGTCCTTTGCCCTTAGCAAAGCCTTAAGGTGGGGGTAGTTGAGTCCCTAGAGGAATGTCACTCTGCCTGTTTTAAGGACTTGTCAGTGGGTAAGGAAATTTAATAATTTTTCTTCTGTCTCTGTGTACCACATCAACACTACTATGTTCAAATTCCTGTTTTTCCACTCATTATCTGCATGACATTGGGCAAGTTACTTGGCCCCTCTATGTCTCTCATCTATAAAACAGGAGTAATAGTAATATTTACCTCACAGGGTTTAGTGAGAATCCAAGTAACATAATAATCAAACAAACAAATAAATAAATAATAAAATAACTAATGTATGTAAAGCACATGAAATAGTTATTGCATAGTAGTATTCATTAAATGCTGGCAGTTATACTTTCATTTTGAGCATAATATATGTTTTGTATAGTAGATCAAAGACAAGAATTCTTTTTTTAA
The DNA here is from genome assembly GCF_002288905.1 of Enhydra lutris kenyoni. NCBI lineage: Eukaryota > Metazoa > Chordata > Mammalia > Carnivora > Mustelidae > Enhydra > Enhydra lutris. Next base: position 7,730,582 of record NW_019154137.1, read on the forward strand.
TTTTTAAAAGCTTTTTATTTTTATTTTTTAAATTAAAATATAATGTATCATTTGTTTCAGGGGTACAGGTCTGTGAATCATCAATCTTACACAATTCGCAGCACTCACCATAGCACATACCTTTCCAAATATCCATCACCCACCCACCCTATCCCACTCTCCTCCCCTCCAGCAACCCTCAGTTTGTTTCTGAAATTAAGAGTCTCTTATGGTTTGTCTCCCTTGCTGGTCCCATCTTGTTTCATTTTACCCTCTCTTCCCCCTGTGCCCAGCCTCTCAAATTCCTCATATCAGAAAGATCAAATGATAATTGAAAGACAAGAATTTTTCTGTATAGCTAAAAGATTCCTTTGAGATCAGCTAGTCTAAACTTTATTCTCTTTCACTTGTCAGGGTAGGCAACATAGCACATATAGACGTTCAAGGGAGGCAAAATGACTAGCTTAAAGTCACACAGTGAGTGGCATAGTTGTGATTAAAATCCTCATTGCATGTTTCTAAGCTGAGTGCTCTTTTTACTATACTGTACTACATTAAGTTGAATACAACTTATAGTCATTTCAAAGTAGTAGTCCCTCAGAAATTTTGGGGGGGTCGAAATTCAGAAAGACTGATATGCTGAACAAAACTCAACCTAAGGGTGGGTCCCTTCTCTAAGAAAATGCAAAAGATCATGCCTCAATTTCTTCAAATGTGAGTTTATGTATATAAGTTTGTGAAGAGAATTCTGTACATATCTTATAGTAAGTGTATTTTTATTTAAAAATTTTTTTTTGCTATGTTCCCTTAAATATGATTCTTCTTTTGCCCTGAACATTTTTATTTTTTCTTTTGATTTGGTTGTTGACAGATTTATTTTCAATTCGGTACAGCTCACTGAATTGCAAAGGAAAATAATGAGTGTGAAAGTGTTATAGTACACCCACATAGCCCTTCCACCTGGTTGCCTTATCCTTCCAAACAGACACCACCCCAAAGTAAACCATGTTGCTCAAAAACAAGGATGAAAGAAGAGTGGTAACAGTCTGCTGCAATATTCTAATTCAAATGCTATCTTGAATGTTCTCCATGGGCTGTTGTGATAAGGGATGACATGATCCTGTGATGAACAAGGCAGCACTTTTAAATTGGAGTTTGTGGAATGCAAGTCCACTTGAGATACTAAGTATTCCACAAAGATAATGTTTTTTTTTTGCAAATATTCTTAGACAAGTTTGAGTTAGAGCATTTAAAAAAATGTTTCTTGATTCCTCAGTCCTTTTCATATGCTTTAGAACAAATCTTCAAGAACACTTTGGGAAATACAACAAGATTTTGATAGTGTGAGCGTTCTTAACTTGGAGTTTGAATGTTTTTTTTTTTTTTAAAGATTTTATTTATTTATTTGACAGAGAGAGATCACAAGCAGGCAGAGAGGCAGGCAGAGAGACAGGAGGAAGCAGGCTCCCTGCTGAGCAGAGAGCCCGATGCGGGACTCCATCCCAGGACTCCGAGATCATGACCTGAGCCGAAGGCAGTGGCTTAACCCACTGAGCCACCCAGGCGCCCGAGTTTGAATGTTTTAACTGAGATTTTTGTTAAGGTAATTTTAGATACATATGTATTTGTAAAACATAAGGAGGTTCTATGTACCCTTTTCCTAATTTCTCCCAATGGAAAACATCTTGCAAAACTATAGTACATTAGGACATTAACAGTTATACAACATACTGATCCTATTCAGATTTCTCTAGATTTATACCCATACACGCATGTGTGTGTGCATGTGTGTGTAGGTATGCGTGTTTAGATCTATACCTTTTTATCACATGTGTAGTTTCAAGTATCTGGTCCACAAATTTTCATCAGAAAATTATTACTTCTTTATTTCTACTACTCTGTTATTGAAGATTTGCACTTTCTTCAATGATCAAGGTAGGTTAAAAAACAAACAAACAAACAAACTAAAAACCTACACAGTTGTATTAGCAGTACCTATGACTTTTTTATTAATAGAAGTCACATTATAGTTCCTTTTTTAAAAAGAGTTTATTTACTTATTTGACAGAGAGATCACCAGTAGGCAGAGAGAGAGAGAGAGAGAGAGAGAAGCAGGCTCCCTGCTAAGCAGAGAGCCCGAGGCTCCATCCCAGGGACATGAGATCATGACCTGAGCTGAAGGCAGAGGCTCAACCCACTGAGCCACACAGGTACCCCCACATTATAGTTCTTGTAGCTATCTCAAAACATCAGTTATGGTCATCACTACTTCAAAATTAGAATAATTATTAAACCTGCCAATAGATCTTATTACTTAATGCTTTAATAAACATATATTTTACTGTATCACAATTTTCAACAAGTTTGATAACTTTATTTCAACATATTTAGTTTCTTTGTAATCCTATGTGTTTTATTTATTTATTTATTTATTTATAATTTTTTTAAAGATTTTTTTTTTAATTTATTTGACAGACAGATCACAAGTAGGCAGAGAGGCAGGCAGAGAGAGACAGGAGGAGGAGGCAGGCTCCCTGCTGAGCAGAGAGCCCATGTGGGACTCGATCCCAGGACCCTGAGATCATGACCTGAGCCGAAGGCAGAGGCTTTCACCACTGAGCCACCCAGGCGCCCCTGTTTTATTTATTTAAAAATATTGTTTTAAGGACAGATTCATAAGCTTCATCAGATTGTCATAGGGATCTCTGACACAAAAAGGGTTAGGAACTTCTAGTGTAGTCAGGAAAATGCACACTGAAAAGAGAGACAGGAGAGATTATTTTCATTTCCAGCTCTGCCTCTTATTACTTACATAGCTGAGGCAAGTATGTAAACTCTGAGTCTTAGTTTTCTCACCAGCAAAATGGGAGTGAGAATAATCAGCAGCTATAGTTACCTTATAGCTCTCAATTTCTCAGAATCTGTTATACCGAAGTCATCTTTCCACCATCTTCTGAACTAGTTCATATCTAATAAAAATAAACTTTTTCCTTTGAATTTTTAATGATATATGGGTAACTTGGAGATTTTTCAGAAATAGCTTCAAACCATTCATTCTTTCAAAAATAATCTTTATTCACACTGTACACATAATAGAACTGTGGATGAAGCACCTAAGAAGATTAACAAGATCAATTGTTAATGAGCAATTAATTGTTTTTTGTTAACAATTAATTGTTTCTTTGTTAACAGTTGATGGACAAAACCAATGTTGGAAGGAATTGTTATCAGCAAAGAATTTCTAGAGGAGGAATTTGAATTTGAATTCAATTGAACTGAATTGGCCATATAAGTTGAGTTTTGCAAGGGACTCTAAGGGAGGGGCATTCTAGAGAAAGCAAATGACCTAAGTAAACACACTGAACAATGAGAGAGCATGGTGCATGGGAAATAGCAAGCCCTTGTCTATATCTTTTGAGAGGGTGAAAAAATGACTCTGGAGAGATAGCCAGATCCCTATCATCATTAAGGGCCTTCTATGCTTGCCAGGCCATGCTAAGAGATCATGCATTTTACTGAGAAATCAGTGGTGGCTGACAAAGTCTTAAGAAGGAAAAATGACATAATCTAATTTGCAATCCATAAGGATTCTCTGGCAGTAGGCTGAAGGAGGAACTGAAGGGAAATAAAACTGGAGGTTGAGAAACTAGTTAAGAGGCTTCCAACAGCTCAGTTGTAATAAAAAATTGAGAGCTTAAAATAAACATATCATCATGGGGGTATACAATAGAAAATGTATTTGGAGGAAATGAAGGAGCAGTCAAGAAAGGCTTCTAGGTTGCTCACTCAGAAAATTTTGTAGGTAATGAAAGTAAAAAAAAAAAAAAAAACGAGGAACAACAGATTGGGGAAATAGGAAGGAACAAAACATTAGTTCAAACTTAAGAAAGATTGATTTTGAAATAAGTCCAGAACACCTACATGGAAATTTAAATGTGAAGGTTAGAAGCAATGTTTGGGCTCACAATATGGATGTGGTAGTCATCAATACTTACATGTTAAATGATGTTACAGGAGTGGACACTGTCATTTAGAGAAATCAAAAGTGAAAAGAGGAAAGCAGTAGACTCTAAATTTTATTGGCAATGTATTTCATTTATAAAAATGTTTAGCCTCTAAGCATGTGTGGGTATGTTAGTTTAGATGTACATGTGTATATTTTATAAATATTTTTTATTAAAGATACAACAAGAAAGTCAATAATAAAAAGATAAGGTTACATGCACATGAAAGTTCCAATATTTTCCACAGTCCAGTACATCATCTGTGTACCCCCTCAGGTGTGTGCACCTCACTGTGGAAATCAGTGGAGAATGGGAATAACAATGGAAAGCTGGAACCTTAAAGGATGAGTAAGAAATTGGTGGAAACAACTTGGTAAGGGTACTCCAAGTTGGGAGGGCATTTGGAGCAGAGGCATATAAGTAAACAATGGGAAACACAAGTATAAAGTTGCTGAAGCATAAAATGAAAAACAGGAATAGCAAGAATTTATGTGGAAGAATTTTCTAAAAGTTGGGTCCTCAGGGCCTATAGGCCATGGTAATGGGATTTGGTCAATGGGAAACCAGAAATGGTTTAAAGTCAACAGGATGCCAGAAAGGGTTTGAAGTAAGGGAATGAACATGGTTCTGTTTATATTTGGCTCTAATCACTGGTGGTGGTGGGGATTGGAGATGGTGAGTTTGGAATCAGTGAAATAGAATGAAAGGTATAAAAAATAGATTTGTGAAAATGAGTGAAATGAATTAGGCTTATTTCCCCTTGAGAATGGATGGCTAAGGGGTGGTTTGGTCACAGTCTTTCAATATAAGATTTGTAATGTGAACGATTTTGTTTGGTCTAATCACTGAAAAGTGGAAAAGAGGCAAGAAAATGAAAGTGAAGTCTGAGTTGGTTACTAAGCAAACTCTTGATTATTCGATTGATGATTTATATATTTAAAGTCTTTTCCTCTAGAGATTTTCATGAGGAGAATGGCATCGGTGGCTACTTTATGACAGGCAGATAACAAATGTCAGAAAAGTGTGGATGTAGAACTATTGAGATTGTTTCTTTTAAAAATCTGATGACAACTGTTCTATGAAGACTAGGTTCCACTTGAGGGAAGTCAGTTTGTGAAAACTACGGTTTAATCATTCACCTCATTTTAATAAGGGGTCCAAATCAGTTAGATGCTTCCAGGAGATTCTGTTTTGCCTTGTGATACTCTGAGAAAATGATCAACCAAATGGCAAGTACTTAATGACAATTTACTTCATTCTGGGTAAAAAAAAATTACCGTATTGTTTCTGCTCTCTGAGAACTGATCATCTAGTTTGGGAAAACAGGACATATGGATGAGAAACTAACAATATAAAGAAGAATATAAATTCAAAGATAACTTATAATTAGCCCATAAACTTCTGCTGCGTCATATTAGGTGATGCAGCATATTTAAAAATCTATGTGTTACTGGAAGCTTTCCTAATAATGTCATTTCTGAGAAACTTAGGTAAACAGAAGTGAATGCATCTTAGAATGTTTTTCTCTTTTTTTAAAAAAGATTTTATTTATTTATTTGACAGAGAGAGATCACAAGTAGGCAGAGAGGCAGGCAGAGAGAGAGAGAGAGAGAGAGAGAAGCAGGCTCCCTGCTGAGCAGAGAGCCTATACGGGGCTTGCTCCCAGGACTCTGAGAGCATGACCTGAGCTGAAGGCAGAGGCTTAACCCACTGAGCCTCCCAGGTGCCCCTGTTTTTCACCTTTACAGTGAAACTTGACATATCTAGTTCTGCTATGTAAAAGAGTAAAAGGGTTAGAAATGTATAATGATACCACTAATTCTATTTCATAATTCAAGAATTAATTTAATATTTACTCCAAATATATTATTGAGTTTGAGTACAAATGGTTTATAGATTCAGCAGAACAAAGATGTTCTAGGATAAGTAATAGCTAACAATTTGTTTATTGTTCTGAAATGAGCATTTATAATTGTTTACATTAATGTATGCTGAGAGGCAGTGCAATGTGATGGGAAGAGTATTGGACTAAGAATTAAGAAAACTTTTCAAGTTTTACTTCTTCCCCTAATTAGTTCTATGATGGTCCTGATTAAAATACTGTCATAGTAATACAATCTGTTCTTCCTAAAGCATGACAAATTGGATGAAATCATCCTTATTTTAAGCCTAAGAAAAATATTGAGAATTGAAAGTCACTTGAATGGAAAACATGACAAATGTAAAATAATACTGATGAATGGCCTAAACACAAAGCTTAGGGATGCCTGGGTGGCTCAGGAGGTTAAGCAGCTGGCTCCAGCTGAGGTCATGATCCTAACGTCCTGGGATCAAGTCCCGCCTTGGGTTCCTTGCTCAGTGGGGAGACTGTTTCTCTTTCTGCCTGCTGCCTAATTCTCCCTCTGCCTGCCATTCCCTTGCTTATGCTCACACTCTCTCTCTCTCTCTCTCTGATTTGAAAAAAAAAAAAAAAAAAGCTTGAATAAAATCCAGTTACCGAGAAGGTTTGACGTGTTAGTAATATGATATTTGGGTGAAAAAATGTGTTGGGATTATATGGTAATAATGTGGGAGAAGACCATAATTACATGCGAGAACTTTCATATAGGAAGCAGAGCTCTAGAAGTGAGATATATAGACTTCCTTAAATATTACAACTTCATAGAAAGGCCATAAAAACAAGGAAGAAATAGAGAGGATGAAAACATTTATGAAGTACTTATTATTTGTGAAAACCTCTACAGTCCATTTTCACAAGTTCTTTATCCTATGAGGAAAGTAATATAGACCAGTATAACCCGGTCACCTGGTACAATTGTTAAAAATACAGATTCCTCACCCCCAGTTTATTTCATGAATCATAGTATCCAGAGGAGGGAGCCTATAATCTGTGTCTTTTGCATGTGACTCATGTGATTTTGATGATCAGGCAATTTTAGAAAATACTACTGTAGACTCTTAATTTTCACAAAAGACATATCCAGAGACTTTTAGAATTTCTCAATATTGCAAATAGCACTATAATCACTAAAACTTCCCATGTAAAAGTTCTATTTTGCTGGCTAGGAACATCATTTTCTTAGATCTTCTCATTTTCTCTTTCTCTTTGTTTCTATACCAACAAAAGCAATTGGATTTTTTAATGTATTTTTTCAAAAAGAAACAAAAGTTTTATCACATTGAAGGGGTTACTGAGCACATGAGCTCAATACTTATATTAGCCATACACTTTTTATTATGTTAGCTATGTACTTCTCTGGGTAGACATACTGAAGCTAGCCATATACTTCTTTGGGTAGACAAGTAGAAACTGGGATGTCTCATAAGTATAGATGATGAGACTAATCTTGCTTTTCATAAATTTATAATACAGTGTCTGCTAAATGTTTGTCAAATAAAATTGTGGAAGAGTAAATCTACAATACATTTGGCACATTTTCAGTTAACATCATAGTCTTTTAGGTATTGAAATGCTAAGTTGGAGTTTGTAAAACAGAAAAAGTCATTCTCTGTAAAATCATTCTAACTTCCTGTAATGTGAGCAGGTGAATTCAACTCGGGACTCTGTGGAATAACTTTTAACATTTCTCTGGCACAAATGAATTGGAAGATGTGTCATACTGATTACAGAAAGTAAGTATGACTTGTAAAGGTGAATGAGCAGGACACTAATGAGACTGTGGTACACAGCATGCATTTGAAGGAAATAACACAAATTATATTTATAGGTTAATGGAATCCTAGTTTACCATTTACATCTGTAGACAGGAGCTGAGTCTGCCTAAAGTAGCCTCTCTGGGCACCCAAGGATGCTTTATCACATCCACCTGTTTTTTTTTTCTTTATAGCACTTGCCACACATATTTTATTGTTTATTCTTTATTTATTTGTTTGTTGTCTGTGTTGACTTCCCCTATGCTCAAAACAAGATGCAAACTGCATGAGAATAGGGACCTTGTTTTTCTTGCTTTGTTTGTTGTGGTGAATGATCAGCTCCTAGCACAAAGCAGACATTTATTAAATATTTGTTGAAAGCGTGAATGTTCTAAAGGCACAAATTTAGTATGCTGCTGTGGCCAAAAGGTCAAGAAAATAATGGGCATTATCATGGTAGATATTAAACATAAAAATGCAATATTCTACTTTGTGTGAAAATTAAAGATTTACCTCCATATCCAGAAGATATGTTTGAACTGGAAAAGTTCTAAATTCAAGTAACATGTAATCAGGATGATTGATGAGCAAGATCTTTAAAAGTAGAGTATAAAGAGTAGCTTTCTTTAGTCTAAGAAGGTGAAAGCTGAAGGTTACACATTGTAAGGGAAAGGTTAAGTTTAGAGATGTTCATTAAATCTCAATATTTAATAGGAATTACCATTTGGATTCCTTTATTCACTACACATTCACTGTATAACAGGTACCATGTTAGAGGATGGAGATAAAAAGATGAATAAAGTAAAGTAACTCATAGGGTAGTGGGGAAAAAACTTGAGGTGGGGATGTCAGCGAATGCTTTCTGGATAAGGTGATACATATTTTAAATACTAAAATATGATTAGAAGTCAACCAGGTGAAAAGTGTTTGGAAATAGGAAGAAAATTCTTGATAGCAGAAACAAAGGAATTTAACAATGTGGCAGTATATAAAATCAATGCACAGAAATCAGTTTCATTTCTATACACTAATAAAGAGACAAAAGAAAGAGAAATTAAGGAATTTATCCCATTTACAATTGCACAAAAAACCATAAGTTACCTAGGAATAAACCTAACCAAAAAGGTAAAGGATCTGTACTCTAAAAACTATAGGACCCTTATGAAAGAAATTGAAGAAGACACAAAAAAATGGAAAAGCATTCCATGCTCATGGATTGGAAGAATAAATGTTGTTAAAAATGGCTATGCTACCCAGAGCAATCAATACATTCAATGCAGTCCCTACCAAAATACCACGGACATGTTTCACAGAGTTGGAACAAATAAGTCTAAAATTTTATGGACCAGAAAAGACCCCGAATAGCCAGAGGGATGTTGAAAAAGAAAACCAAAGCTGGGGGCATCACAATTCTGGACTTCAAGCTCTATTAGAACACTGTGATCATTAAGACAGTATAGTACTGGCAAAAAACAAACACATAGATCAATGGAATAGAATAGAAAACCCAGAAATGGAACCTCAACTCTATGGCCAACTAATCTTTGACAAAGCAGGAAAGAATATCCAATGGAAAAAAGAATCTTTTCAATAAATAGTGCTGGAAAAATTGGACAGCCACATGAAGAAGAGTGAAACAGGACCATTTTCATACACCATACACAAAGATAAACTCAAAATGAATGAAAGACCCAAATGTGAGATAGGAATCCATCAAAATCCTAGAGGAGCACACAGGTAGTAACCTCTTTGACCTTGGGCACATCAACTTCTTCCAAGACATGTCTCAAAGGCAAGGGAAACAAAAGCAAAAATGAACTATTGGGACTTCATCAAGATAAAAAATTTCTGCTCAATGCGGGAAGCAATCAAGAAAATTAAAAGGCAACCTTCAGAATGGGAGAAAATATTTGCAAATGACATAACAGATAGAGGGCTGTATCCAAGATCTATAAAGATCTTAGCAAACTCAACACCCAAAACCAAATAATCCAGTCAAGAAATGGGCAGAAGACATGAACAGATATTCTTCAAAGAAGACATACAAATGACCAACAGACACATGAAAAAAGACTTCACATCATTTTACATCAGAGAAATACAAATCAAAACCACAATGAGCTACCACCTCACTCCAGGCAGAATGGCTAAAATTAACAAGTCAGTAAGCAACAGATATTGGTGAGGATGCAGAGAAAAGGGAACGCTCTCACACTGTTGGTGGGAATGCATCCTGGTACATCCACTCTGAAAAACAGCATAGAAGTTCCTCAAGCAGTTAAAAATAGAGCTACCCTCCAAACCAGCAATTACACTAGTAGTTATTTACCCCAGAAATACAAATGTAGTGATCCAAAGGGGTACCTGCACCCCAATGTTTATAGCAGCGATGTCCACAATAGCCAAACTATGGAAGGAGCCAAGATGTCCATTGACAGATGAGTGGGTGAAGAAGATGTGATATACATATATATAATGGAATATTGTGCAGGCATCAGAAAGGATGAAATCTTACCAATTACATCCACGTGGATGGAACTGAAAGGTATTATGCTGAGCAAAATAAGTCAGTTAGACAAAGGCGATTATCATATGATTTCACTCATATGAGGAATATAAGAAACAGTGCAGGGAATCATATGGGAAGGGAGGGAAAAATGGAATGGGACAAAATCAGAGAGGGAAACAAATCAGGAGAGACTCTTAACTTTGGGAAAGAAACTGAGGGTTGCTGGAGAGGTGGTGGGTGGGGGGATGGGGCAAATGAGTGACAGGCATTAAGGAGGACATGTGATATTATGAGCAATGGGTGATGTATGCAAGTGATGAATTACTGAACTGTGTTTCTGAAACTAATAGTGTTCTATATGTGGGCTAATTGAATTTAAATAAAAAAGACAAAGGAAATACATGAGAAACAAGAAGATGTGTGAATGATGACAAGAAGTTCAACATTGGTTGAATGTAACATTTAATAGAGGAATGGATGAAAAATGAGTTTGGCAAGGCCAATAGGGACAATCATGAAAAGCTTAAATAATATATTAAGGAGTTTGGACATTACTATATAAGTAATATAGACATTGAAAGCTTTTAAAGCATACTTATATGTGCTTATATGTAAAGTTTTAAATAGTTTGGCCTGGAACTTTTTTGGCAGATAAATTTGAAGGGGAATATATAAGAGGTTGGGAGAACAGTTAGGAAGACATTGTGTTAGTCTAGGCAAATGATGATGGTTGATTTGAGTAATGGTAGTGTGGATGTTAAAGTGATGACAGACCCATAGAATATTAAGGAGTATATAGTCACCAATTGGATATGGGGGAGGGAAGGAGAGAAGGGAGTCCAGATGACTTTAAAACTTCTGGTTGTAGTGATTGAGTAGATGATGACAGATGCCAAATAATTATAGAGGAAGGAGAATATATAATATGGGATTTAGAGATGAATTCAATTGTGGTATTAAGATTTCTGTAAGACACTTAGCATGCAGTTTAGTACAAGTCTTAAGCCTGAATGAGTGATTTACTTTAGAGATATAGATGTAGGAGTTATGAGAACATAGGCAATATTTGAACACTTGAGCTGTAATTTTATCATCAGTGGAAAAGTGTAAAGTAGTGGGTCCTAAGGCCCAGAATGCAGGAAATTAAGCATTTAGTGAGAAGCTAAGAGGGCAATATTTAGGATTAATAGAAGGATATTTCCTTCCTTTCTTTTATATAGAGCAGGTAGAAGAGTACTAGAATTTCTAACTTCTAAGACATAATACAGATTGAAAAAAAATTAAAATTTTTAGATAATTTTGTGACTTGCAGATCCATGGCATTTATTAATAAAAAGGTTATTTGTGGGGGCATCATTAACCTGTGAAATGGATAAAGGCATTTCTTATGTTTTTATAACACTCACCCATTGAACTATTTCTAATGTTGTCTGGATTGACACCAAATGGATTACTATTACTCATGGCTTTATTTGCCCTATTGACATACAACTATAGGAGCAGGGATTGGAAAATAGGACTGTATCCTAATTTTCCTGTCAAATTAAAATGCAATCTGAGAAAGGTAATGCAATATTTTTAGCTCTCTGGCAAAGAATATTGAGAAGAAAATAACAGAAGCAAGACCACAAGGATAGAGTAATAAATAATTTTTCTAGAAAATATAATACACTAAGCTTGCCACTACAAAAATGAACAATGCTGACCTAAATAGGTGAATCAAAAGCAATAGTATCCTATTAGAGACATCTAAAATGAATTGTTAATTCTCGTTAGCTATAGAAAGCCCATTTTTGAAGTAGAAAATCAGGGAGGAGTGTTGCTTTAGTGGAATTTTGGCAGTTACTATAACATATAATTAAAAATTTATTTTAGGCTCTGCCTTCAGCTCAGGTCATGATCCCAGGGTTCTAGGATCGAGACCCGCATCAGGCCCTCTGCTCAGCAGGGAGACTGCTTCCCCCTCTCTCTTTGCCTGCCTCTCTGCCTACTTGTGATCTCTCTCTGTGTGTCAAATCAATAAATAAATAATCTTAAAAAAATTTTTTTAAACAAATGTCACTATTTGTAATTTCTTTTACCTTTTAGTTAATTTTTTAGTTGAAGTATAATTGACATATAGTATCCTATTAGTTTCAGGTATATATCATATTGATTTGATTTTTTTAGACATTATGAAATGATCCCCATGAGAAGTCTAGTTACCATCTGTCACTACAAAGTTATTACAATATTATTGACTATATTCCCTATGCTGTACATTATAGCCCCATGACTTACTTGTTTTATAACTGGAATTTTGTACTTCTTAATCCCCTTTGTCTATTTCACCTGCCTCCCAACCTCTACCCATTTGGTAACCATCAGTTGGTTTCCTGTATCTATGAACCTTTTTCTATATTGTATGTTCATTTGTTTTTTTTTTTTTTTTAGAATTCACATATAAGTGAAATCATACAGTATTTGCCTTTCTCTTTCTGAGTTATTTCACTTAGCATAATACCCTCTAGGTCCAACTGTATTGTCACTATACACACACACACACACACACACACACACACACATTATCCATTCCTATTGTCACAACACACCCACCCACCCACACACACACACACACACACACACACACACATCTTCTTTATACATCTTTATTCATTCTTCTGCAGTGGATGCTTAGGTTGTTTCTATATCTTGGCTATTGTAAATAATTCCTCAGTAAACATAGGGGTGCATATATCTCTTTGGATAGGTGTTTTTATTTTCTTCAGATGAATACCCAGAGGTGGAATTGCTGAATCATGTGGTAGTTCTATTTTTAGTATTTTGAGGGACTTCCACAGTGTTTTCCATAGTGGGAGCACTAATTTGAATTCCCACCAACTGCACCAGGGTTCCCATTTCTCCACACCCTTGCCAACATTTGTTATTTTGTGTCTTTTTCATAATAGACAATCTGACAGGTGTGGGGTAATATCTCTTTGTGGTTTTGATTGGCATGCTCCTGATGATTAGTGACGTTGAGCATCTTTTCATATATCTGATGACTATCTGTATGTCTTCTTTGGAAAAATACCTATCCAGGTTGTTTTTGATATTAAGTTGTGTAAGTTCTCTCTATATTTTAGATATTAACTCCTTATTGAATATATGATTTGCAAAATCTTCTCCCATTCAGTAGGTTGCCTTTCCACTTGGACTTTTTTTCTGTGTAAATCTTTTTAATTTGATGTAATCTCATTTTTAAATTTTAGCTTTTGTTGCCCTTGTCTGAAGAAACTGGTCCAAAAATATGTTGCTAAGACAAATATCAAAGAGCTTCCTCATTGTAGTTTTTTTTAGGAACTTTATGGTTTCAGGTGTGACATTCAAGTCATTAATCTGTTGTGAAGTTATTTTTGTGACTGAAGTAAGAGAGTGGTCCAGTTTCATTATTTTGCAAGTTGTCCAGTTTTTCCAGCACCATTTATTGAAAAGATTGTCTTCTCCATTTTATATTCTTATATTCTTGCCTCCTTTCTCATAGATTAATTGACCATATAAATGTGGGTTTAATACTGACATCTATATTCTGTTTCATTGATTTATATGTTTATTTTTGTGCCTATATCATGCTGTTTTTATTACTATAGCTTATAGAAAAGTTTGAAATCTGGAAGTGTGATAACTTCTGCTTTGTTCTTCTTTCTCAAAATTGCTTTGGCTATTCAGGATCTTTTGTGGTTCCATACAAATTTTAGGATTATTTGTTCTAGTTTTGTGAAAAATATCACTGGTATTTTGGTAGAGATTGTATTGGATTTGTAGATTGCTTTGAGTGGTATGGTCATTTTAACAATATTAATTCTTCCAGTCTATGAACATGATGTATCTTTTGATTTATTTGTGTCATCTTGAATTTCTTTCATCAGTGTCTTATATTTTCAGAATGCAGGTCTTTCACTTCCTTGGTTAAATTTATTCCTGCGTATTTTATTTTTTTAATGCAGTTTGTAAATAAGATTTTTTTCTTAATTTCCCTTTTTGATAGCTCATTAGTGTGTAAAAATACAACCAATTTCTTTATGCTAATTTTATATCCTGCAACTTTACTTAATTCATTATTTAATAGTTTTTCATGGAGTCTTTAGGGTTTTCTATTTATAGTATCATGTCACCTGTAAATAGTGACAGTTTTACTTCCTTTCCATTTTGGATGCCTTTTATTTCCTTTTCTTGCCTAATTGCTATGGCTAAGACTTCCAATAATATGTTGAGTAAAAATGGTGAGAGTGGACATCTTTGTCTTGTTCCTGATCTCAGAAGAAAAGCTTTGTACTTTTCACCATGGAATATGATGCTAGCTCTGAGTTTGTCATATATGACTAGTATTCTGTTGAGGTATGTCCTCTCTAAATCCACTTTGTTGAGAAATTCTGTTGAATTTTCTAATGCTTTTTTTTTAATCTATTGAGATAGTCATATGATTTATCCTTTATTTTGTTAATGTGGTGTAGCATGTTGATTGATCTGTGGATGTTTAACCATCCTTGAATTCATGGAGTAAGTTCTACTTGATACATTGTATGGTCCTTTCAAAGTATTGTTGAATTTGGTTTACTAATTCTGTGTTCATCAGGAATATTGATCTATAATTTGATTTTTGTAGTGTTTTCATCTGGTTTTATTATCAGCATAATGCTAGCTTCATAAAGTGAGTTTGAAAGCACACATTCCTCTTCAAATTTTTGCAATAGTTTGAAAAGTATAAGTATTAACTCTTCTTTAAATGTTTGGTATAAATTCACCTATGTAGCTATCTGTTCCTGGACTTTTGTTTTATGTGGGTTTTAAAATTACTAACTCAGTTTCATTGCTTGTGATCAGCCTATTCAGATTTCCCTTTGCTTCATGATTCAGTCTTGGAAGGTGGTGTCTTTCTAGGAATTTATCCATTTCTTCTAGATCGCCCAATATGTTGGCAGATAACTGTAGTCTCTTAAGATCCTTTGTAGTAGTTGTAACTTCTCTTTCATTTCTGATTTTATTTATTGGGTCCTCTTTTTTCCTTCATAAGTCTGGGAAGAGGTTTTTTTGATTTTGTCTTTTCAAAGAACACATTTTTACTTTCATTGATCTTTTCTATTTTTTTTAAGTCTTGATTTCATTTGTTTTTGCTTGATCTTTATTATTTTCTCTCTTCTACTAACTTTGGTCTTTGTTATTTTTATAGTTCTTTTGGGTATACAGTAAGACTGTTCTGTGGGGATTCTTCTTGTTTTTTTAGATAGGCCTATGTCACTATAAGCTTCCCTCTTCAAACTGCTACTGCTGTGTCTCATAGACTTTCAGAAGTTGTGTTTCCATTTTCATTTGTCTCAAGGTATTTTTTATTTCCTTGGATTTGTTCATTGGCTCATTGGTTGTTCAGTAGCATATTGTTTAGTCTCTATGTGTTTGTGTTTTACAGTTTTCTTCTTATAACTGATTTCTAGTTTCATACTATTGTAGTCAGAAAAGATGCTTGAGTGAAGCTTGGAAATGATTTCAATGTTCTTGAGTTCATTGAGACTTGTTTTGTGACCTAACATGTGATCCATCCTTGAGAATGTTCCATGTGCACTTGAAAAGAATGTGTATTCTGTAGTTTTAAACTGAAATGTTGTATATATATATATATTAAATAATTCAGGTCTAATGTGCCATGCAAGGCCAATGTTTCCTTATTGATTTTCTGTCTGGATCATCTAGGCATTGATGTTAGTGAGATGTTAAAATTTTCTGCTATTATTATATTACTGTCAATTTATCCCTTTATGTCTACTAATACTTGCTTTATATATTTAGGTGCACCTATGTTGTGTGCATAAATATTTATGAATGCTATATCTTCTTTTTGAATTGATCCCTTTATCATGGTGTAATGCCCTTGTTTGTCTTCTAGTATTTTTTTGGAAGTCAATTTTGTCTGATATGATTATTGCTACACCAGCTTCCTTTTTGTTTCTATTTGCATGGAATATCTTTTCCCATACACTTCTTTCAATATGTGTGTATCTTGAGATCTGAGTGAGTCTCTTATAGGCAGCATATATATAGGCCTTCTCTGACCCCGTGGTTTTTGATTGGAGTATTTAGTCCATTTATACTTAAAGTGATTATTGATAGCATGTAGTTATTGCCATTTTGATGATTTTTTTTCTGGTTGTTTTTGTAGTTCTTTATTCCTTTCTTCCTCTATTGGTTCCTTCCCTTTGGCTTGATGGTTTTGTTTAATGTTATGTTTGGGTTCCTTTCTCTTTACTTTTGTGTATCTACTGAAGAATTTTGGTTTAAATTTACTGCAAGGTTCATATATATTGATCTATATAAATAATAGCCTATTTTAAGCTGATAGTTGCTTAAGTTCAGATTCATTGTAAAAACACTACAATTTTACTCAGTATCCCACCATGCTTTGTTTCTGACACCTTATCTTACATCTTTTTTATTTTGCATGTCCCTTAACTACTTATTGTAGTTAGAGTTGATTTCACTGTTTTTGTCTTTTTGCCTTCATACTAACTTTTAAAGTGGCTGATTTATGACCTTTACTATTTTTGTCTTTACCAGTGAGATTTCTTTTCTTTCATATATTCTCTCATTTCTAGTTGTGAACCAGCTTTTATCCTTTTTTATCCTTTAAAGAAGACCCTTTAGCATTTCTTGTAATGCCAGCTTAGTGGCGATGAACTCTTTTAGCTTTTGCTTGTCTGGGATGCTCTATCTTTCTTCCAATTGTGAATGATAATCTTGTCAGGTAGAGTATTCCTTGTTGTAAATTTTCCCCTTTTAACACTTTGACTATATCCTGCCACTTCTTTCTGAGCTGCAAAGTTTCTGCTGAAAAAACAGCTGATAGTCTTAAAGTGTTTCCCTTGTATGTGACTATTTGTTTGCTGTCTTTTAGATCATCTCTTTATCATTAACTTTTGCCACTTTAGTTATAGTGTTAGGGTGGATTTATTTGGGTTCATCTTGTTTGGGATTCTCTGTGCTTTCTGGACCTGGACATCTGTTTCCTTTCCCACAGTAGGGAAATTTTTAGCCATTATTAATTCAAATATGTTCTCTGCTCATTTCTCTTTCTCTCTTCTTTCTGGGACAACTGTAACATGAATGTTACTGTGCTTGATGTTGTCATAGAGGTCCCTTATTCTCATTTTTTAAAATTCTTTTTTCTCTTTGCTGTTCTGTATGATTTGTACTACTCCACCTTCCAGATCACTGATCCATTCTTCTGTATCATCTAATGAGCTTTTGATCCTTTCTAGTGTATTTTTCAGTTTGGTTACTCTTTTTTTAAATTACAGGACAGCAGGAGTTAGAGTGCACATGAGCCAGGGGTGTCCTGGTGCATGTTGTGCTGGGGTAGTCCTGATGGGACAGCTGGGTTGTACATGGGCACATATATTATCACATTATCACACATTGATTTTATTAGTTTGGGTATCAGAGTTCTGGGGAAACATGTCATTGTAGGCAGTATATATAATATTAGGAACATGGGTTTTGTGCTGAAACAATCGATATTAATTCTGGCTTCCCCACACACTAGCTGTGGGCTCTTGAAAAAATTATGTAGCTTTCTCAAACCCCATTTTACTTATTTAAAAAATGGAGGTAATACTGTTTTTTAACTTACATGGTTGTGGTGATGATTATATAAAATAAAGCACACCAAGTGTGCAAAACATGTAGCACAGAGTAAGTACTAAAAAGTTGTCTATTATTTACTACTGTTTAAAAAGGCCAGAAAAGAAACTTTTTGTTGGCACCCTTATTATTATTTATAACATAAATATGCAAATGACTATTGAAAAGATCATCAGTGAACAACTTTACTTTTAGTATAAATGGAATCACTTCTACCTTCACTTAATATGCAACAATGATTAGTGCCAATTTGAAAATTAGAGCTGGTAATATTGATAATTTTTCCTCTTATACCTGAATGATTTTTTATATAGCTAGTAAAAACAGTGCTGCTACTTATAATATTTACTCAATGATAAGCAAGTTGAACTGGTCCAAGCATTAAAAAGTTGTTATTTTTAGGGAAAGATGTTATCTATCTTGTTATCTATATAAAGCACTAGATAAACACATCAAATGTGGCTTTTTCATATTTCAGGGTCATGCCAGAATTGTCCATTTTCTTTTTCTTTTTCTATTCCTGGCCTAAGAAAAGATGATTATTATATACAAAATCGTTTACCCTCATAATTATCCCCTTAATATGAATTTTTATTTTTCTGCATATTTCAAGTGTAGTCTTAATTCTATGCTTCAACAACCCTACTGTTTTTACTTGCATATACAGAATATGTTTCGTTTCTGATCAGAGGCAGATGATGCCTTCAGCACCCAGAAGGCAACATAGATCCTGCAAATATCACAAATGCCAGTACACACATGGTGCCTCCTTGGTGGTATTAGATGTGTAGCTCTAGCAAAGAGCATCCATGGAAATAGCTGAAATGTAGAAGGCAGGTAGGTGGGGGACCAGATGACAGCTTCTAAAAACATAATGGAATGAACACACAAGAGGCAGTTGTCATATGAATTGAGCAATATAATTCAACTGGATATGGCAGAACAGGGTGACCTGGAACAAATCTTGGTCAAGCAGGTCATTAGTAAATAACAGAGAAATATCTTTTGTCAATTTCAGGTTTGTTTCCCCTCTTGCTATCCTCACTTAAATTCTACCTGCTGTCCAAATCACACTTTCCAGATAAACTCCCACCTTCTGCATGAAGACTTCTTTAATACTAATGAGGATGATATATTGAAAGGGAGAATTACATATATATGAGTACATATATATACACACATGTATACATATATATGTAAGAGTATATGTATGGATACATATACATATATATAAGACTATATATATATGAATACATATACATATAATATATATACTCTTATTTTACCTTTGCAACAACTCTTTGAGGAAGCAGATCCTTAGAAATGTTGAGAAAGTTGGCAATCCATTCATCCAAAGTAGTGTTGATGACTTTAGGACTTGTAGAGAATAAGGTGAATATGGAAGATCCAGGTAAAGCTTTCTAGAAAGTTGTTCATGAATCTGAAGCTTAGTAGGACACAGAGGAGGACTTCAAAGCTGTGTGAGTCTTTCACAATTAATGATGGTAGTTAAGAACAAGAGAATAGACAAGATCAGATAAAGTATCTGAAATGAGGGAAAGTGCCTGGGGAAAAAAAAGGGGGGTCTGAGGACAACATTCAGGGAGATGCCAGCATTTAGGAATGAATGGAAACATAGCAGGCAGCAAAAGGAAACTAAGAAGGAGCAGCCATAAAGATGGGAGAAAATTTGAGAGAGTTTGGTGTTCCAAAAGAAAAAGGAGGATGAATTTCAAAAAGGGAGTGGTCAACATAGGTAAAGACCACAGACATTTCAAGTTAGAAGAAAGTTGGATTAAGAGAGGGGAGACGGTTACTAGTGGTGCCCTTAGAACACTTTCTGCAGTTTTATGGGTGGAGATTAAGGTACAGAAAATGTAGACAAGAACATTATACAGCATAGAAAAAGCTTAAAAGCTTATTCATATTGTGATGGGGAAGGAGCAAGTAGAGAGGAAGAGACTGACATAGAAAAGAGAGTGGAAAGACCATGACTGGACTGAACTTTCTGAAGAGATGGGAGAGGCTGGGATCTAAATCATATGTGGAGTTAGCTTGATTGTTGATAAGGGAAAGTTTAATGTTTATTTTGAGAAAAAGTTAGGCAGGAACTAAGCAGGAAGCTTGAGGACAGTTTGGCAACCAAGAAGTAAGAGAAGGAGCTGAGCAAAGGGCAGCTCCCTTTGCTCTACTCCATAATTGTAAACCACTCTACATGGCTTGTGGTGTCCTCTGGAAATCCCCAGAAAGATCTGAGATTCAACATCCACAATTCACCTTTCCATACATATTCACAAACATTGTCTCATCATCCATCAGAGTACTCCAGTTTGGAATGCCGAAATCAGAAATGTCTTTCCCTCTTGTTCACAGAATCAGGTCACTCATCCTCACTATAACCTCCTGCTCTTGATAGCTCCCTATTTTTCCAGAACATCTTGGTCTGGCTTCCCTTTCTTCTTTATCCACTCAAGTATCACAGTGGTTCTCTTTCTAGTGCCCATCACCAACCTTCCCCAATGGTTTGAGACTTACAATCCCTTATAGCTATCAGGTTCTCCCTTTACTCATGTGTCAGGTACACAACTGAACCTATGCAGGGGTAGAAGCTTTTCCCTTCTTCACTTCTAAGTTTGTGGCTGGTCTGATAGTTAAATTGACATTAGATAAGTGAATAGGAGAAAGATTTAACTTCATATGTCCTGGAGCCCCATAAAAATATGAGACTTAAAGAAGTGCCCATACCAACCAGCTTTCATACCTTCTAAATAAAGAAACAAAAAATCTGTGAGGGATTGAGGATACAAGAAGGTTTATTTTGGGAGTAGTAAATTAGTGAGTAAGTAACAAAGTTTGTTTATACAGCCTTCTCAGCCCTAAATTCCCTATTTCTGGTGATAAGGATGCCTTCTACCTTTCTGCCTCAGGAAGGGTACCTTTCACATGGGAGATTTATTTCCTCCTTTCAGGGAGACAAAGGAGGATTATAATGTCCTTTTTGTTCTGGTTCTTTCTTAAGTAACTTTAATTCAAAATAATCAATATTCCAAAATGTCATATTTTGGGGTAGCATATTCTGCTCTCCTTCAGTCCTACCTTTGAAACTTGCAAGAAATTTCACAATTCAGAAGTTGAGTTGATAGATCTCTCCATTTAACTGAGCTAGTCTTTTAGTCTTGAAAATTGGTCAGTTTAGTTAAACAACCGTGTTTCATTTCAGGAGGCAGTGCTGTAGGTATGCTCCCAAAGTTAGGCCTGTATGGTGTAAATATGTACATCAGGTATTTAGTAAGAGATATTTCTATGGAAACAAAAGGAAAACAATGGTTAATATTTGGAGTGGACTAAAAACCCAGTCTGAGTCCTGAGGGCAGCCAGTCAAAAAATTTTTAGATGTCTTGCTCAAAGCATCTTGTGATGGAGTGAAGGCAGGCAAGCAGTGGAAATTCTTACAGATTTTCCTAGTTTGTACTTTGAATGTCTCTGGTGATCTTTCTGAGTGGCCTACACAGCAACAGACATGAAGACTGTCCATACATGAACTGCTGTAATTTCTCTGAAGTTTATATCTAGTTGTCCAGTTTTATCTTGCATGGCTTCAGGAAAAGGGCAGTTTTAGTTCTTAATTGTTTCAAGTCAGAAGGGAGAGAGAAAAACTAGAAATGTTATTTTGGAGAGTTGTGGTCAGATATTAGAGAAAACTGGAAGAATTCTGGGTAGTCTAGTCCAATTTACAGGTAGATAACAAAACCTCAAAGACAATAAATAAGACTAGAATCTGATATCCACAAGACTGTGTTATAGATTTTACTGAAAACAATTTTTTTTCTCAAAAGTCACCTCATTTCTATCAGAGATAAACAAAGTAAGACTAATTTTTTGCAAGATAAGTCTAGTCTCATTAAACTTGGCCTTAAACAATAAACTTGATTATTTTCATAAGTACAGCAAGAATATAGTGATAGACCAGATAGGCTCCTTTAAGTCTGTTTCACTAGAATACTTTTCATTAAAAAAAATTCAGATTGAACTCTTTAAAGTCTCTTGAGCCTAGGAAACCAAGCCAAGGACACAACATCAGTCTTGATCTGCAATACTTACACATTTGGATTAATTCCTTTCTTATTGATGTTCCCAAAATATCCTGATTCCTGAGCCTGCAGGAAGGAATTTTCCTTACTCATCTGGTAAGGTTGTCCAGAACCTTGTAAACAAGTTACTAGACTGTTTTTCCAAGGGGCTTTATTTGCTCCTGAAAGTCAACCTTAGGTCCTTATGGATTTCTGGTCATATTTGGGTCTATGTACATCTTTTTCAAATATGACATTCCAGTCAAAGCCTTGGTCATATAACTAATGTTTCCAATTATGTCATGTTACAAGAACAGATTCTTATGGAACTCTACAAATAATTATACTATCACAAAAATAAGAATACTCACCAGGAGTTTATGAATTCTGGTGAGATCAGGTAAGGAAAAAAATAATTGTTTTATCTTCACAAAGGTATACTTTACCAAACTGCTGGTAGTTTAAGAGAAAAGAGAAAATAGCTTCCTTAAATCTAGAAAAAAAATTAAATAAGCAAAAATGTTTCAAAAATTCATTTAAATTATACAATCATCTTCATCAGTTCATTCAGTCCCATGTAATTAATTTTTTTATCTTGATCTTTTATTAGCAGTTTAATGAAGCTGTCATGTTCTTCATTAGAGTTCTGTAAATCCTTAGTGGTATGGTCTGAAAGTCATCTGAAATATGTACTTGTTAGAATCCCTTCCATGGGTCTCCTTGAAGATGCTTCTTGCAAAAGCATCAGAATTAAACAGCAACTGTGTATAAATGGTAAAGGACTTAAAAATGGCCATAATTAAAGATCTGATAAGAGTTCAGTATAATACAGTTGACAAGGAAATTTGGTTATTTCTGTGACATACACTTTAATATGGAATATTAATAATTGGAATTATGACTGATGACACTACATATCAATTTTAGGAATCTTATATAATTTCTGTAACACTTACATTAATAACCCATACCCATATGAACATAACCTAAAGAGGTTAAATATCACTTCTTATTTGACAATGCTTCTCATGTAATTTAACATAAACAACACTAATGTTTAACATCTCTTTTACTAGGAGGAGAGAGAACAAAACTTTGAGATGTTCCATGGACCCTCTGGAAATCTCAAAGTTTGTTCCAGATTAAAATGATTTTGATGTGGGGACCAAAGGCAGAAGAAAAATTATTAAATTTTCTTATTACCTACAGCCCATTGACTGTAATTGACTCTGTGCTTAAAACAGGCTGAGTGACATTCCTCTAGAGACTCAACTGCCTTGGTGTTGACACTTTGCTAAGGGCAAAAGGCAATCATATCCCGACCCTTCACCGCCTCACTCCAGGATCTTGCAAGCCTACTTTAACATGCAAACTTTCCTTTAGAAATTTCCTTTATCTCTAAACCCCCAAGATTGAATCTCCCCCAAGAATATGGTCCACCAATATACATCTGAAGGATTTCATGACTAAGGTTTTGTTAGATGGTAATAAATGACCTTTTTCCAATAATAGCTAGCTCCCACAAGGTCCTGGAAAACTTGTTTCCAAAATTCCCTAGAGACTTACACTCTCCCTAACCCCCTCCCAACTTGAAAGTATATAATGGGTCACTGTTCATGACCCCAGTGAAGCTTTCTGCCCATGGATCCTTTTGCTTTAATAAAATTAACTTTTTGCACCAAATACATCTCAAGAATTCTTTCTTGGCCATCAGCTTTGAACCCTAATGTCTTTCCTACATCAACTTCATTTAAAATTTGATCTGGGGGAAATTTGTCAAAGATATTAAAAGGTTATGGAGTACCTGGATGGTTCAGGCCATTAAGTGTCTTCCTTTGGCTCAGGTAATGATCCCAGGGTCCTGGGATCAAGCCCTACATCAGGCTTTGTGCTTAGCAGGGAACCTGCTTCTCCCTCTCCCTACTCGTACTCGCTTTCTGTCAAGTAAATAAATAAAATCTTAAAAAAAATATTTTAAAAGATTTTAAAATACCTGATTAAATAGGATCACAGATCACTATGAAACAATACATTTAACCAAAGTGACAATTTAAAGGCAGTTACAAAAGGTTACATAGTTGTAAGCAAAATTTAGCTCTTCTAACATTGAGAAGACTGTGTTTTAAACAATGAAAGACCTGGTGAAGATAGCATGAAATACACTAAATTATTCTGATAAAACACAGAATCTTTGTTTTCTAATCAGATTACTTAAAAGGTAAAGAAAAGTCTTTCATAATCTCTTATCAGAAGAAGATCAATAGTCAAAGAAAACTTTGTCCTTTTAGCAGAAGAAAGAATATTAAGTTTTAGTTTTACACAAGCATAAGTATACAATTTTTATTAAAACTTATTTTAAAAGCCCTTAAATTTATTCAATTTTAGCCTGCTTGACTACACAAGGAAAGATTTTTTTCCTTCTCCCTTTTCAACTTTATATATCCAATTAGTTTGTTCTCTATTCTCTTCTTTGTTACTCAGAAATTACCAGATTTTCTATGTTAAACAAAATTCTATTTTTCCTTTAACAAAATACATTTCCATACCTCATACTTTTCTTAGTCAAAAACACATCCTACTTTTTTTTTTAAAGATTTTATTTATTTGACAGAGAGAGAGATCACAAAGAGAGAGAGAGAGAGAGAGAGAGGAGGAGGAGGAGGCAGGATCTCTGCCTAGCAGAGAGCCTGATGTGGGACTTGATCCCAGAACCCTGAGATCAGGACCTGAGCTGAAGGCAGAGGCTTAACCCACTGAGCCACCCAGGCAGCCCCACATCCCACTTTTTTCTTATAGAGATGTTTCCCTTACTATTTCTGGGAGTTTTAAGTACACTTACTAAATTAACTCATTAGTTAACTAATTATTAAATTAATTATAGTTTTTAACCCTTAGAAACTTTAATTTCTAGTAAAAGCTGATAAGGGAGCAATTGTGAACTATCTGTTAAATCCAACATTCTTTAGATTGGCAGATTTATGAATATATTTCATGATTTTTAGAAGCATATACTTTTTTTATATAGTACAGTTTTTCAATGTGGCACAGGACATGTTTACTGACCAAGCCAAATATCTTTAGTTTCTCTGTAATAAGAAGCCAAAAGGGGTTAGACCTATGTTTAGTAACTAATTTTTCAGTATTTTATTTTGTTTGGAAATGATCCAGTCAGTGAATTTCCATCATTTAACTTAATTTATCAAAACTTTAAGGTTTAAAGTTACTAAAAAAGATTTTGGAAACTGTTTAAGTAGACATATTATACAATCTAATTATTATTGAAAACTTTACTTATAAACTTTTATCTCATTTACATCTATTTAAATCATTTGTTTAAAGCAATCATATCTATATTGCTCATGAAAATTTCACGAGATATTAAAGCAGCTAGCCATCATCTTAAGTTACTTTTCTTGCTGACAAATTTTGTAACAGAGATAATATGAACTTATTTGACAAATAAGCCCAGGTGGAATAAAAGTTGTATGTCTGCACTACATTTAATGTTGATAACTCTGAAGACATTCTTTTTTTTTAAATTAAACCAATATAATTAAGCTAGTTTTTATTTACTGAAGATTATTCCAAATCATGTGAACTTGAAAAACATTTCTGTTAGTTTCAAATATATTTCTGAAAGCTTAGAAGTATTTATTTTGATCAGCATTTATTTTTCTTTAAGCCATTAAGTGGAGCCTTTAAAAAATTAATTTTGGCAATACCATCCTGGTGTAGGAAAATATCACATATACACACATTTATAGACATACATAAACATACAGAGACCTTATAAATTTCATTCTAAATTTTGGTCATGAATTAGGTACGGTAATACGGAACTCACTAGTTTATAAATAACAGTTGGATTCAAACTGTTTCTGTAATTGGAGTAAAATGTGTACCTGCTCAGATAGCTAAAACTTTTTACTAATATTTGTGAAGACTCTTAAGAATTGTATTTGTTTTTGATAAGTAATCTTAAGAAGGCTGTGAACTAATGTTTGGGCAAAGGAGCCTTTAACGAAGTTTGTATATTAAAAAGCTTCTTTCTTCCCTTTTTTCTTCAGTCTCAGGTAATTGTGGGCAGAGTTTTATCTCCTGGGTTGTTTATATTTCAAAGACATGTTAAGATTTACATCTTCAAGGGATGGAGCAAAAATGTATGTTTTCTCTTAGGAGTTTTGTGGTATATTTCTCTACTATCAGAAGTGTAGGGTAATTATTTCTTAAAATTAAGTTTCTATCTTTTTCTTAAGTACAGGACAGTTCTGTTTCTAAAGTCCCAATCTTTTATAATATCTACACATGTTCAGATGAAGAGAGGAGGTTTGAGGTTGTTAAATTAAGTGGACTTGGAATTATTTCTAGAACATCATACTTCACATTCCCCCATGAGAAAGAAACTTTTCATACCCCAGCAGGAGGAACAATTTCTCCTTGACCAGCAAAAACTGAGCCAATGAGAACTCAGCAAAACAGCCCCTTCCAGCTTTCTCTTTTCTTGTATAAAAGCGGGCTCATCTCCTCTATCCTCCAGACTTGCCAATGGTTTGCCATAGTTTATTTTTCCTGAATTGCAATTTTCTGCTATTCCTGAATACACTAAATTGGTAGTAAAATAACTGGATCTTTCGTTTTCTAAGGTCAACATTACATGGTGACCATGGTGACCAGGAAGGGACCCAAAGGAGACAAACCCATCAGAAACTAATGATTTCCGGAATCATGTGAAGTACCCACTTGAGTCCTTTGTGCTCTCTGCTTCTGTGAGTCATCTTCTTCCTTTCACTTAAGTAAGTCTCCTCTTGGATATGAACTCCTTCCTTTTGGTTGAGCTCTCTGACTTTATTTAGGATCTGTTCTTGTTTTTATGAAGGCACCGTTGTTCTTGCTGAGTACTCTTCTGTCTTCTGATCCTCTGGTTTTGAGTAATGGGATCCCCATCTGGTAAATTCTCTTAGGAGGGACCTCCTTCTATTACCCCAGCCAGTTTTATGTTCAAAAACTATGGTCCTGGGTCATCTGGGTGGCACAGTCAGTTAAGTGTCTGACTCTTGGTTTTGGCTCAGGTTGTAATTTCAGGATCATGAGATCAAGCCCTGAATCAGGCTCTGTGCTTAGTGCAGAGACTGCTTAAAGTTTTCTCTCCCTCTCCTTCTACCCCTCTGCTCCACTCTTCCTCTCACTATCTAAAATAAATAAATAAATCTTTAAAAAAAAAACCCTATGGTCCCTGCTCATGTGCATTTTTTACTACTTGGACCAATTTAACCAAAAATAATTTAGAATTCCAATGGCTATCATGGGATGCTTTTGATCTCCCCAATCTTTTTTTTTTTTAGAACCATCATTCTAAAATAAAACAAATTGAATGGAACCCCTATTTCAATTTGTATCTTGAGGCTTCCAGGTGTATTCAGGACTCTAAAATCATCTCTTTTGCTAAGGTCTTAATGCTAAGCCCCTAATTTCCCATGTCCCCTCGACTAAAGCTGAACTATAAGCCATAGACAAAGATTTTCCTGGAGTTATTGAAATTCTCCATAGATTTGCCAAGGAATTTGATATAGTCATTCAGACTTATCAAACACGTTCCTTAGATTTGTTCCAGCTACTTCACATGCATGTTGGTGAAGGCCAAGCCCAACACTGGATGAAAACAGCTAATTGGGATGATCCTGAACAAATCTCTAGAATTTTAAATGAGAGACCAACCCCATTGCCTTTTTATATGATCAGGCTGGGCAATTCAGAAAACCAGTGAACCTGTGAACAACTATTACAATCACTTCCACATTGTTTTTAAGGAAAATTCTGCCCTCCTTATGGATGCTGAATCCACTAAGGTAACCTTCAACTCTGTTCATTAAAGGGCTGAACTGGGATCTTTCTCTTGTAGTTAAGAGAACTAGGATGGAATGGGAAAGTATCCACCCTAGATTCAGTTTTTTAGCAAATCAGCTCACCTATACCCTAGAGGATTCAAATAAAAGGAATACCAGTAAGATCTTTGATTTCCAGATCTAACAAAAAGAAGCCCCTAAACAAAACCAAACCCCTCCTGGACTCTGCCACTCTTGCAAAAAAAAAAAAAAAAAAACAAGATGCTGTAGGAAAGATTGTTCCAAATGTAAGCATCCCATGTGTGGTTAGCCCTTTAACCACCCTTTCCAATACCTTTCAAACACCCAGCTATACAGTTCTGAGGAACTACAGGACTTTTCCCAATCATTCCTCTTACCGGGCTTAGAGAATTCTTATGAACACTGGAGCTACACTTTTGGTGCTCGATCCTATTGTTATTAAATAACTTCTTATGTCAAAGTACTGAAACAATTCAGAGAGAGGGGAATCTTTAATAAATACAAACAGGTTTCAATCTATAAACCTATTCCCTTTCAGTTAGGCCCTCTAAGAGATACTCATACTCTTCTTCTTAGTTCCTCCACCCCTATTCATGTATTAGGTTGAGATTCTTTAGACAAATATCATGCTGGAATTTTTCTCCTGAAAGGGTGAGATGATTCTAGAATTTGATAGGAACCAAAATAGTCAACTAAGTAAATCAGATGACATTCCAATATCTTTTATTTGCTCCATCAGATTTTTTCCGTGATTGAGTTCTCTGTGGATAAGGTCAGTTAATAATTCTTTACTTGGGAAGGAAAGCAGTGTGCCTAGACAGTAATGGCCCAGGGTTTTACTAAAAATCCTCCCTACTCCCAAATCTTAAAAGTGGATTTAGATGATATAAAGTTACCTGGAAGCTTTAATTTATTATAATATGTAGACGACTTGTTTCTCTCCTCCCCCTCTCAGGCCTCTTTGCAGGAAGGCAGCATCTACCTGTTAAAACTTTTAACCTTAAAAGGACAAAAATCTCCAAAGAGAAACTTCAATTTGCTCAGACTCAGGTTGGACATTTGCGGGACCTGATATTCAGAACAAGGGCTGTATTTAAATCCAAATAGGCTTCATGACATCCTGAACATCCCCAAACTAAGTGTTAATTAGGTTTTCTCAGACTAGCTGGCTACTGTCAAAATTGGATTTCAAACTCTCTTTTTCTCACTGTAATAATCTTTTTTTTTTTAAGATTTTATTTATTTATTTGAAAGACAGAGATCACAAGTAGGCAGAGAGACAGGCAGAGAGAGAGGAGGAAGCAGGCTCACCGCTGAGCAGAGAGCCCGATGCGGGGCTCGATCCCAGGACCCTGGGATCATGACCCGAGCCGAAGGCAGAGGCTTTAACCCACTGAGCCATCCAGGTGCCCTCTCACTGTAATAATCTTAACCCTGCCACTTGTCTTCCCTTCTCTATGGCAATACCCCTCATGCCTTTGACTCTGACAGATCACCTCCTGACTCTCCATGATAACTTATGGGAAACTGGTTTGTATAACATTAACTCTCCGTGGTTTACTGATGGTTCTTATTTAAAAGGTGAAAATGATAAATATTATGCTGGGTATGCTATTGCAACTCCTTTTGAAGTCACTGAAGCAACACTTTTGCCCTAGGCTAAACTGGTCCAACAGACTGAATTGTATACTCTTTAAAAAAAAATTATTTCTTTTCAGTGTTCCAGAATCCATAGTTAATGCATTCCCCCAGTGGTCCATGCAATATGTGCCCTCCATAATACCCACCACCAGGCTCACCCAACCTCCTACTCCCCTCCCCTCCAAAACCCTCAGTTTGTTTCTCAGAGTCCACAGTCTTTCATGGTTTGTCTCCCTCTCCAATTTCCCCCAACTCACTTCTCTCCATCTCCCAATGTCCTCCGTGTTATTCTTTATGCTCCACAAGTAAGTGAAACCATATGATAATTGACTTTCTCTGCTTCACTTATTTCTCTCAGCATAATCTCCTTCAGTACTGTCCATGTTGATAGAAAAGTTGGGTATTCACCCTTTCTGATGGAGGCATAATACTCCATTGTATATATGGACCGTATCTTCTTTAACCATTCGTCCTTTGAAGGGCATCTTGGTTCTTTCCACAGTTTGGCGACCGTGGCCATTGCTGCTATGAACATTGGGGTACAGATGGCCCTTCTTTTCACTACATCTGTATCTTTGGGGTAAATATGCAATAGTGCAATTGCAGGTTCATAGGGTAGCTCTATTTTTAATTTCTTAAGGAATCTCCACACTGTTTTCCAAAGTGGCTGCACCAACTTGCATTCCCACCAACAGTGTAAGAGGGTTCCCCTTTCTCTACATCCTCTCCAACACTTGTTGTTTACTATCTTGTTAATTTTGGCCGTTCTAACTGGTATAAGGTGGTATCTCAATGTGGTTTTGATTTGAATCTCTCTGATGGCTAGTGATGAACATTTTTTCATGTGTCTGTTAGCCATTTGTATGTCTTCTATGGAGAAGTGTCTGTTCATGTCTTCTGTCCATTTTTTGACGTGATTATCTGTTTTGTGTGTGTTGAGTTTGAGCAGATCTTTATAGATCTTGGATATCAGCCCATTGTTTGTATTGTCATTTGAGAATATCTTCTCCCATTCTTGATTAGGCCCGCATTTTAGCCAAGGGCCAAACTGCAAATATTTATACTAACAGTAGGTATGTTGGAATAGCTCATGACTTTGGAATGTTATGGAAACAGCAAGGCTTCCTTACTTCCAGCAGGGATAAAATTAACAATGGCCTTTATATACAGATATTATTAGATGTCATATTCTTGCAGACACTTTGTCCAGTATCAAGTTCCTTGGACATCCTAAACTCGATTCCCTGGAGGCTAATGGAAACCACCAGGGTGATTATTTCTGCAAAGTATTTTGCTCTCAAAGGAATAAACAACTAAACCTCTGCCTTGGTCCAAAATGATGTTCCCTCAAATAATAATCCAGAAAAATTGACTAGAGATGTCCAACAGTTGGCCGCAG
Source organism: Enhydra lutris kenyoni (assembly GCF_002288905.1). NCBI lineage: Eukaryota > Metazoa > Chordata > Mammalia > Carnivora > Mustelidae > Enhydra > Enhydra lutris. The sequence continues at coordinate 7,761,373 of NW_019154137.1, forward strand.
AAAAGGGTAAAACAATATTGGAAATCTACTAAATGTTGGTTCAATAAAAAGGAATTCTGGTTTTAGTCAAATAATAATCCAGTGCTGCCAGAGACTCTAAAATTCCCATCACTACATATGCAATGAATTATTAGTCTACTGATAAAAACCTTTATAAGCCAATACTAGTGACTAAATATTAATAAGATCACATACTGCCTACTTTGCTTATCCCGCCTGCCCTAAATATAATTCAGGAAAAGCAGTCTGCAACTGCTCCTGGACCCTTCAAATTGCCCAATGGACCATTCAAGTTTTGGCAGATGGATTTTATTTAGCTTCCCCTATCTCATGGATATAAACATGTCTTGATAATGGTTTGTATGTTTTCTTACTGGACTGCTAGTTTTGTGGTTAAAATTCTACTAGAAAAGATCATCCCTACCTGGGAAATCCTCTCGAACTCCATAGTGGCCAGGGAACTCACTTTAACAGGTCTGTGATGTTTGACCAGTGTTACAACACTTCTACTGTGCTTACTGCCTTCAATCCTCAGGGTTAACTGAAAGCACTAATAGCATTATTGGGCAATCTTCAAATATCCCAGCCAACAGCACTGTCATTAGTGGTTCTAAATTTCAGGTCAACCCCTTTTGGAATTCATTAACTCTCACAGGATGGCCAGTGTCCTTGGCCCCTGCTTCTTTTGATCCAGAAATGGTAAAAAGAGATAAGCTTAAATATTGCAAAGGCCTAATTGCTTCTGTTGGGAATAACCATGCTTTAGTAGAGCAATCTTTCCACAGTGTACTCCGCAGAGACAAAGACCTTAAACATAATACCTTGCAGCCCAGGAATTTCATCTATTAGAAAAGACATGTCCAGAAAGACTCTCTTCAACCCTGTTGGAAAGACCCCTATCCGGTACTGTTAACCAACCCCTGTGCTGCCAAACTCCAAAGAATAGACCCTTGGATCCATGTGTCACATCTACAGAAAGCACCAAAACCTGACTAGATCTGCACTCCAACTGCTGATGCGAATAAAAAGATTTCTAGGAATTGAAGCTGATGACAGCTGAAGGAGACCACTTTCCCAAGATGATTGGACCAGACCTGTATACCTTTTTCTCACTGTTGATTCTTACCTTATTTCATTCCTTTCTTTCTTGGCTCAATCTATTGCAAAAGAGGAATATCTTTCTTTCTTTTTATTAATTTTTAAATTTTTATTAACATACAATGTATTATTAGCCCCAGGGGTACAGGTCTGTGAATCGCCAGGTTTACACACTTCACAGCACTTACCATAGCACATACCTTCCCCAATGTCCATAACCTAACCACCCTCTCCCTAACCCCCTCCCCCCGACAATCCTCAGTTTGTTTTGTGAGGTTAAGAGTCTTTAATGGTTTGTCTCCTTCCTGATCCCATCTTGTTTCATTTTTTACTTCCCTACACCCCAAGCTTTCCACTTTGCCTCTCAACTAAAAGAGAAATATCTTTCTCACCATTGACTCTGTCACCAGAAATCCAATCTGTTCTTTCCTATTGAAATATGATTTGTGGGGCGCCTGGGTGGCTCAGTGGGTTAAAGCCTCTGCCTTCGGCTCAGGTCATGATCTCAGGGTCCTGGGATCAAGCCCTGCATTGGGCTCTCTGCTCAGCGGGGAGCCTGCTTCCCTCTCTCTCTGCCTGTCTCTGCCTACTTGTGATCTCTGTCTGTCAAATAAATAAAATCTTAAAAAAAAAAAAAGAAATATGATTTGTTCCCTGCATCCAAGAGAAATACGAATGAGCCCAATTACAGAGCTCTGGAGAGGAGGGGGAGTTGTAAGGGACAGGGCAAAATGAATTGTACCACCTATCTTTGTGTTTCTGCTAAATTCATTTCCTTACTTTCAGCATTTACATGAGTAACATGTGTACCCTAGACCTGGAGACCAGGCCAGAGTGCTTGTAGTAAATCTTGTAGGGAAAGAGAGGTTAAAACAGACAGCTAGATGTTTAAGGGATTTTCTGGGGAACATGGAGGGTTTTTAGGAGCTAAGGGAATTTGCTGAGGAGACAGGGCTGGATTTTATTATTTTATTTTTTAGGTTTTTATTTAAATTCCAGTTAGTTAACATACACTGTAATATTAGTTTCAAGTGTACAATTTAGTGACACAGCTGGATTTTAAAAAGAGGAATTTATGTTGGATGTGGACTTTAATTTTTGTTCTAAGTCTAATTTCTGTTCTTTAATCTTATTAAGGGAGTCTCTAAGACTAGCAATTATACTCCTCTGTATCCACTTTATAATTTGGTCTTTCCATAGGTACCAACAAGGCAGTTGTTTAGGATGAGAGCTCTTTAATTTTTTTTCAAATATTGAAGTTTGTCTAATTCAAAGGATTTATTGTCTGGCATTGACAAGCAGGATCTTATATTAATCTCAATAGAGACTCAAACCAATAAGACTTTTTATAGCTTAACCAGGAACATAAGAGGCATCCCAAAAGAGAGTGCAAAAGATGCAGTGCTCACAAGATCCAGAGAGTTCAATCCCAGAGTTAGCCTAAGAAAACAAAACATTTGTTGTCACCAGTAGTAAGAATGGTGTAGTGAAAATGATGTCTCCAGTTTCCCATGAGAATGTGAGATGCCTCCGATCACAGACCCACTAATCTGTGCCACTGAGCAGGTGCTATTAGAATTATACTTTGGGGCGCCTGGGTGGCTCAGTGGGTTAAGCCTCTGCCTTCTGCTCAGGTTATGATTTCAGGGTCCTGGGATTGAGCCCCACATGGGGCTGTCTGCTCAGCGGGGAGCCTGCTTCCTCCTCTTTCTCTCCCTGCTTCTCTGCCTACTTTTGATCTCTGTCTGTCAAATAAATAAATTAAAAAAAAAGAATTATACTTTTTCAGCACTAACAAGACAACAATGGTTTAGACAACAAAGGCCCCTTATGAACTGGGACACCTCATGGCAAACTCCCCTGAGAGCTGGCACAGTTGGACAAAGAGAATGTTGCCTGTGAGTTCATATGTTGGATTCCCAGCCCATTTGGCTGGCTACCAGATGCAAGCTAGTAATTGTACTTTCTGGCTGGCAGAGACCAGAGGGAATATTCTTACTGGTCACAAGGCCATACACTCAGGACAGAACAAGATGAAAAGAAAACCTCATCTGGTTTTTACATAAAGGACCCACAGCCAAGTTTGTCTAAACAGATGCCAGTCTGGTGAGAACCGTGAACTCACCAGTTTGTGAAGCATTCTACCCTACTGTTTCCCTCCTTATGACAAATGACACAAAGGACAGAGACAAATGAAAACAATGACCATCTCTGGGAGGAAAGAGATCAATAGAAAACAAGAGTACTGGGGGCACCTGGGTAGCTCAGTCAGTTAGGTGTCTGCCTTTGGCTCATGTCATGATCTCAGGGTCCTGGGATTGAGCCCCACATTGGGATCTCTGCTCAGCAGGGAGCCTGCTTCTCCCTCTCCTGCCTCATGGACCTCCCCCTGCTTGTGCTCTGTCAAATAAATAAATAAATAAAATATTAAAAAAATTAGAAAACAAGAGTACTGATAATAAATATTTACCAGAGTCACTATATCCAAGGAACTTGATCACACAAATATATTCTGCAAAATTAAATTTAGAAAAAGAAAAGGACCCTCTCTTTCACTTCTGCCAGACCCCATGAGATCCAGGAGACTGATGTGGTAAGAATTCTTACCTTCTGTGGTCTCTTTTCAGATCCCAGGATCTCTCAGGTGCAGCAGCCCCAGAATGAGTAATGTCCAGGTAGTGGAGGGTCCTAGGTCAGGGGTCAAAACTGCAGAGGTGGGAATGAGGAACTTTTCCCTTTTTCTCTTCTAGGTTCTTTGGCTGGGCTAATAATTAAATAAATATGAGACAGATTTATAGGAGAAAAACAAATTTAATTTCATACATATAAGATCCCCATATAAATATGACTCAAAAAAAAGTGACCAAAGCAGGCAGCTTTTATAACTTCAAGCCCCCCCTCCCCTGGAAAATGTAAAGAATTCATAAGACAAAGAGGTTTGAGTTTGGGGTTGTAAATTAGTGAGGAAGTAATAGGGTATTTTATGTAGCCTTCTCAGCCCTAAATTCATTCCCTATTTCTGGTGGTAAGGTGCCTTCTACTCTTTGGGTATAGAGTATAGAGTGGGTATACTTCACATGGGTGATTTAGTTCCTCCTTTCAGGGGCACAAAGGAGGGTTAGAATGTCCTGCTTATATCAGCTGTTTCTTAAGTAACTTCAACTCAAAATAATGTGCCAAAGTAGCGTATTTTGGGGTGACATATTCCTGTTCTTTACCTGTTTCCCACTGCTGCCCCAACGTGCAGCTTCATTCCCTTTCCCACAGCAGTAGCACAACCACAGCCTTCTCTGTCAACACTGTCCTGCCCCTTTTCTAGATTTTGATAGACCCCAGGCTTGCACCCTATTTATGTCCCCGAACAGGGGGTCCGGCAACATCAGACTCCACCTCGACTCTCTCCCTCCCCCAGAAATTCTCTGACCTTCTCTGATTCACCCTTTCTTTTAGACTGGGAGTGTGTGTGTTTGAAAGTCCCATCCAAGACCTTATGTGCATGAGCAACAACTATTATTATCGCCGAGGAATCTGATGTGCCCCGTCCCTGTCTAGGATCCACCCGGTTCGCCTTCCAGGGGGCGCTTAGCCTGAGAGATGGGTCCCAGCACACCTTGCGGTGGCGTGCGTGGCTCAGAGCTGTTGTCTGTGACGCATCACGCTATTGTCGCCCTTCACGCACTGGGGGTTGGTGTGGTGAGAGAATCCACCTTTCTTTCTTTCTTTTTTCTTTTCTTCTTCTTTTCCTTTTTTTTCTTTTTTTTTTAAGGAAAAACTTGGTAGTGAGGGAGAAAAGAAGCCGAGGAGGAAGCTAGGACTGGGAGAGGACTTTGGCAGGACTCAGTACGGAGCTGAGGGGTGGACCTTTACTGGTGGCCGCAGCAGCGGCATCGCCTGTGAGGCGGGTGGTTAACTAGGCCGCAACAGCCATGGCGGTTGACTTTGGGGACCACGCCAGAGGGTTCCGCCATACCGAGGTGATCAGGTTCATCAACAATGAAGTCCTCCTGAACGGCGGCGGCCCAGGTTTCTACGTGGCCTTCCGCTCACGGCCCTGGAATGAAGTAGAGGACCAGCTTCTGGCCGTGGTGGCGGACCCTCAGGTGCTGCACGCCATCAAAAGGGCCTGTGCCTGGAGCGCGCTGGCCTTGAGTGTGCGTGTGGGTGCAAGGCAGGGGGAGCAGCAGGCGCGCCGGGTCCATTGGCTGCAGGAGCGAGTAGAGGAGCGAGAGACCGCTGCCTGGGCCCTGGCCTCCGAGCTGCAGCGGCTATGCAGGGAGCGCAAGGAGGTGGCTGTACAGCTTCGATGTGCGCAGGCTGCTTTGTAGCATGTGTTGGATGAGAGAAATGTGTTGCGTGGGCGACTGCTCGGGGCAGAGAAGTCGGGCCGGGTTGACCAACCTCCTCAGGAGGTCACCTCTGAGTCAGGAGCAGAACAGCATGGGGCCGCTGCCTGGCCAGAGGATATGGATGAGAAGGGCAAGATGATGGCCACGGAGGCACAGGCCATGCACCGTTTGGACTCCCGGATGGCAGCTTCGGCCGCCGCAGCAGCGGCTCCTGCAGCCATGCTTTATGTGCAGGCACTTACAAGCTCCTGGGCCCAGGCTTTGCAAACCTCTCTGCCAGTGCAGGTGCCACATCCATTCCCATTCTCTGCATCATTCCCAATGGGATTCCCATACTGGGCACCTCTACCACACTCAGTAGTTGTGGAAGCAGACACAGCAGCAGCAGCAACAACAGCAACAGCAGTCCCACTCCAGATGCCCCTGAAGCCACCTCTGGGGGTCTACCCACCTGGCCAATGGGCTGCAGTGGGGGTCCAGGAGCAGATGGCACCACTGTGTGAACAGAGGTGCTGTGACCAGGAGGAATATTCTGAGACCTTCCAGGGAGGATGTCCCCTGGGGGACAGCAGAAGCCACAGCCAAGATGAAGGTCCTGTGTGTCCCCAGGGAAAGACTTCGCTGGAGGACAGTGGGAGCCACAGCCAGAAAGATCTGGAGAGACCTCAGAGGACAACACCCCTGGAAGACAGAAGCTCCAGTCAGAAGGAATGTCCATTGATGCCCCAGGAGAAGTACCCCCTGGAGATCAGCAAGAGCCACAGCCAAGAAGATCAAGAGAGGCCCCAGGGGACATCCCCACTGGGAAGCAGCAGGAGCAGTGGTGTGAGAAAAAGCCCCAAGAAACAGCAGCCTCCAGGGCAGAAAGCCAAGCCACCAAAAGGGAAAAAATCTCAGATTCCCAACTCCAGGGGAAGCCTGCCTCAGGAGGCAGTCCAAAGAATTGGGACTGCCCATGGTGTAAAGCTATGAATTTTTCAGGGTGCACGCCCTGCTATCAATGCAAGAAAGTCTGTGTAGCAGTTGAGAGTGGAGGCCTGGACACAGGAGAACCTCACTAATTTTAGGAAGGTAAGTAAGAATGGAAACACTCCAAAGAAAAACCAATTTCGTAAGACGCCCCCTTACCCCAATCAAAAAGTAGCTCATTTACTTCACAGAAAATTTGAAAACCAAAATCATGGTACAGAAAATTAAATAAAGTAGTCCATTATCCCAATACCAATAATCACTTTTTATCATTCTGATTACACACACACGAGCATAGATATATGTATGTTTTTATTTTATATATCTATTTTTAACAAGGATAGACTACTTTTTGAGTATCACACATTTTAAATAAGGGATTTTTCCTAATTGCATTTAAGTTCACAGATGGTGGATTATGGATAACTGATGCTGACTGGTTGACACCCTGGAGAGGCTGAAGTCATGAAGCCTTTTCCTTTTTCACTTTTTTTCTGTTTTCTTATTAACCTCTTTTTCCTGAAAATGTTATGTTGCTGGCTAGTAACAACCATGTGTTTTCAAGTTACAACTGTATTGAACTTTAGGAGTATTGTTTTTCCTTGAAAATGTTATTATTCATTTTTAAATTACTACAGTGTTCATGTTGCTTCTTGTTTTTAAGTTTTATAGGTGAGGGCCTGTTTTTGTGTCTCTGAGCCTGCAGAAATTGTTTATTGTTGAAGAAGCTGAACCCATCCCATTAGAAGATCTCCCAAGAGTCTAAAGAAATCACACCTTGATTCCAGCTGACCCACACCTCACTGAGACCCCCATTGACTGGAACTGAGAAGAATGAGAGGAAGTCACGAAGAAGAGATGGTCTGGCACTCATAAGGGGGGAAAGGACGGCAAAACAATTTTTTTAGAATTTAATTTCTCTGTTGGGACAAGGGATTAATTTGGAAGAGTTGAGGGGTTTGCAATGTTAAATTCTATAGACGGTAGTAAATTTGATGGGTTACATTTAATTCATTAAACAAGTAGTTATTCATTACCTAGTGTATGTTAGGAGCTAGAGCCATATGTTAATATTTAATGCACACATCACAACTTTTTGGTGAGTTTGTTTAGATAATAAGAGGGAGCATACTTTGAGATAAGAGGTGACTTCTTTGCCTTGTGTATACTATGGCCTTTGGGTAAAGCCAATTGAAATAACAGTTATTTTTGCAGTTCTGGGAGCAATATCAGAGACTTTCATGAGAAGAATTACTAGACTAATCATCTCATTGCTCCTAGGTGAAACAAATGAGCAATGGCAAATATTGGGAAAGTAGCATCAGGAAGTAAAGGCAGGACTTTTCTGAAAGTTTAATTTCTTCCTTTGAGATGGAAAAACTATTCTTCCTGGTTGCCTGAAAAACTACTGGGTGGCTTAAAGACAGTGTTTGAGGGAGTACTGGCTACACACATGAACCCTCAGTCTTGTCTCCTTCCATCCCAAGCCCCTCTCCAGTCAAGAGTGGATGAAGAGCAGGCAAGATGGACAGACATCATGCTTCTCTTGGATTGGATTAAAAATAATACTGGAGGGTGCCTGGGTGGCTCAGTGGGTTAAGCCGCTGCCTTCAGCTCAGGTCATGATCTCAGGGTCCTGGGATCGAGTCCCGCATCGGGCTCTCTGCTCAGTGGGGAGCCTGCTTCCTCCTCTCTCTCTCTCTCTCTCTGCCTGCCTCTCCATCTACTTGTGATCTCTCTCTGTCAAATAAATAAATAAAAAATCTTAAAAAAAAAATAATACTGGACTGGGACAAACACTCTTGAGAATGCCCCTGGTCCCCTTCTCTCCCACTTGGTGTATTCTCTTCAAGGATCTCTGTTCTTCTGAGGTAGCTGAAGGAGGGAGCCAGGGTTGAGCCCAAGGGGTGGGGAGGTAGATCAGCTTCAGTCTGAACAAAAGATGTTATAGTTATAAGTTAAAAGATGTTATAGTTAAAAAATGTTATACTTTCCCCCATGAGATCTCCCCAGCTTACCAAGCTCAGTATCTGCCAGGGTTTTTCTGATCCTAATTAGTAATAAAGAGTATGCACTTGCCCCCTGTATCTTCTGTGTCATGTGTTGGGACAGGTTGGTCAGAGGTGGCAGCTTAAATCTGTGTCTTCCTTCTTTCCCAGTAAGGTGAAGGAAAGTTCAATCTTGTTCATTATGAGAGGGCTCCTCTCATAATAAGAATTACCCAAGAATGGGAGGGGGAAGGGTATTTTGTGGGGCCTTCATTCCATGCTACCCTTACTGGCCAAGTCCGGATGGTTCCTTGAAGCTAGGCATGTTTGCTTCTCTAGGGCCAGTGGGGTTTGGAGGTGTCTGCCAACGCTGGAAGCCCTAATGCCTAGGGTCCATTTCCCTAATGCACCAGGTAGCCATTCCCCTCTGGGACCCTACCTTCTCTCTGGGGTCATGGCAGGGAATAAAGAGTGCTTAGGTATCATAAACAGTATTCTTCCTCCATTCACTCTGTTCTCTAAGTAATTCCTCTCTTCCTTAGCAAAATTTGGTCAAGATAATGAGGGAGGGAGACAAACCATAAGAGACTCTTAATCATAGGAAGCAAACTGAGGGTGGTGGGACAGGCGGGGGTGGGGAGTTGGGATAACTGGGTGATGGGCATTAAGAAGAGCACATGATGTAATGAGCACTGGGTATTATATAAGACTGATGAATCATTGAACTCTACCTCTGAAACTAATAATACAATACATGTTAATTGATTGAATTTAAATGAAAAATTTAGAAAAAAAATGATCAGGATTATAGAAAACTAAATACAAGCTGGTACTGTAAATCTCCTCTGGTATAAGGGGGGGAATAAAGATCTGGACACCTTCTTGGAATGGGTATAGTGAGATGAGGGTGTGGACAACAAAAATTATCCTGTCATACCAGAAGTCCCTTTTCTCTCAGAGATATGACTAACAGGGAGGGCCTTGGTTACCTGGGATAGGAATGCAGGAATAAAAGAGGGATGTCGGGGGAACAAACATATAACTGTTTGGAGGGGGAGGAGAGGAAATACTATGATATCCTGTGGATCCTAATGTCTCCTGTATATTTAGAAAGATGAGCATGTACTGATATTTTTCCTGCTGGGTCTAAGATTAGTGCTGGTACAATAAAGGAAGAGCTCAAATGGTGCTGGAGAAAGAGGAGAAAGAATCAGACCTTGCAGCAGGTACTACAATTACTGTTGGTAGGGGTGGGCCTAGTACAGCTGCCTTACAGGCACTTATGAAGGTGGTGGAGATAAAAGAGTGAGAATAGCTATTTTTCTGAACAGGAGAGTGCAGGGGATGTGGGAAAAAGACTTTTAGATTCTGTGGGATCTCCAAAGTGGGAGAGGCAAAATTCTGTGTGGAAAAAAGCGGAGGATCATGGCAATAACCTCCTGTACTTCACATTCTCACCCATTTCCTCACTTCATACCTGCTACTAGACCTTCATGGGAGCAATGCCTTCAAACTCTCATTCCCATTTCCACAATTAATATACCCCCTATTGTTTGTCTCCTTCCACTTCTCCTATCTCCTTCCACTTCCACTAGCAAAAGCAGAATTAGAAGAAGTGGTTCTAATAAGAGTAGTTCCTGTAGGAGCATCTGCAGCTACCATATTGACAGGTGTGGGATATGGAAAAACTTCCTGTGGTAGGCAAGAGGAAGCAGCAGTCTCTGGGGGCAGAAGGGACAAGAACAAAGGGCTCAGCATTCTTCAAGATCCCTTAGGGATGAGAGAATTATATGTGGTAAAGACCAAGGGACTGAAATGGTGGAATGATTAAAAATAATTATTTGGGGGATAAAACCATGCTTCAACTGAAGATGTCTGATCCTGGACGGGAGTTTTGTCTTCTAATGGGGCCAGTCCTCTTTGATTTCAGAAATGAAAAGAGAACCAAGGAGATCTGAAACAGAAGAAACCATTTTCTAAGTATGTCTCTGATTATAAATATGGCTTGATTTCACTTTAGAAAAATAAGAAAATGCAGAAAAAGGAAAAAAAATTTAACCATAACCCCACCATTGGAGATAAGTACCAGTGTTTACATTTTTATGTATTTAATTCCACATATGTACACAGTGATAGGTGGGATAGGTTTTTAAAATATCCTTTATGTGGAATTATACAGAATATTTTATGACCTTATCTTTTATGGTGGCTAAAAAAACAATGATGTCTTATTCTCTTAATAAAATTTTAACTGAAATTTAACTACATTACTAACTATAAGCATAACATTGTACAGCAGGTCCCTAGTGCTTTTCTATCTTGCATTACTGAAACTTTATACCTAATATAGTCTTATTTTTAATTAACATATTCATTTTTTCCTTTTATACCTTAGTCCTTGCTAGGTGAAGGCCCCAATCCTTGTTAGTGCCTCCCCACATCCCACTCAGAGTCACAGGGCAGTGGTACTTCACCCCAGGAGCCTATGGCCAGGTGGCAGGGACCAAATTCTAGTCTAGAGGCTGTGTGGGGCAGGACTGCCTGAGGCCAGAATGGAGGAGTAAACTGTGCAAGTGCTGGCAGCAAGTCTATTGTCTTCTTGGAGGCTGAAGGCCCCTCAGCAGTGACATGGGCCTCTGGTGTACAACCCTGAGGCCCCAATCTGATGTCTGCCAAGGTCCAAGGCTGAAACAACTGAAATGCACTGTCCCATCACACATCGCTGGGGCCAGTTGTTCTTCTCCATAGAAGCAAAGTTTATCGAATCTGTCCCAGGAGATCATTGCTACCTGTACCTCCAGCCTCTCACCCCAAAGTACAGCCTCAAGGCATTGCTCTCTGCTCTCTCTGACCTCGTCCAAATGCCAGCACCCAGTGATGGCTCCTTCACCCAAGCCTCTCCATCAGGAAAAAATGCCTCTTTTGAACACTAGGAGGAACACCTATCTGCTGGGGACTGGTCCAGCTGGATATAGTGTAGCTTTTCCCAAGAAGGCAAACCGGGCAGTTGGAGCCCTCCAGATATGCTCTGTAGCTTCGGGTGTGTATAAGGGTGTAAATTCGGGTCCAGGTGGAGGGACAGGGAGAGGATGGGCTAGGATAGACTGAGGTTTAAATGTGGTTCAGAGGATGTCGACATCCCACCTGAAATCCTGCTGCTGGTATCACTCTTCCCAGAGGAACATGATCTCGTGAGATCTCAGGAGATCTACCATGGTTGGCAGAGGAGTCCTAGGAAAAGAAATAGCTGGGTGCCCTTCCTGGGTGCTGGACCCTTGTTACCCCAGACTTGTCCATAAGGAGTCTGGCTCAGGCCACCTATCATGCAAACCTCACTTCTCACGCATGCCTTTCCCTGCCTGTGGTGCTTTATCCCACAGGCACTAGGCTGGGTGTGAGGGGATTGCCTCTGGCCCAGAGGCTGTGCAGGGACAGAACCATGGAGGCCACAAAGGGTAAGTGAATTGCACATGCAATACACTATGTAATTAATTAATTCATGGACAACATCTACAAAAAAGTAGGTGATAACATGTTTCCATGAGCTCTAAATCAAAGAGGCTGGGGGCAATTCACAGCTGTAAGACCTGAGCAATCTGTGTGGGGGTGATCATAAAGAAACAATGGATCATCTGACAGATTGGAAGATAGGAAAACGTTAAAATACTCTACAAATTAAAATACTCTGTAAGTACTAATTAGATAACACAGTTGGCTGAGTTGAGAAAAGCAAGCGAAACTAGAATGAGTACAAGTGATACGTTCTAAGGTTGAAGGGGTTGAAATATCTAGGCATTATGAGCTCTCAAAACTGCAGCCAAAACTCCCTTCCAGGACAAACCCACACTGACAGGAGAGATATCATTCTGCTTCTTATTCTCTTTTTCGTTTATGATAATTTTGTTTGAAATTTTCCTCCTATCATCTTCCGTTACTCATTTTTTAAATGAAATTGGTTTTCTTGAACTTAGAAGAAGACATTGTTCAGTACAGCTTTCTAACATCTCAAAGTTCAATCTATTACTTTTGTGTGGTCTTCAAAAAGCAGCTTACTTTCTTTCAGTTCTGGAGGCTACAAGTGCAAAATCAAGGTGTTAGCAAAGTTGGGCTATGAGGGCCCTGAAAGAAAGATCTGTTACAGGCCTCTCTCATTAGCTTGTAGATGGCTATCTTCTACCAGGGCATCTTCAAATAGTCTTTCCTCTATGTGTGTCTCTGCCTCTGTGGCCGTATTTCCTTCTTTATAAGGACACTAGTCTGATTAGGGCCCACCCTATCGACCTCACTGCAGCTAATTTCACTGCAATGACCCTGTTTCCAAGAAAAGTCACATTCTGAGGTTGTGGAGTTTGGGATTTCATCATCTGAATTTTTAGGGGACATAATTTAACTTATAAGACGCTTAAATGTCGTTTTTCTACTTTGACTCTGAATTTAAGAGCTACTAAGACTAAGTTCTCAGAACTTGTTTCTAGTATAGGGTATAAACTAAGTTTGAATTCTAACACTGGTGATTGCTAGTTAGATAAGCAAAGTTGCTTATCATGTCTATGGCTCAATTTTCCCATCTATAAAATGGGAATAATATGTATTGAATAGGAGATGTTGTGAGGATTAAATAAAATAATATATGAAAACACACTTAAAACAGTGCTACCTTTAGTTTGTAAGACAATTGTATAATTCCCCCCCCCCTTACTTAGAAGAAAAAGTGAAACCCAAGTGATAGGCATTAAATAAGGAATCTGTCTGAAAAGTTACCAAATAAAATATATTTGGAGGGATGCCTGGGTGGCTCAGTTGGTTAAGCAGCTGCCTTCAGCTCAGGTCATGATCCCAGCGTCCTGGGATCGAGTCCCACATCAGGCTCCTTGCTTGGCGGGGAGCCTGCTTCTCCCTCTGTCTCTGCCTGCCATTCTGTCTGCCTGTGCTTGCTCTCTCTCCCTCTCTCTCTGACAAAACAAACAAACAAACAAACAAACAAAAATATATTTGGAAATGCATAATTTTAAACTTTCTTGCTAGTGAGAGACAAAGCTTCTGCCAATATTCATGATGTTTTCTAGTGCTAGGGAAACAGTCGTGAGTTCTATTCTGTCTAGGGCAATTAGCTTCAGTCATTTTCATTTTCTCTATGGTTTAATTGAGTGAATCAGTTACAAATCAGTTGGAATAGATATCACCCATTTACTATACCAAAAGCTTTAAAAGATAAGTCAGCTTCTCAGTTTTTATAGTAATTTCATCTCTTGGTGCTCCTTGTTTTATAAAGAAGTGAAACCATCCTTAATTTCTTTTTTTTTAAGATTTTATTTATTAGAGAGAGAGAGAGAGAGAGAGCAAGCACAGGCAGACAGAGAAGCAGGCAGAGACAGAGGGAGAAGCAGGCTCCCCGCCAAGCAAGGAGCCTGATGTGGGACTCGATCCCAGAACACTGGGATCATGACCCGAGCTGAAGGCAGCCGCCCAACCAACTGAGCCACCCAGGCATCCCCCATCCTTAATTTCTGAAGAATAACAAATATAAGTAGAAACACATTAATTTGATTCTAGTAGCTACAATTTCTGTTGAATGCACCACAATTTCCTTATAATTACAAGCATTGTGGTATAGCTGGGCCACCATGCCTTTTCTGATTGATCATCTTCCTATACTGTAATCCTATTCTGAGGATCAGTCTGTAGCTAAGAGTGATTTGTATTGTTGATGTAATAGAATTACTGTGTGAGTATAGCAAATTGGAGCTTTTCATTATAAACACTATCATAATTGATCATTTTAGCTATTGGTTAGGGTAACTTAAATGTAACCTGCAATTTCCACAACTTGAAATCAATGGAGTACATTTATTTTTAATTAAATGGCTGCCAAAATAAAATCTAGGGGAAATGTGCAAATAAAAACAATAATTTAGTTTTAAGTACTGTATTGGTTACCTATTGCTGTGTAACAAATTACCCAGAATTTAGCAGTTTACAGCAATGTACATTTATTATCTCACAGTTTCTGTGGGTCAGGAATCCAGATATGGTTTAGCTTGGTTCTCTGCTAAACAAGGCTTCAATCAAAGTATCAGCCAGGGTTTAGGGACTCATATGAAGTCTCCACTGTGGAGTGATCACCTTCCAAGCTCACTGACCTGGTTATTGATCAATGTGGTAAGCAGAATATTGGTTCCCTAAAGAAGTCCATATTCTAATCCCTGAAGCATGTGAGTATGTTATGTTACATGGTAAAAAGGAATTATAGTTGCAGATGGAATTAAGGCTGCTAATCAACTGACCTGAATATAAGGAGATCATCTTAGATTATCTGGGTGAGCTCAGTGTAGGCATTAAATGTGGAAGTGGGAGGCAGAAGAGGAATCAGTGTGAGGGTGATGTGATATGAGAAAGACTCAGCTGGCTATTGCTGGCTTTGAAGATGGCAGGATGGGGTGTGACCAAAGAATGCAGGCAGCCTCTAGGAGCTAGAAAAGGCAAGGAAATGGATTCTTCTCTAGAACCTCTAGAAATGAATGCTGCACTGTTGGTGCCTTGATTTTAACCCAGTGAGATTAATTTTAAACTTCTGATTTCCAGAACTATAAAATAATAATTTGTGTTGTTTTAAACTGCTAAGTATGTGATAATTTATTATAGCAACAATAGTAAGCAAATCCAAATCAGTTTTTCAAGGGTGATTGGTTATTGGAGTGAAGGCCTCACTCTCTTGCTGGTGGTTGGCTGCAGGCTGTCCTCTGTCCCTTGCCATGTGGATCCCTCCAACTTGCTTCATCAGAGCAAACACTCAGAAAGAGCAAGAACAAGACAGAGAGGGTGCTAGAAAGATGGAAGTCACAGTGTTTTGTAACTTAGTTACAGAAATGACAACATCTCATCACTTTTGGTGTATTACATTTGTTAGAAGAAAGTCATGAGGTCCAGCCCACTACAGAGGAGAGGAGATCACACAAAGTTGTGAATTCCAGGAGACAGGGACCATTGGGTTTCATGTTAGAAGTTGCCCATCACAAGTACTGATACATACTCGTAGCATTTCTCTTATGTTTAAAAACATGAAAACTTCCTGCTAGCTCACTGTTCTTACTCTATTTAGTTTTCTTTTTCATTTGCTGTAATTTCTTTTACAAGATATTTTAAATATGTATGTATGTGGATATATAGAAATATGAGAAAGTGAAGTGAAAAAATATTAAACGTAATATCTAGTGAAAGGATTTCAAGAGATACTTTGTTTAAAATGTTACTAGTCTTTTAAAGTTTTATAATGAGCATATTTTACATATATATAAAGTCAAAATTAAAATTAATTTTATGAAATTATTTGAAAATTAAAAGACAAAACTTTCCACCTTTATGAATACCTCACACTAATTTTGATATATGCATTTGGTTCTTAACTTACTTTTTGTTGAATACAAATCATATTTTGTATCAGTGAACCATGTACTGCAGCATTATTTTTCACTGAAGAATAAGTTGATCATGTATTACACTGGAAAAATAATTAAAGGAATTAGAATGAATTAAAATTTATTATGAAAATACAGAAACCTCTCTTAACCTCTTATGAGAGATAGGTAGCAACAGAAATTTGAAATAATAAGCTAATTCTTAAAATCCACACACAGAAAATTCTTACGTATATCTAAGACCTTCAGCTATTTTTTGTGGAGTTTATCATACCCCTGTATGGTTCAATATTTAGATGTGTAGAAACAAGTCTCAAATGAAAAACTGTTTTTCTCTTGATTTATTATGAGTAGAAAGATTTGTCATGAGGAACACTGAAAGTGAAGGATTTGCTCTGAGGTTTCTTGAAAAAATCACAACTTGGTAATGATTCAAATTGCACATCCTTTTGCCTTTATAAGAAAAGCAAAGTGAGCATATTGATTTGATTTCCTCATAACAATGACTTACATGACCAGTTAAAACACTAGCAAAGAATAATTCACATATAATCACATTGTATCACTGGGGGAAAAAATGAATGCTTTATAAAGCTGCTTTGAGCTAAGATAATAAGAAAAGAAAAACATATTGTTGTTTAGAAGAAATATATTTACAGCATGGCCTTTTGTTAAATTCCTCACTTTTTTAATATTCCTCACTTTTAAAAGAAAAATGTGGTATCCATTACTAGATTGGAGTAAGTCACTTTTTCTTTTGCCTACAGTTTGATTTTACACATTGGATACTTTATTTTTGATTAAAATAATTTATAATTGTGGGTGTGTGTATGTGTGTGTGATCTCTCATGTGTGTAAAATAGATAAGACCAACTTTTTTCTGAAACTTAAAGTCATAGCTTCTCTTGGCCAGAGAAAAGGTAACGAAATAAACAAATGACTTTATCTGCTGTGGTATTTTACAAATGTATATAACATTCATTTTCTCTTGATCTTCTTTGTTTGCACTTGTAATATTCTGTAAGATGTTATGAGATCAAAATAAAATTAATACTGCCCAGTAATAATGATGAGAAAGTGACTTAATAAATAAATAAATAGCATGAAAGATAATATATGTTATAGGACTACTTTTTTCCCTTTAAAAAAATAAATTAAATGCAAACATGCATAAGATTACCAAGGTAAGAAAAAATATATATTGGGGTATTTGCATTTGTTCATTGTTACCATTTTCTGTTAACTTTCAACATTTAATAACCTCAGCTTTAAACTGTACAAAAGACATCACTGCTGAAAATCATTCATTTTTATATACATATGTACATTCATGCAGATAAAATTTATATTTTGATCACCTAATATTTTAAATATCTATGTTCCATGAAGATTGTATGTTATGATATACATTCGTATGCCAGACTATGCTATGATGTATTAAAAGGTCCCTTACTGCCTAGTGGCTATATAGTTGCTCTCCCAGAAGCAGTGATAAACATGGTTAGGAATAAAACAATGATTAATGCCATCGATGACATGATTAGTGAAACCAATCATTTTATTTGGTGTGCTTTTAAAAACTCTTTGATAAGTGGCCTGCCAAAAGAGACAACTCACAGCAAAGAGCCTGTTCAGGGGAATTTATAAACAAATGGTAAAAATTCAGCAGTGCTGTGGTAATAATCCAACTTTTTGATTATTTACATATTTTTTCTGTTATTTTAATGATTGAATAATTGAAAGGCTATTATCTTATTAAGAATGCTCCTCCGGGGATTTTTTTTTTTTTTTACAATTGAAAAGGCAGTTTGCCAAAATGGGCAGTATTTGAACTAATTCTGCTATTTGCCAGCTACCAAATGAATAGAAGAACATCTGGATGTCTGCAGCCAACTCAAATTCGCTCCCAGAAAATCAGTCTGCAATTGAGGATAGAGGTTTCATTTATCTAACAACAAAATAAAAAATTATAAAAAAAAATCTGTGATACCTCAATTTTTAAAATATGTGTGAGATCAACTGTACAGGTGTTCTAAAAACATTTGGGTGAAATTTTGTCTCTTTTAATCTGTTAGGCATCAGAGAGATATATTTTCATCTAACTACTTGAAGTCTATCATGGAGCTTATTATACTTATTCCTTTAAAATATACATTCTACTACAGATTTTAGGTTTGCTTGGTGCCAAACGTAAAGGCAATGTCAGCTAATATTTATCACGTAAGTTTTGATATAAGAATATATAATCCTGGGGTTCCTGGGTGGCTCAGTGTGTTAAGCCTCTGCCTTTGGCTCAGGTCATGATCCCAGGATCATGGGATCTAGCCCCGCATCAGGCTCTCTGCTCAGCAGGGAGCCTGCTTTCTCCCCTCTCTCTGCCTGCCTCTCTGCCTACTTGTGATCTCTCTCTGTCAAATAAATAAATAAATAAAATCTTAAAAAAAAGAATTTGTAATCCTATGGAGTTTTATTTTTTTTTTATTGTGTTACGGTAGTCACCATACAGTACATCATTAGTTTTTGATGTAGTGTTCTAAGATTCATTGCTTATGTATGACACCCAGTGCTCCATGCAATACATGCCCTCTTTAATACCCACCACCAGGCTGTGGAGTTTTAATATTCTTTCCTCTTCTTAGTCTTCTTCTTCTTATTATTATTATTATTTAGGGACAATCCTAGGGCCACAAAATGATGTATAAAATGTATAGCATTTATTTTTAAAATTATTTACTTTGAAAGATAGAAGGGACCTTAAAAGTCACTATATATCAGACTATTCTAATACTTTAATCTTATTTGCCACATTCCTGCAAAATGACTGGTTTCCAAATGAAAACTCCATCATTCCATCCAGGAATTTATAACCTCTGGAGACAGCAAAGTTTTTCTTACATTGAGATGCAAGCTGACATGTGTCAGTTTTCACCCAGCAGTCCCAGTGTCTTCTTTTGGGAGTTCACAAAAGTAGTTTAGTATTCTTTCTTTGGCTTAACCTTTACAGCTTAGATATTACTAGTTCTTTTACCTATTTTTCATATAAAATGGTTTCAAGTTCTGTCATCAGTTTGACTGCTTTCACATAAACAAATTCTAAAGTATGGCTTTCAGAACTGAGTGCCATATTCAGGTATGGTCTGAGCAAGATTGTCAACTCCTTTATTTAAAATTTTTGCTTGTATAGTAATATAACCTAAATTGTAATACACTTTTGGAAGGTTGACTCCTTTTGTATTCACTTTAAACTAAAATGTCCAGTCTTTTTCTTTTTTAAACATGTATTGTTGCTAAACCGTGTCATTCCCACGCTGCACTTTAATAGTTGTTTTTTTTTAAATTATTTTTTTAACATATAATGTATTATTTGCCCCAGGGGTACAGGTCTGTGAATCATCAGGCTTATACACTTCACAGTACTCACCATATCACATACCCTTCCCAATGTCCATGACATAACTACCTTCTCCATAATCCCCCTCTTCCCAGCAATCCTCAGTTTGTTTTGTGAGATTAAGAGTCTCTTATAGTTTGTCTCCCTCCCGATACCATTTTGTTTCATTTTTCCCTTCCCTACCTCCAAAGCCCCCCACTCTGCCTCTCAGATTCCTCATATCAGGGAGATCATATGATAATTGTCTTTCTCTGATTAACTTATTTTGTTCAGCACAATACCCTCTAGTTCCATCCATGTCATTGCAAATGACAAGATTTCATTTCTTTTGATGGCTGCATGGTATTCCATCACATATATATACCACTTCTTCTTTATCCATTCGTCTGTTGATGGACATCTAAGTTCTTTCCATAGTTTGGCTATTGTGGACATTGCTGCTATAAACATTCAGGTGCACGTGCTCCTTCAGATCACTACATTTGTATCTTTAGGGTAAATACCCAGTAGTGCAACTGCTGGGTCCTAGGGTAGCTCTATTTTCAACTTCTTGAAGAAACTCCATGATGTTTTCCAGAGTGGCTGCACCAGCTTGCATACCACCAACAATTTAGGAGGGTTCTGCATCCTTGCCAGCATCTGTCATTTCCTGACTTGTTAATTTTAGCCATTCTGACTGGTGTGAGGTGGTACATCATTGTGCTTTTGATTTGTATTTCCCTGATGCTGAATGATGTTGAACACTTTTTTTATGTGTCTGTTGGCCATCTGGATGTCTTTGCAAAAATATCTGTTCATATCCTCTGTCCATTTCTTTATTGGATTATTTGTTTTTTTGGGTGTTGAGTTTGCTAAGTTCTTTATAGATTTTGGATACTAGCCCTTTATCTGATATGTCAAATGCAAATATCTTCTCCCATTCTGTCAGTTGTCTTTTGGTTTTGTTGACTGTTTCCTTTGCAGTGCAAAAGCTTTTGATCTTGATGAAGTCCCAATAGTCCATTTTTGCCCTTGCTTCCCTTGCCTTTGGCGATGTTTATAGGAAGAAGTTGCTGCAGCTGAGGTCGAAGAGGTTGCTGCCTGTGTTCTACTCAAGGATTTTGATGGATTCCTTTCTCACATTGAGGCCCTTCATCCATTTTGGGTCTATTTTCATGTGTGGTGTAAGGAAATGATCCAATTTCATTTTTCTGCATGTGGCTGTCCAATTTTCCCAGCACCATTTGTTGAAGAGACTGTCTTTTTTCCATTGGACATTCCTTCCTGCTTTGTTGAAGAATAGTTGATCATAGAGTTGAGGGTCCATTTCTGGGTCTCTATTCTGTTCCATTGATCTATGTGTCTGTTTTTGTGCCAGTACCATACTGTCTTGATGATGACAGCTTTGTAATAGAGCTTGAAGTCTGGAATTATGATGCCACCAACTTTGGCTTTCTTTTTCAACATTCCTGTGGCTATTCAGGGTCTTTTCTGGTTTCTGGTTCCATATAAATTTTAGGATTATTTGTTCCATTTCTTTGAAAAAAATGCATGGTATTTTGATAGGGATTGCATTAAATGTGTAGATTGCTTTAGGTAGCATCGACATTTTCACAATATTTGTTCTTCCAATCCATGAGTATGGAACATTTTTCCATTTCTTTGTGTCTTCCTCAATTTCTTTCATGAGTACTTTATAGTTTTCTGAGTACAGATACTTTGCTTCTTTGGTTAGGTTTATTGCTAGGTATCTTATGGTTTTGGGTGCAATTATAAATGGGATCAACTCCTTAATTTCTTTTTCTTCTCTCTTGCTGTTGGTGTATAGAAATGCAACTGATTTCCTTGCATTGATTTTATATCCTGACACTTTACTGAATTCCTTTATGAGTTCTAGCAGTTTTGGAGGGGAGTCTTTTGGGTTTTTCACATAAAGTATCATATCATCTGCAAGAGTGATAGTCTGACTTTTTCTTTGCCTATTTGGATGCCTTTAATTTCTTTTTGTTGTCTGATTGCTGAGGCTAGGACTTCTAGTACTATGTTGAATAACAGTGATGATAATAGACATCCCTGCTGTGTTCCTGACCTTACCAGAAAAGCTCTCAGTTTTTCTCCATTGAGAATGATATTTGCGGTGGGTTTTTCATAGATGGCTTTGATGATATTGAGGTATGTACACTGTATACCTACACTTTGAAGAGTTTTGATCAGGAAAGGATGCTTTATTTTGTCAAATGCTTTTTCAGCATCTATTGAGAGTATCATATAGTTCTTATTCTTTCTTTTATTAATGTATTGTATCATATTGATTGATTCGTGGTTGTTGAACCAACCTTGCAGCCCTGGAATAAATCCCACTTGGTCATGGTGAATAATCCTTTTAATGTACTGTTGGATCCTATTGGCTAGTATTTTGGTGAGAATTTTCGTGTCTGTGTTCATCAAGGATATTGGTCTGTAATTCTCTTTTTTGATGGGGTTGTTGACTGGTTTTGGGATCAAGGTAATGCTGGCCTCATAAAATGAGTTTGGAAGTTTTCCTTCCATCTCTATTTTTTGGAACAGTTTCAGGAGAAGAGGTGTTAATTCTTCTTTAAATGTTTGGTAGAATTCCCCTGGGAAGCCAATTCCCCTGGGCTCTTGTTAATGACTGCTTCAATCTCCTTACTGGTTATAGGTCTGTTCAGGTTTTCTATTTCTTCCCGGTTCAGTTTTGGTAGTTTATATGTCTCTAGGAATGCATCCATTTCTTCCAGATTGTCAAACTTGCTGGCGTATAGTTGCTCATAGTATGTTCTTTTAATTGTTTGTATTTCTTTGGTGTTGGTTGTGATCTCTCCTCTTTCATTCATGATTTTATTCATTTGGCTCCTTTCTCCTTTCTTTTTAATAAGTCTGGCCAGGGATTTATCAATCTTATTAATTCTTTCAAAGAACCAGCTCCTAGTTTTGTTGATTTGTTCTATTGTTTGTTTGTTTGTTTTGTTTCTATTTCATTGATTTCTGCTTTGATCTTTATGATTTCTCTTCTTCTGCTGGGTTTAGGCTTTCTTTGTTGTTCTTTCCCCAGCTCCTTTAGGTGTCGGGTTAGGTTGTGTGTTTTAGACCTTTCTTGTTTCTTGAGAAAGGCTTGTATCACTATATACTTTCCTCTCAGGACTGCTTTTGCTGTGTCCCACAGATTTTGAACCATTGTGTTTTCATTATTATTTGTTTCCATGAATTTTTTCTTCTTTAATTTCCTGGTTGACCCATTCATTCTTTAGAAGGATGCTGTTTAGTCTCCATGTATTTGGGTTCTTTCCAAATTTCTTCTTGTGATTGAGTTCTAGCTTCAGAGCATTGTGGTCTGAAAATATGCAGGGAAAGATCCCAATCTTTTGGTACCAGTTGAGACCTGATTTGTGACCCAGGTTGTGATCTATTCTGGAGAATGTTCTATGTGCACTTGAGAAGAATGTGTATTCTCTTGGACTGGGATGGAATGTTCTGAATATATCTGTGATGTCCATCTGGTCCAGTGTGTCATTTAAGGCCTGTATTTCCTTGTTGATTTTTTGCTTGGATGATCTGTCCATTTCAGTGAGAGGGGTGTTAAAGTCCCCTACTATTATTGTATTATTGCTGATGTGTTTCTTTGATTTTGTTATAAGTGGTTTATATAGTTAGCTGCTCCCAAGTTAGGGGCGTAGATATTTAAAATTGTTAGATCTTCTTGTTGGACAGTTCCTTTGAGTATGATATAGTGTCCTTCCTCATCTCTTATTATAGTCTTTGGCTTAAAATCTATTTGTTCTGATATAAGGATTGCCACCCCAGCTTTCTTTTGATGTCCATTAGCATGGTAAATTGTTTTCCACCCCCTCACTTTAAATCTGGAGGTGTCTTTAGGTCTAAAATGAGTTTCTTGTAGATAGCATATTGATGGGTTTTGTTTTTTTATATCCATTCTGATACCTTGTGTCTTTTGATTGGGGCATTTAGCCCATTTACATTCAGGGTATCTATTGAAAGATACAACTTTAGTGCCACTGTATTGCCTGTAAGGTGACTGTTACTGTATATTGTCTCTGTTCATTTCTGGTCTACTACTTTTAGGCTCTCTCTTTGCTTAGAGGACCCCTTTCAATATTTCCTGTAGGGCTGGTTTGGTGTTTGCATATTCTTTTAATTTTTGTTTGTCCTGGAACCTTTCTCTCTCCTTCTATTTTCAATGATAGCCTAGCTGGATATAGTATTCTTGGCTGCATATTTTTCTCATTTAGTGCTCTGAATATATCATGCCAGTTCTTTCTGGCCTGTCCAGTCTCTGTCTGCCAATCTAATATTTCTACTATTGTATGTTACAGACTTCTTGTCCTTGTATGTTACAGACTTCTTGTCCTGAGCTGCTTTCAGGATTTTCTCTTTGTCACTGAGACTTATACGTTTTACTATCAGATGACGGGTGGTGGACCTATTTTTATTGATTTTGAGGGGGATCCTCTGTGCCTCTTGGATTGTGATGCTTGTTCCCTTTGCCATATTGGGGAAATTCTCTACTATAATTTTCTCCAATATACCTTCTGCCCCCTATCTCTTCTTCTTCTGGAATCCCAATTATTCTAATATTGTTTCATCTTATGGTATCACTTATCTCTTTCTCCCCTCGTGGTCCAGTAGTTGTTTGTCTCTCTTTAGCTCAGCTTCTTTATTCTCCATCATTTGGTCTTCTATATCACTAATTCTCTCTTCTGCCTCATTTATCCTAGCAGTAAGAGCCTCCGTTTTTGATTGCACCTCATTAATAGCTTTTTTGATTTCAACTTGGTTAGAGTTTAGTTCTTTTATTTCTCCATAAAGGGATTTTATTTCTTCAGAAAGTATTTCTCTAATATCTTCCATACCTTTTTTGAGCCCAGCTAGCACCTTGAAAATCATCATTCTGCACTCTAGTTCTGACTTATTACCAATGTCCATACTGATTAGTTCTGACTTATTACCAATGTCCATACTGATTAGGTCTCTAGCTGTCAGTACTGCCTTTTTTATTTTTGTGGTGAGTTTTTCCACCTGGTCATTTTATCCAGATAAGAATATATGAACGAGAGAATAAAATACTAAAAGTGTGGCAAAGACCCCAGAAAAATGTATGCTAAC
>NW_019154137.1:7785800-7794387 GCF_002288905.1 Enhydra lutris kenyoni
CCCAAAATTTTAAAGAAAGAAAAAAATATATATATACACAAAAATAAGGGTAAACACAATGAACGGATGGAATATGACTGTAAAGATAAAAATTTTTTTAAAAATTCTAAAAAAGGAATAGATAAGATAAGTTGGTTGGAAAAAGAAAAAAAAAGAGGAGAGCATGTGCTCAGGCTAAAGACTAGAACAAAATCATGTGCTAGAATTACGGTATATTCTGATCTATTAGAAGGAATTATATCCCAAATCTTTTTTAGGAAAAAAAAACCTATATGTATACAAAAAATAAGGTTAAATACAATGAAGGGATAAAATATGACTATAACAATGAAGGTTTAAAAAGATTTTTTAGAAGGTTATTGTTAAGAAAAACTAGTTAAAAATATTAAAAGAAAAAAGAGGAAAAGTTCATAAAATAAAATAAGAAAAAAGTAAAATAAAAAAATTAACTTTGTAAGACTAAAGGATCATGGGGAGAAAGCCATGAATTCTGTGTGTTGCTTTCCCCTAGCTCTGGAGTCCTGTTGTTGTCCTTGATTGGTGAACTTTGTCTTGGCTGGATGTTCTCGCTCATCTGTTTCAGTGAGTCTCAAATGTCTTTGCCTGAGGCGGAATTGCACCACTCTTGCCAGGGGCAGGCTAAGTAATAGGCTCAGGTTCACTCTCGGGAGCTTTTGTTCCCTGAACACTTTCTATAGAGCTCTGGAGGATGGGAATGAAAATGGCAGCCTCTCAATCTCTGGCCCAGAGGATCCGAGAGCTCAGGGCCCCAGTCTTCAGTGTGCCCTCAGAGATAAGCAGTCAATCACTCCTGTCTCCCTGGTCTCTGGCTGTGCTCTGTGCTCACCGGGCCTGTGACCGAGCATTTCTATCTCTGGTGCACAGACCTGTTTGGAGTCTCCAAACCCAGCAAATTCCTGCTGCACTGATCCTCCTGGAGGAGGAAGGTGAGTCTCCCCTGATCTGCCACTTGTGGGGTCCCTGCTAAGAGAGCAGTAGCCCGACTGTGCCCTGGATCGTGGTTTAACATAACCTGATCTGAAAGCTCACTCCTTGGCTCTGTCTCTGTAGTTGGCTTACCTGCTCTGATACCTGGGAGATCTGCCACAGTCAAAAAACACCCCCAATCTTTCTGTGACCCCATGGGACCTGAGACCACACTGTCCCTGTGAGGGCTCCACCCCTGCTTAGCCTCTGGAACAATGTCCCTCAGTGGAGCAGACTTCTAAAAGTTTTGATTTTGTGCTCTGTTGCTCCACCACTTGCCAGAAGCTGGCCTCTCCCCCCACAGTCTATCTTCCTGTCGCTTCGGAAACACTTCTCCACATATCCTACCTTTCAGAAAGTGGTCTATTTTCTGTTCCTGGAATTGCTGCTCTTCTTCTCTTCTATCTCCTGTTGAGTTTGTAGGTTTTTGGAATGGTTTGATAACTATCTAGCTGAACTCCTGGGACCTGATGTCATATCAGTCTGCTCCTCCTCTGCCACCTTACCTCTTAAGAACCCTGGTTGGCTTTTGAATCTAAAGTTGGGACATTATACTTATCCCTATAATAATTTATCTTATTAGATTCCACGTGTTATTTGCCAACCTGTGATAATCCATAAGGATTCTGATTTTGTCATTAAAAGCTCTTTCACTTCCACTTGGATTTGTGGTATCTACCAATTTCATATTTTCAAAGAATTCATTAACCAAATTATTAAACAGGCCAGAGATCAGAGAACTTCTTTGGCATGTTGTTGGAGATCTCCTTTTAGGTTGTCATTATTCCATTTTAAGTTGATGTTATTTTGTTAAACTGCATCCTTTGGTTTAGTTTTTCAACTAGTTATACTTTCCTTTAATGTTAGCATCATCTGTCTCACATTTCTCTATCCTGTTAGGATGTGGCAAAAATCTAATATCTAGAGACACTACTGTTGGGTATATTCTTGGACTATTAATTATTGAGTCTGCCAGAATAGAAAATGAATATGAAAAAACAATATATGTGTATATATATATATACATATTATACATATATATACAAAATATATATATACAAAATTTGCAAAAAAATATATATACACATATTATACATATATATATATATATATATATTTTTTTTTTTTTTTTTTTTGCAAATTTTGTTGAGTCAGTACAAAAGTTCTCCTGTGGCTGCTTTAGGACATGGTTCTAAAAGTTCTAAGTAGTGCTTCATCTGTTACTGCATTGCTTCATGAATGTGAATTAATTGTAATTTATTGACTTCTTACTCTATTGAGAGTACTGTGGGACACCAAGAAATAACTATGTGGTCCTTTTTAGTGAATCTCTTACATCGTATTTTTATGGTCACAGACTGCCCTACTCATGTTAGCTTAGTCACCTTATAATTTTAGGGCCCTGATCACAAGGGGGGTTTTCTGTGAGATTATGAATGGCACATTGTGAACATATCCTGTCAGATAAAAAAAAATCCACAACTCTAACACAGTGCTTTTCAATCTTTATTTACCACAAAAGAAATGCATTTTACATCAAGAGTATTATGTATCTATCCCCCACAAAACAAATGCATTTTATGTCAAGGCTTATTATCTATTTATCCATCTATGAATGTAGATGTACATATGTACACACAT
This sequence comes from Enhydra lutris kenyoni, assembly GCF_002288905.1. Lineage (NCBI taxonomy): Eukaryota > Metazoa > Chordata > Mammalia > Carnivora > Mustelidae > Enhydra > Enhydra lutris. Next base: position 7,788,429 of record NW_019154137.1, read on the forward strand.
AAGAATATATGCATATGAACATAATCATGTGCCTGTGTGTATATATGTCAAAACAAATATTTCACAACACAATATTTACCCTCATTGCTTGGTTTTATAAACCTGTTTATTTAATTTTATTAAAAATTTTTTTGGTGACCATTATATTGCCTTTTTTTTATCCACTAATAGTCTGTGTTCTAAGGTGGAATCTCTGATGATGATGGATGCACCACATCATCTTCATTCGTGAGGTAGAGAGACATATACTCAAAGGTTTTAAAAATACATCACCACTAAGCACGATGAGAATTTACAGCTCTCCATATTGTCTTGGACACCATGTCCTCTATGTGATCTAAGATATGTTTTTTGTAGATTAGAGCACTCCAAGAAAAACATTCATTTGTCTAGTCTCCTTCAGGAAGAACAGATGTAAGCAGAATGTTGGGGGAAAGAATGCAAATGAACATTTATAAAGTGCATATTGTGTCCTAGGTACTGTTAGAGGTATTTTGCAAATTTGGTTATTTTTGTCTTCAAAAAGAAGTAAGGATCATGGACTATCGTAATATGCCCAAGATCACTAAATTCTTTTATCTAAGAAATTTAGATAAATTTAGGCCCAGAATCTTTCTGATTTTAAAGCCAGTGTACATTGTACCATGCTGCACTAACTTCCACTTTAAAATTTGACTTGTTTTTATGCATTTGAACTGTACTTTTCTTCCCACCCAATTCATGAAACTCCAACTGCTTCTTTTTGTTTATTGATTTATTTTTTAGTAATCTCCAATGTGGAGCTTGAATTTAAAATCCTAAGATCAAGAGTCACATGCTCTTCTGACTGAGCCAGTGAGGCACCCCTCCAATTGCCTTTCTAGCAAGATTTACTTGGAATACAGATCATTATACTCCAAGTTTCTTCTATATTCCTTATTTGAGACTCTGGTTTGTATAGTGGTTAACAGCACAGTCTCTGGATTCTCTAGAGCCAGATATCCTGGTTTTGTATCTTGGCCCTTCTACTTTGTTAGCTGTATAATCGTCTTGAGCAAGGTACTTAGCCTCTCAGTGTCCAAATTTCTTCCTCTGTAAAAAGAAGATATTAGTAACTACTTCATATCGTTTGTGTGAGGATTAAAATGAGTGAATAATGTAAAGGACTTAGATGGCATAATGACTTGCACATAATGCTAAATAAGTGTTATTATAAATGTCTCATGTATTTACCCACAAGGTGTATTTTGTTTCAGAAGGATAGCTAGCTGCCTCCATCGTATGCTGTGTGGGATACACCAAATAGAAGAAAACTGTTTCTTGTAATGCACTTTAATGGTGTTCCTTCTTGATTTGAAATTCTAGCCATTAGAGAATCACTGATGGGAAACACAATGAGAAGGAGGGGGCACTATCTTTAGAAGGGCACTAACTCAAGTTACCAAGAAAAGACTCTGTTATACTCTGATATTCAGCCAGATATAAATCTGATTAAATTGGGGACTGGTATAAAATGGAGAGGCCTAGCAAGAGGAGTTGTGGCTCTCTTCCTCTATCTCTGCTTTAACCACAGGGCTATTTGCCTCCTCTTTTATATGTCTAGAGGTAAAATGAGCAATTCTTCTTCTCATAAGGTATACATTCTGAGTCACTCACTGAACTCTAAACAAAGTTAATGTCCAAATAGTCAGTTTGACCCCTATAATTGAGAGATGACTGTACTCCTCTCATTTTAAATATGAGGAAGCTAAAAAATTTCAAATAATTTGCCTTATTATTTGGGTTTCTCAACCTGGACATTATTAACACTTAGGCTCATTTAATTCTTTGTTTTAAGGGCCTATTCTGTGTGGGTTGTTTAACAGCATCCCTAATCTCTATTCAGTAGATTCTAGTTGCACTCACTAGCTGTGATAACCAAAAATATTTCTAGACACTGCCAAGTATTCTAGGCATGGAATGTGCAGGGTATAAAATTATCTTGGGTTGAAAACAACTGCCTTAGGTCAGAAACTTAAAAGGTAGGGAGCTAGGACTCAAACTCAAGTCTATCTGATTCAGAATCTCAGGATTTCAACATTATGTGAAACTGTCTCTATTGAATGTGACATTGATAAGCCCTGAATAGCAAGCAAAATAAAAGGCTTTATGTTATAGGAAGCCAGGTCTGGATACCAGATTTGACCTAACTCATAATTATTGGAAAACTCCTCATAAATAGCTTCTTATATTAGAAGGAAATCTTAAAGGAAATGTACAAAATGTGAGGACTTGAGGCCCTTTTTTAAGGGAATTAAAAGAGCTTCCAGAGTGGGGACACAAAAATGCAAGTGGTATAGGGAGAGCTTCGGGACATCAGGCCTTTTAACATTTGCTGCAAATACCTGAAGCAGTTGAAGTAATTCAGCAGACTAAGACTAGGGACTAAGATAGCCAGATACACTCGAACTACTTCATGTTTATTCATCAGAGTGAAGGTACTGGGGGAAGTGGGTAGACATCTTTATTTGCAAATGGTAGGGCTCTAAGGTTCTCTAGTTAACATGCTTAGTTTCCAGAGATAGTTACATTTTAAACTCCCTTTCAGTCCTTGAAGAACACTAAGAACAAAATGAAAACAAGAAGGCACTTTTGGAGCCTGGAACTCTGTATCTAGACATCTTCCACATGATTTACTGCTCACAGTGCAGGATACAAATAATGGTCATGCCAGCATGTGAAAGCTTAAAATACATTCTAATGAAGATCACATTGTGAGCATTGCCAAGACAGAATAAAATGTAATCAGGATTTAAATGTGGATAAAATAATAGCTCCATGGATTCAAGCACACTGATTAATGCCAGAGACACTTATGAAATGCTGTTGTCTGGTCATCAGTGTTATTTTTCTTATGGAGCACTTTGTACTAAAAGCAATAAGAAAGGACTAATAAACTAAGAAGAGAATACCTTATTCTGTAAAAGTAACATGACTCAGGTGAAGTGCTCTAGTTACAGATGATCTATGATCCAAGATTGATAGGTTATCAGCATAACTTACTTTTGAAATATGCATGCTCCAAATATTTCTGAAATATTCACCTTTCAGAGCAGACTCTCTTGCTTTTCTCATGTCTGTGTGTAAATGTAAATTTTGTGCTTACTGTATACTCAGTTTTTTTAAAGCCAAAATTAGCTTTAAGATGTCACTTGAAGAGAAAAACGTGTCTAAACTTAAAGAGCATTGAAGCAACTTGTAAGCATTCCTGATTTCAATTTTATAACTCAAGACAGTAGTTAAACAAACATACATGCTCATAAAGGTCTATATGTTTAAAAATCTGAGTGACAAGAGATAGTGATAAATACATGGTAAATGCTATTAATAGACTTTGTTTGAAACACGAAACAGCAATGAGCACAACAAAATAAAACCCGTTGTATATATCCCTCATATCTCATAATACACCTTCTCTTTCTTGTGAGGTTGGAGTTGTTAGGGAGCAAGCAGAAACTTGTTTGTACTCAGATAAATATTTACTGAAATGACAACCCATTGGTAAGAAATAATTGAAATTGATAAACCTGTTCGGTGTTGCTCTTTTCATATAACACTTTGATATAACTGATTTATTAAGAAACAATGATTGTCTTGATGGAATTTCAGCATAGCAATGTAGTACTAACTGTATCTCTACTAACTATAAATGTATCCCCACTATTACCATTGTGTATCATGAAGAGGAAGAGCTTGGGGGAACCAAAATCTAGATGTGAACCCTAGCTTTATATCTGTTTACATTTTTACTCTACTTCCATCATTTGTAACATGAGGTTTGGTAAAGACAAAAATGAGGAATGTAGCTAAAATACATAAGTGATTATTGTAGGAACAAAGCAATTGGTAGATACTATTTATAAAATTATTAATACACCTAGTAGATTTACCTTGTTATGGCATAGCAGGAAGACTACTAGACTAGGAACCAAGAGATCTGAATTATAATTGTAGCTCTGTCACTAATTAGGTATGTAACTGCAAATAATTTATTTAGTCTTTCTGTGACTCAGTTTTTTCATTTTTAAATGAAGCATTGCATCAGATTATCTAGCTCCAAGTTTCATTCCTCTCAAATATCTTACATTTTAGTTACTTTGGCTCATATAGAAAGACCAGGTCTTGGCCACAGGCTGCCAGTTACTACTGTACTACCATGTATTGTGAAATTGGTAATATAGTTAAAAAGAGTTCCTTAGGAATTAGCCTAGTATACTTGAAATATAAATTATTTCTGCATAATGCTCCATTGGCAAAAAACTAAACGTAGCAGTTCAGGCAACATGCTATATTGGATGAATGCACATGCCCTTATTTTACATGTTATATAAATGAACCAAAGATGGCCTCTGTATATTGGTCCCTAGACTGTTTATTCCTACACAGCAGGGTGAGATCCATTATCCCAAATTCCCTTTGGCACTAAACTCAAATTTTTACACATGTAATTGTTTTTTTAAAAGATTTATTTATTTATTATTTTAAAGAGTGAGGGAGAGTGGGGGAATGGGCAGAAGCAGAGGGAATCTCAAACAGACTCCCTACTGATCATGGAGTCCCCTTTGGGGCTCAATCTCAGGACCTGAGCCGAAATCAGGAGTCAAGCTTTAACTGACTATTCCACCCAGGTGCCCCTGCACATCTAATTGTTTCAAACATACCCAAAATAAGCAGATATTTAGCCATTTAGAATCTGCCTGCTTTGCATACCCTGTGAAACTACAAGACATGTTAACCATTGATAAGAGAAATCCTCCAACTGTAAAGCTCTTAACCACTGTTGCTCTTCAGACCTTTTGGACTCAAAGACTCCCTATGGTGCTGCTGAGGGACATCACCTAGAACCATGAGACCCATCTCTGATAGCCCCTCACCCTGGAGTTCCCTTGGGACAGTCATCCCCTGCTGTCATCCCCTTCAGGATGGTAGCCACCACCATCACCAAAGCCTTTGAACAGTCACATGCTGTGAGGGAGTTCCCTGCATGCCTGCAAACCTGTCAATGTGTCTCCTAAATAAAGCTTGCGTGTACAACTGCCATATGTGGAAATCAGAAACACCTAAAGGAAGAAATTTCTAAGTAAAGATCCATGTAAGAAACCATGTAGAAACCATGATGGAGTTTATCAAATACTTAAAACTGAAGAACAATGGAACCACTGTAAATCAAAACTTGTAGAATGCAGAAAAAGCCAGTATTTAGAAGGACATTTATAGCCTGAAATAAATGTATTTGAAAAGAAGAAAGATTGAAAATCACTGAGGCAAACATTCACTTTGAAAAGTTAGACAGAGAACATTAGTATAAAACCAAAAAATAGAAGAAAATCACAAGTAGAAAAGCAGATATTAAAGAAACAACAGGATTAAAAATTGAAATACTAAATATTTGTAATAATTATTAAGATATAGGAACTTCTGACAATATTGTTAAACAAATAAAAAACACAATTAAAAAGTATTATCATGAAAAGGGGACCATTGTATTGCTTTGGTAGGAACGTTTGAAGTTAATAACAGGATATTTCTCATTCTATAAATTAGAAAACCGGGGGGAGGAGTCAAGATGGCGGAGAAGTAGCAGGCTGAGACTACTTCAGGTAGTGGGAGATCAGCTAGATAGCTTATCTAAAGATTGCAAAGACCTACAAATCCAACGGGAGATCGAAGAGAAGAAGAACAGCAACTCTAGAAATAGAAAATCAACCACTTTCTGAAAGGTAGGACTGGCAGAGAAGTGAATCCAAAGCGACGGGAAGATAGACCGCAGGGGGAGGGGCCGGCTCCCGGCAAGCGGCGGAGCAACGGAGCACAAAATCGGGACTTTTAAAAGTCTGTTCCGCTGAGGGACATCGCTCCAGAGGCTTAACCGGGGTGAAGCCCACGCAAGGTCAGCGTGGCCTCAGGTCCCGCAGGGTCACAGAAGGATCGGGGGTGTCTG
>NW_019154137.1:7794487-7863781 GCF_002288905.1 Enhydra lutris kenyoni
CTGCTATGGTGAGTGCTGTGAAGTGTGTAAACCTGGCGATTCACAGACCTGTACCCCTGGGGATAAAAAGATATTATATGTTTATGAAAAATAAAATTAAAAAAAAATTAGAAAACCAAGATGAAGTTTGAAAATTTTCCAGGTAAATCTGTATTTTCTTTATTCTTTTTTGAAAGAAAAGAAACAAAAGTTTAATACATCATTATACTTATTTAAAATGTATGAGTACATAATAACAAATGTGTTTTTAAAGATTAACTTATAATGAATTATTTGTTCCAGGAGTACAGGTCTGTGAATCATCAGTCTTACACACTTCACAGCACTCACCATAGCACATACCCTCCAATGTCCATAACCCAGCCACCCTATCCCTCCCCCCTTTAAAGTCCCTTTCAGTCCTTGAAGAACACTAAGAACGAAATGAAAAAAAGAAGGCCCTTTTGGAGCCTGGAACTCTCCTTAGCAACCCTCAGTTTGTTTCCTGAGATTAAGAGTCTCTTATGGTTTGTCTCCCTCCTGATCCCATCTTGTTACATTTTTCCCTCCCTATCCCCCACAACCACCCACCTTGTCTCTCAAATTCCTCATATCAGAAAGATCATATGATAATTATCATATGATCCTAAGATGATTATCTTTCTCTGAAACCACAGTGAGATACCACCTCACACCAGCCAGGATGGCTAAAATTAACAAGTCAGGAAATGGCAGATGTTGGTGAGGATGTGGAGAAAGGGGAACCCACCTACACTGTTGGTGGGAATGCAAGCTGGTGCAACCACTCTGGAAAACAGCATGGAGGTTCCTCAAAAAGTTGAAAATAGAGCTACCTTATGACCCAACAATTTTACTACTGTGTATTTACCCTAAAGATACAATGTAGTGATCCAAAGGGGCATGTGCACCCAAACGTTTATAGCATCAATGTCCATAATAGCCAACTATGGAAAGAACCTAGATGTCCATCAACAGATGGACATCTTTCAGATGTCCTTCTTTCTAAGAAGGACATGGACTAAGAAGAACAGATGGACTTCTTTCTAAGAAGAAGTGACATATATATATAGTATGGAATACTATGCAGCCATCAAAAAACCAAAATCTTGCCATTTACAATGATGTGGATGGAACTAGAGGGTATTACGCTAAGCAAAATAAGTAAATCAGAGAAAATGTATTTTCAAAATAAGATCAATTTACTCAAACACTCAGAATAGTCCTATGAACATTAAATACACTGAATTAACATTACGAAAGAATTTGATCTAGTGGGTTTAAAAAGGCATGTTTTACAACCCCCCCCAGGTACAGGTGATTCTTTTCTTTATTCAAACAGTGCCAGAAAATAGAAAAAAAGACTTTTTCTCCTAATTTTATGAGAATTTTATAACTCTGGTACATAATATTGGTAAGAACAGTAAAGTAAAGGACAGTAACAGGCCAATATCAGAAACATAGATTCAAAAATATTGAGTAGTATATTAGGAAGAGAGAGAGAGGAATCAGCAGAACAGAAATACACATAAATAAGAAGTGGTATATGACAGAAGTGGCATTTAGATTAAGGGAGAAAGGAGGGACTAATCAATGAAAAGTTTAGTTAAGAAAACAAAGTTTTAGAAATAATTAGTGTTCACTATTCATCATAGTCATTATCTCAGTTTAATTAATGCACATTTTATTTTTAATTTAAAATGACTTAGTTCTTGGTTGTTCAGAGGATTTATCCAGATTGTGCATTATTTTTCTTTTTTCTCCTTTCTCTTTTGGCCTATTTTTGGGTAATTGAACTTTAGGGCAGAAAAAGGAGAGAACAATCAAGTTCCAACATAGTGGCTGGAAGAAGTTTGAAAATTTTCATTAAAGTCATATTTAGGAAAACTTTCACCTCCTCTGACAGACTAGCTAGTGCTGATCAATTGTTCTACTGTGAACAACTAGAAGACATGAACAAAATGTTTTAAAACATCTATCTGAAGACTAAAGAAAGCTGATATTGAGGAATTATGGAGTCAAGAACTGAGAGAACAAAGAAACACTAAACCAGTTCTGCTTTGGGTCAGCTTTTCCCTAAATGATATCTGCTAATATTAGAAGAAGCTGTTGAGAACCTGAGAAGTTGGGCACAGGTTATATGGTTCTCTAGGGCTTACCAAGGAATGGGAAAACTTATGAACCCTTTATACTTGGGGTTGAGACTCCAAAGGATTGTAACAGATTAAGGGTGAGCCAAAAATACTCTGGAACACACAGAAACTGAAAGTATGCTTCAAAAAATATCATACTCTGTAACTGGGTTGCATTGATCTGTATTGTTTTAGTATCCTAGCCCTTTTCCCAGAAGCAAATTCAAATCTTCTGTGGAGGAAGACAGCATCGTCTCAGACCTCAATATCTTTTTTATGATGTTAATATACAATAGCCAGCCCTCGATAAAAAACCAGGCACATGAAGAAAATGAGATAGAGTGACCAAAACCAAACAAATTAGCAAAAGAAAAACAATACACAACACAGAGAGAAACACAGAAAATTCTAATGAAATTATGAAAAGCAAACTTTAAAATAACTGCCTATGAAGATAAAAGAGTATAAACAGTAAACATAAACAGAAAACTGAAAATTATAAAAGAGAACCAAATAAAAATTTTTTAATTTAAAAAATACAGTGAACTAAATCAACTCAATGGATGGTCTTGAGAAGATTAGGCTCAGCTGAAGAGTTACTTAGGGAAACAGAATGTGTCAGGTAAATAACTAGACTGAAGAGCACAGAGACAAAATAACTCAATACACAGAATGTAAGGGGCATAAAATATACAGAAAGTCTAACACATATGGTAATGGAGTCTCATATTGAAAAGAGAAAAAAATGAAGCATAAGCAAATTTTGAAGAGATAATAGCTGAAGATTTTCTAAACCTGATGAAAAACATTGAGCCACTGATTCTAAAAGCCCAGTGAAATACCAAACAAAGTAAGAAAATCACACTGTAATGGTTAATTTTATATGTGAACCTGGGCTTGCCTATCGTTGTTTTGCCAAACAATATCTAGTCTGTGCTTGAAGGTTTTTAAAAAAGATGTGATTACATTTTAATCAGTAGATTTTGAATAAAACAGATTACATATCATAATGTGGGTTGGCCTCATCCTGTCAACTGAAGGCCATAGGAGCAAAGACTGAGGTCCCCCGAAGAGGAAGGAATTCTGCCTTCAGACTGCAAGGGAGAAATTTTGCTGTAGTTTCCAATCCTTGAGCTCAAGACTGCAATATCAACTCTTGCTAGAATACCCAGCCTGCTAGCCTGCCCTGAAGATTTCAGGCTTAATCTACTCCTATAACCACAGGAGCCAATTCCTTAAAATAAATATCTCTCCTTTCTCTCTTTCTCTCTAATTCGCTCTCCAAATGTGGATGTATCTCTATATGTAAATATACAGGTATCTAAGATCTATATTTATGTTTATACTCTTTCTCTGGAGAACCCTGACAGACACAGACAGTTCTCAATAAAACTGTGCAAAGTTAACAAGAGAGAGAAAATCTTAGAAGCAAACAGAAGAAAAGGAAGTATACATCATGTTTATGGACTGGAAGATTAAGTATTTTAAATGTGTAAATACTCCCAAAATTGATCAAAGGAGTCAATAATTTGCAGAAATGACAAGATAATCTTAAAATTCATATGCAAATGCAAAGGACCCTAAATAGCCAGAAAAATATTGCTAAAGAAAAACAACTAAGTTGGAGGACTCACACTTACACAATTTCAAAACTTACTGTAAACCTGCAGTAATCAAGGCAGTATGTTACTAGCATAAGGATAGACATACAGATGAAAAGGAACAGAATTCTGAGTCCATAAATAAACTCATGCATCTATGATCAGTTTCTTTTTGACAAGGGTTCCAATACCATTCAGTGGGGGTAAGAATGGTCTTTTCAACAAATGATGCTGTGAGAATGAACTTTAACTCCTCCCTCACGCCAGTCACAAGCCAACTCAAAATGGACCTAAATGCAAGTTAAAGCTAAAAAATTTTCAGAAAAGAATGGGCATAAATACTCATGACCTTGGATTAGCTCACAGTTTTTTAGTTATGACACCAAAAGGACAATCAATTAAAAAAAGATAACTGGACTTCATCAAAATTGGAAACTTCTGTGCTTCAAAGGACATTATCCTGGTAAGTAGACCACCAGAGAGCTGATCAGAGGACATTATCAAGAAAGTGAAGACAATGTAGAGAATGGCAGGAAATATTTCCTCACGATTTATCTGATAAGGGATTTATATGCAGAATATATAAAGGGCTCTTATAACTCAACCATATGCATACAAATAACCCAATCATAAAATAGACAAAAGATCCAGGTGGACTTCTCTCCAAAGAAGATATATAAATAGCCCACAGGCACATGAAAGATATGCAACATCATTAGTTGTTAGAGGAATGCAGATTTTTAAAAAAGATTTATTTGAGAGAGAGAGAGAGAGAGTGCATGAGCAGGGTGGGGGAGGGGCAAAGGGAGCAAATCCCAAGTAGACTCTGTGCTGAGTATGGACCCCAATGCAAGGCTTGGCCTCACAATCCTGAGATCATGACCCGATCCAAAACCAAGGGTAGGATATGCCTAACCAACTATACCTCCCAGGTGTCCCAATAATTACAAATTCTAAAATTACAAAATTAAAAATACATTATTAGAAAACTGGTTAAATCCAAAGTCTCTAGTTTAGTTACTAGTGGTGTACCAAAGTTGAATCTCAGTTTTAATAATTTGACTATGGGTATATAAGGACATTAACAAGCTGAGTTAAGACATTGAATAGAATTATGTCTTGGGTGCCTGGGTGGCTCAGTCCTTAAGTGTCTGCCTTCAACTCAGGTCGTGATCCCAGAGTCCTGGGATTGAGCCTTGCATTGGGCTCCCTGTTCTGTGGGGAGTCTTCTTCTCCCTCTCCCTCTTCTGCTGCTTGTGTTCCCTCTCTCACTGTCTCTCTCTCTGTCAAATAAAATAAAATAAAATAAAATAAAATAAAATAAAATAATAAAATAAAATAAATTCTAAAAAAAAGAATTATGTCTTGTATTTGCCATTTTTCTGTAAGTCTAAAATTATTTGAAAATAAAAAGTAAAAAAAAATGAAAATGTAGAATTGGTGCATTTCCACGCCAAACTGGGAGCAAAACCTGAACTTTTAGTGCTAGATAGATTATCTGAGCACTAAAACCTTGTTTCCCTTTGGGCTTATTTCTTTCTGTTTTCCTTGCACAATGACCAAATATTCCAAAATCCCAAGATTTCCAACAGTAGCAGCTAGTCTAAGATTCACATTCTGATGATTGATCAAGGGGTTCCTAGATACAAAGTAACATTACCAAATGGACTACTTCATTTTCTCCCAAGCCCGCATTTCCTTTTGCTATTTCAATATATACAAATTTTTTGCTATTTCAGTATTTTTATCCAAAAAGCAGCACAGGGCTTACTGCTAACATTCCCATAATAAAATCAACAAAACATATAATTATAAGGAAATATTCCAAATTCTAAAATGTGATGTGCTGGTTTTTTTCCCTGCCAGTATTTTAGCTTTCCTTCAGTGCAAAAAAAAAATTTTGTGTTTTTCCTGAAAATTGGTAGGACTCTGCGATCAAGTTTACTGATGAAAAGTTAAAAATCTTTTGTTGGAAGGAATAATTGAAGACAGATATACTCATGTCTTCAACTAACTAAAGTCCTTGAATTTTAATTTCTTATCAAATAATGGGATTTATACTTACTAATTTTGAAGGAACATATGTAGTATTTACTGTAACTATATTAGGTATTTCTCTGCAAGATCAAGAATAGAGAGCATGTTAAGTCTTCATTTCCATATATGTATTTTATGCACACACACAGACATACAAATAAATGCTGTATAGTGTTCAATTTGCTCCCTCTCCTCCTAAAATGAGTAAAGGCATAACAGTGGATATATAATGCTTTTGACAAATAATCTCATTTATTTATGGTAATTTCATTAAATGTAATTTAATAGTCATAGTTATTTCTCCCTGAAGTCTTGTTAGAGTAGACTTTATAAAATAATGTGATATTTATTCATTACATCAGTTTTGTTCCATTTAATTTCATATTTAAGTTAGTTATACCCAAGATGGGTAGACTTACTGCTAGCATTTTCACAATGAACTATTTATTCAGATAAATTAATAGATTAATCCTAAATATACTCCTGTAACATATTATCTTTCTGTAAATATCAGTTTTGGTTCCCTCTAATTTTGACAAACCATAGTGTCCATTAACAGATGTTCCCATACTTGATAACTGGTCATTGAATTATGACCCTGAAACAATGCAAACAGTAGAATTGCATTTGAATTATTTAAGAAGTAAACTAAAACTTAAAAACTTTAAGTTTTTAATTTTAATTCCTGTTGGTTATTATACTGTGTAATACTAGATTCTGGTGTATAATATAGTGATTCAGCACATCCATACAAACCCCAGTTCTTATCACAAGTGTACTCCTTAATCCCCATTATCTTTTTCACCCATTCCCCTGCCCACCTCCCCTCTAGTAACCATCAGTGTGTTCTCTGTAGTTAAGAGTCTGTTTCTTGGTTTGCCTCTCTGTTGCTTCCCCCCACCCTTTGCTCATTTGTTTTGTTTCTTAAATTCCATGTACAAAATTCCTCATGTGAAGTCATACAGTATTTGTCTTCTTATGACTGACTTGTTAGCATAATTCTCTCTATAGTATAATATACTATACAAATATAGTGTATTTGTATATATGTCTTGGCGCCCAAGACATAATTCTATTCAATGCCTTCATTCAGCTTGTTAATGTACTTATATACCCATAGTCAAATTATTAAAACTGAGATTTAACTTTATGCTCTATAGCATAATATGCTATAGAGAATATTACACATCATTGTAAATGGCAAGATTCCATATTTTTGATGATATAGTAATATTCCACCAGGTTTGGTTTAGGGCCAGAAGAATGGTCAGGGTTAGGGTTAGGGACCGTGTGAGGGTATGTGCTTACTATCCTGCCTGTAGTTCAGAGACCTTTTTAGAGGGATAACTTTAGGGTTAGGGGTTATGGTTATGGTTAGGAGTTCAGGGTTAGTGGTTAGGGTTAGGGTGAGGATATGTGCCTGATATCCTACATTTCAGAGACCTCTCAGAGGGTAGGTTTAGGGTTATGGTTAGAATTAGAGTTATGGATTAGGAATTAAGGGTTAGGGTTAGGGTTGGGGTGAGAGTATGTGCCTGGCCTCTTGTGGTTCAGAGATTGCCCTACTTAATAAAAGCCCAGACTTCTGCTGGTGTGAGAATAGACATAGCAGGCATCTACCAAGCTTGGATAAAGAAGGGATTTGGGTCCCAAATACTCGTTATATTTTTTCTTTCCCCAAATTTTTATTTAAATCCCAATTAGCTAATGTACAATGTATTATTAGTTTCAGTTTTGCTATTTAGTGCTTAAACAGTTACATATAATACTTGGTGCTCAACACATACACTCCTTAATCCAATCACCTATTTAACCTGTCCACCCACCCACCTCCATTCTAGTAACCATCAGTTTACTTCCTATTGTTAAGAGGTATTTCTTGGTTTGCCTCTTTCTCCCCCACCATGTTCATTCTTTTGTTTCTTAAATGACACATATGAGTGAAATCATATGGTATTTGTCTTTCTCTGACTAACTTATTTCACTTAGCATAATACTATCTAGCTCCATCCATATTGTTTTAGATGGCAAGATTTCATTCTTTTTTATGGCTGAGTAATATTCCATTACACACCACCTCTTCTTTATCCATTCATCAGCCAATGAACATTTGGGTTCTTTCCATGATTTGGCTATTGTTGATAATGCTGCTGTACACATCAGGATGTATATATCCCTTCAAATCAGTATTTTTGTATCCTTTGGGTAAATACCTAGTAGCGCAATTGCTCGGTCATAGGGTACTTCTATTTTTAACTTTCTGAGGAAACTCAATACTGTTTTCCAGGGTGGCTGCACCAGTTTGCATTTCCGCCAATAGTGTAAGAAGATTCCCCTTTCTCCACATCCTTGCCAACATCTGTTGTTTCCTGTGTTGTTAACTTTAGCCATTCTAACAAGTGTGAGGTGTTATCTCATCATAGTTTTGACTTCTATTTCTCTGATGATCAGTGATGTTGAGCATCTTTTCATGTGTCTCCTGGTCATCTGGATGTTTTCTTTGGAGAAATATCTATTCATGTCTTCTGCCCATTTTTTAACTGAATTATTTGTTTTTAGAGTGTTGAGTTGTGTAAGTTCTTTATGTATTTTGGATCCTAGCCCTTTATCAGATATGTCATTTGCAAATATCTTCCCCCATTCTGTAGGTGCCCTTTTAGTTTTGCTGATTTTTCCTTCACTGTGCAGAAGCTTTTTATTTTGATGAAGTCCCAATACTTTATTTTTGCTTTTGTTTCCCTTGCCTCAGTACACATATCTAGTAAGAAGCTACTATGGCTGATGTCAAAGAGGTTACTTCTTGTGTTCTCTTCTAGGATATGCAGTTTTATTTTTAGCATCAAGTGTACTTCATTGGGGCTAAAATCCTTGGGGATTGGTGATCTGTACATAGCAGGTATAGCAACATTATATTGGTCACAATAACTATTATAAAAATCTTATTTTTTGTCTTTAAAAATAATAGCTAATATTTGCTGTAATCACTTATTTCCTTATCTCTTTCCCAGAAAATCTATGGAGAGGTACTATCCATCTTTGGATCCTTGGCCCTTAATAATAGTTTAAGATATTTAATAACAGTGATAGTAGTTAGTAGTACCAGCAGCAGTAATGATAACAATTAACATTTATTGAGTGCTTACTATATGCCAGGCTCTATTATAGTATTATACTAGCATTATCTCATTTAATCTCATTATCTATTATCTCAATAGATAATGGGTTCTGTACCATAAATGTTCTCATTTTACAGATGAGGAAAATCAGGCACAGAGAAATTCAATAACTCTTCTGTGGTTACAGCTTATAAATGAGAGTCGTGATCGAAACTCAGGCAGTCTTGCTCTAGAACTTATGCTCCCTCTATTTTATGGTTACTCTTAAAGGAAATTCCCTACAATAATTATATAAAGCTCCATTATTTTCCTCGAGTATTACTAGAATGTGTCATATTACTTTAATATTTTATTTGCATTTTAACTCATATATTATTCATTCAACAATTACTGGGTACCTACAATGTTGTAGGCATTGTGCTGGGTACAAGACAAACATAGTTATAATTTTCATGAAATTTAAATTCTACTTAGGGAAACATACATTAAATATGTATTTCTGTAATACAGTATTTAATTATAATTATAATCAGATATGCCTTATTTTATTTTTTATTTTTAAGTTTTTTTAGATATGGCTTATTTTAAGGGTACCTCAATCATAAAATGTCTCAGGATTCCTCAGTCAGATGCCCCTTTTGCCTTTTCTGAACCCCTCTAGTACTCTAACACTTAAATGGTAAGCAGTATGGTTTGCCATATATTACAGTTGTTTGGACATTTGCACTTTATTGTTTTCTAAAGGTCCAGTTCACAGGTTTTTATTTATCTACAACTGGTGGTGCCCAATGTAGTACCTTTTTACATGGTGTACATGGTCTTCATGTTTGTTGACTGCTTAAATTAAATTAAGGTAAATTAAATCTGCTTGTGTTGTTAGAATAATAAAGATGATGAGTGAACCATCATCTTAAAATAGGACAACTTTTGACTTACTCACATATCAATTGCTTAAGTAGTTTCAATAAGTTCAGATTGGGACCAACTCTTGTACTTGCTATCTGTATTGCTGAGCTTAATAAAAGCAGAATAGACACTAAATTAATGGATTGCCACTGTAGCTGTTGTTCACCATAAGAATCATTTTGCCAAAGTGCACAGAATTTCTAACAAACATCTCTTTTTAAAATATGTCCAGGGTCATTTGATTTTACTCAGGTTATGCTTAGTAAAATAAAGAACTGGGAAGATTGGAGCCATCCATCCTTTATTTTAAGCAGTAATATAAATGTTTTAGGCATAGTGGCATACATTCTGGAGGTTTTAAATTGTAAAATGAGAACTTCTTTGTTGTAGCACACAATTAGAGGTGGCTTGGTGTGTCAGCAAAATGACACCAAAGAGGCCTTTGGTGTTTAAAACATAAAACATGTGTTTTAAAATTCACTATTAAACCATATGATAATTGACTCTCTCTGCTTGACTTATTTCACTTAGCATAATCTCTTCCAGTCCCTAACCATGAGAGGCTATGGACTCTGAAAAACAATCTGAGGGGTTTGAAGGGGCGGGGGGTGGGAGGTTGGGGGAACCAGGTGGTGGGTATTAGAGAGGGCACGGATTGCATGGAGCACTGGGTGTGGTGCAAAAACAATGAATACTGTTATGCTGAAAATAAATAAAAATAAAAAAAGTAATAAAAAAATTCACTATTAAAAGTGACATATTCTGGGGCGCCTGGGTGGCTCAGTGGGTTAAAGCCTCTGCCTTCGGCTCAGGTCATGATCCCAGGGTCCTGGGATCGAGTCCCGCATCGGGCTCTCTGCTCAGCAGGGAGCCTGCTTCCTCCTCTCTCTCTGCCTGCCTCTCTGCCTATTGTGATCTCTGTCTGTCAAATAAATAAATAAAAATCTTTAAAAAAAAAGTGACATATTCTGTGTTTTGAAAATAAGATATATGGATAAGCATTATATATAAAAAGCTGAGATTGTTAATCATGACTGCACATTTTTAAATGGTGGAATACTTAATTTGGAATACTATGTGTTTTTCCAATCATGTAGGCAAAGTCATTCTATGACATAATTACTTACAATAAAAATCAGAAGAAAAGCTGATTAACTTTGTTAATAAAAAGTTGGCTTTTTTAATATATCAATAATGATATGTAACTTCTGAGAAATACTGAATTTAGTTTTTTTCCCATTTCTAACTAGAGCATTAGAATACGAGTAAAGCCACATGTCAAATGATTTCTACTACAATAGCTGCTGAATAACATACTGTTGATTATTAAATTTATTTATTCTATTAACATATACACATGATTGAATAAAATGCATTTTATTACTCATAAGGGTATCTTTATTTAAAATTGGTACATTTTAGAAAATTTAAAAAAATAACATGATACAACTATAGGAAGATTTTGGAAGGTTCTTAGATAAAATAATAATATAATACATAAGTTAGGAACAGAGTTCTGGTTTGCAGTTAGTCATGCAAACGTGCACAATATATTTATATGTATAAAGTGCATGATGTGTGTACAAATATAAGTAAAGGTAAAATTTCAACTTACTTTAAAACAGTCTGTTATATAAAAATACACGTTTAAAAGAAATAGAAAAGGAAATTAAGAAATAATCACAATTAGGTTTCAAATGAATGCCAAGTATTCCACTATTTAAAGCTCTGTGGTCATAATTTAAAATCTTAGCTCTGGCATATGATGTTTCTGTGTATACCTTATTTTCAAAATGGAAACTTTTAAAATAGTGGATTATAAAAGACATATATCTTATTTTTAAGACCAAAATGCTCTTTGATGCCATTCCACTGGCATGTCATCTACCTTATCTGGGTGCTACTTTAAATCTGGTAGAACATCTGCAATGTATTATTTGTTCTAGAAAAGGATTCCTTCATGGATGGCAAAACTTAAAGATGGAGTTCCTATAACATGTTTCAACTCACAAAAATATAACTTAAACGCAAACATTTAGAAATACCATTATCTTATATAAAGAACAATGTCTATACAAGCCAATGATGAGAACTAACTACAGTATAGAGCAGGGATACACAAAATTTTTCTGCGAAGGACCACACAGTGAATATTTAGGCTTTGTGGGCTATATGGTCATGATAACAACTACTCAACTCTGCCATTGTACCATGAAGGTATGCTTAGATAATATGAATAAGCTTGGCTGTATTCAAATAACACTTTAATAAAAACAGGTAGTGAGTTGTGTTGGAGTTGGGTCATAGTATGCTTACCTCTGGAATCTGTGTTTCTCCTAAGCCCTTTCACAAAAGTGCAGAATGTTAATAAATGAATTAATGGAAGGGTGAATTAATGGGTGAATGAATAAGTAAATAAATAAACTGCTAAACTAAACTAGACTAAAATTAAAGGAGACCTAGCTAGGACATTCTGTAATGATGTTGGTTTGTTAAAGTAGAAGGGCAAAGTTTAAGTGCTTTGATTGCTGTTAAAAAGAGCATGACAAACACACATTTGGATCCTAGAAAAACATAATCTGACATAATTCTTTTGAAATCTCTTTTAATTTTACTGGAATGAAAATAATATTCCCAAATAATTCTATCTGTATACTACCAGTCAAGATGCATGGAAGTGACATCAGCACAATGGAAGATTAATAAGTTCTGGGCCCTTTTTCCTTTCATAGAGACACCAATTCAACAATACATGGACTGTTTCCCTTTGTGAGAAATCAGAAGCCAATTAAGAGACTCCTGTACCCCAGGCAAGTACAAAATCATCCACACTAAAACCAGTTGGAAAATTTGTAACATCTTCTCACCATACTCTTTCTCCCTGGCACAATACCACATCATTGGGAGGAAGAGTGTAACATACATCCAACATTCCAGCTTTTTTGGGGGCGGTCCAAGAAATAGGTTTCTGTCTCACATGTCTCAAGTGTGGACAGGATCTAACATAGTCTAGATGCCTGGGGGCACTGAGAACAAATTAGAATTGGGCTTCATGCTACTATTCCAGAGGATCTGTGGTAAATTAGAGAATATAGCTTAATGGACTTTCTCTCAGGGTGAACAAAGAGTGGAGCAAGTATATAATATTCCGGTTTTTTTGGAGAGCTGCCCAAGGAATTGGTTTCTGTCTTACCTAACTTAGGAAGTAGACAGGACACAGCATATTATAGATGCCTGGAGACCACTGAGAACAAAAGGAGATGGGTGGTAGGTTGCTACTCTGTGGTTCAAAGGGACCATGGTACAGCAGACAAATACTGGAAGGAACAGGAGATGGCAGGCCCCTAAAAAAAGAAACTGGAAAAATCCTTTATGAAGAATATAAAATAAAAGGTTGGAGAAGATACATCCACAGAAACAGTTTGAGAGGCCCTCAGAATCTCTATCCAGGCTGATTGGTGAAGGTCTTTTTCTGTTCAAAGTCAGTCTATAAATTCTGTGAGCGGTGGCTGGTTTATTTATTTATTTTTTTTCAAATGTATGCATACTGACACAAAGTTACAAGGAACATGAATAGGTAATAATTGTCCAAACAAAGGAACAAAATGAATTTCCAGGGATTGACACTAAAGAAATGGAGGTATGTGAATTATCTGAATATAAGAATTAAAAATAACCATTGTGAGATGCTCAGTGAGCTCAGAAAATATTACATGAACAAAATAAGAATTTCAACAAAAAGAGAAAATACACAAAAGAATCAAACGGAAATTTTGGAGCTGAAGAATGTAATAACTGAACAGACAAATTCACTATATGGATTCTGGAGCAGACTTGATCAAGTAGAAGAAAGGATTAGTGAACTCAAGGATAAGCCACTTGAAATTATCTAGTCAAAAGAGCAATAAATAAAAAAGAATAAAAAAATATTAAGAAAGCCTAAGGGATGGGTGAGACATCACATTACAGGAGTTCCAGAAGGAAAAAAGAGAAAGGGTCAGAAAATGCATTTAAAGAAATAATGGGCCAAATTTTTCCAAATTTAGGAAAGGAAATGGGCATCCAGATTCAAGAATACCACTTGACCCTAAGAAAAAGACCACACTGAGACATATTATAATTAAATTGTCAAAATTCAAGGACAAAGGATTTTGAAAGCAGCAAGACAAATACAACTCATCATGTACAAGGGAATCCCCATAAAACTATCAATGGATTTCTCAGCAGAAATTGTGCATGCCAGAAAGAAGCAGGATGATATATTCAAAGTGCCAAAATTAAAATACCTCCCATCCAGGAATATCATACTTGGCAAAAATGTCTTAAAAGTGAAGGAGAGGTAAAGACATTCCCAGACAAACAAAAGCTAAGGGAGTTCACCACCAGATCTGTCTTACAAGAAATGCTAAAGAGAGTCCTTCAAGTTGGAATAAAAATATGTTAAACAGTAACATGAAAGATATGAATGTATAAAGCTTATGTAAATATATAAACAAATAGAGAATACTGTAATACTGTAACAGTGATGCATAAATCACTTTTAACTCTGGCATAGAAATTAAAAGAATAAAAAATAACTACCTATAAACATATGTTAATGAATACATAATATAGAAAGATGTAATAAATATAACATAATATATTGGAGGAGGAGAGAAATAAGTGTTACTTTTGTATGCAACCAAACCTAAATTGTTACCAGTTTAAAATAGATTATAACTGTTATAAGTATAAGATGATTTATGTAAGCCCCATGGTAACCACAAAGAAAATACCTATAAGAAATATACAAGAGAAAAAGAGGAAGAAATCAAAGCATGTCACTACAAAAAAAAATCAATAAAATATAAAGGAATACAGCAAGAGAGGAAGAGACAAAGGAACTACAAGACTAATAGAAAACACTTAACAAAATGACAATTGAAATAATAGTAAATGTTTTCCTATCAATAATTAATTTAAATATAAATGGATTAAACTGGGGCGCCTGGGTGGTTCAGTGGGTTAAAGCCTCTGCCTTCATATCAGACACATGAAAAAATGTTCATCATCACTAGCCATCAGGGAGATTCAAATTAAATCCACATTGAGATACCACCTTACACCAGTTAGAATGGCCAAAATTAGCAAGACAGGAAACAACGTGTGTTGGAGGGGATGTGGAGAAAGGGGAACCCTCTTCCACTGTTGGTGGGAATGCAAGTTGGTGCAGCCTCTTTGGAGAACAGTGTGGAGATTCCTCAAGAAATTAAAAATAGAACTTCCCTATTACCCTGCAATTGCACTACTGGGTATTTACCCCAAAGATACAGATGTAGTGAAAAGAAGGGCCATCTGTACCCCAATGTGTATAGCAGCAATGGCCACAGTTGCCAAACTGTGGAAAGAACCAAGATGCCCTTCAACGGAAGAATGGATAAGGAAGATGTGGTCCATATACACTATGGAGTATTATGCCTCCATCAGAAAGGATGAATACCCAACTTTTGTAGCAACATGGACGGAACTGGAAGAGATTATGCTGAGTGAAGTAATTCAAGCAGAGAGAGTCAATTATCATATGGTTTCACTTATTTGTAGAGCATAGCAAATAGCATGGAGGACATGGGGAGTTAGGAGAAGGGAGTTGGGGGAAATTGGAGGGGGAGGTGAACAATGAGAGACTGTGGACTCTGAAAAACAACCTGAAGGGTTTGAAGAGGTGGGGAGTGTGGGAGGTTGGGGGAACCAGGTGGTGGGTATTGGAGAGGGCACGGATTGCATGGAGCACTGGGTGTGGTACAAAAACAATGAATACTGTTATGCCGAAAATAAATTAAAAAAATGATTAAATAAAAAAAAAAAGCCTCTGCCTTCAGCTCAGGTCATGATCCCAGGGTCCTGGAATCGAGCCCCTCATCGGGCTCTCTGCTCAGCAGGGAGCCTGCTTCCTCTTCTCTCTCTGCCTGCTTCTCTGCCTACTTGTGATCTCCGTCTGTCAAATAAATAAATAACGTCTTTAAAAAAATAAATAAATGGATTAAACTTTCCAACCAAAAGACATGGAGTGGCTGAATGAATAAAAATCAAGATATATTCCATTTTGTTCCACAAATGTGGCAACCAAAAGAAAGCATGCTGCACTTACATCAAACAAAAATAGACACAGCCCAAAACCGTCACAAGAGATAAAGAAAGACCTAATATAATGATAAAAAGGTCAGTTCACTAGAAAGATATAACAATTATAAATATACATGCACTCAACATCAGAGTATCTAAGTATATGAAGCAAACAGTAACAGAACTGAAGGGAGAAATAGTAACACAATAATAGTAGGAGATATCAATATCCCACTTTCAATAATAGATAGAACATACAGACAGAAGGTCAATAAGGAAACAGAGCACTTGAACAATACTAAAGACCAAACAGGCTTCATAAACATATATAAAGAACATTCTGCCTAACAGCACAACACATACTCTCAAGCACACATGGAACATTTCTCCAGGATAAATCACATGTGAGATCACAAAACAATTCTTAGCAAATTTGAGAAGATTGAAATCATACCAAGTAACTTTTCCAACTATAATGTAATGAAAACTAGATATCAAGAACAGAAAGAAAACTGGAAAATTCACATATATGTCAAAATTAAACAACACACTCTTGAACAACGAATGGGTCAAACCAAGAAACAAAAGCAAAGTTAGAAAGTATTTTGAGATAAATGAAAATGAAAATACAACATACTAAGAATTATGGATGCAGCAAAAGCAATAATATAGCAGTAAGTTTATAGCCATATATGTCTACAATAAAAGAAGAAAACTCTCAACCTAACTCTACACCTCAGGGAAATAGAAAAAGAAGAACTAAGCCTAAAGCTGATGGAAGGAAATAACAAAAGAGCAGAAATAAAGGAAATAGAGAATAGAAAAACAATGGGAAAATTAATGAAACTGAGTTGTTTTTTTAAAAAGGAAAAACAAAATTGACAGATTAAGAAAAATAAAATCTCAAAATCAGAAATGAAAAAGGAGACATTATAGCTGATGCCACAGAAATAAAAAAGCATTAAGACTACTATGAACAGTTATATGTCAACAAATTGAACGAACTAAAAGAAATGCATAAATGCCTAGAAGGATGTAACTATGAAAACTTAATCATGATGAAGTAGAAAATTCGAACATTTCTAAAACTAGTAAGGAGATTGGATCAGTAATCAAATATCTCCCAACAAAGAAAAGCCCAGGACCTGATGGCTTCACTAGTGAATTTTACCAATATTTAAAGAAGAATTAATGCCAGTCCTTCTCAAACTCTTCCAAAAAAAATCAAAGAGTATGGAGTACTTCCAAACTCATTTTATGGGGGTGGTATTACTCTGTTATCAAAGCCAGAAAAAAAAACCCAGAGAATACTACAGTACATTATTGCTTATGAATTTAAATGCAAAAATTCTCAATAAAATACCAGCAAACAGAATTCGACATCATATTAAAAAGGGTAAGACAGCTTGACCAAGTGGGATTTATCTCTGTGATGGCAACAAAGGTTTAACACACAAAAATAACACTTTTAAATTTTTAAAAAATTCATAATTTCCTTCTGCCTCAACATCCCCACAGACAGGCTTAAGCACCCTGTCCAGGTGACCAGGTGCACCAATGTAATAAGGCTGGTCTCTAGATTATGTTCCTTCTTTCCCTTTCCTGACTGTGACTTATCGACATTCAAACACACCAATAAAATCACCTTATGTCTTTTGCTTGTGTATTCCATTTAGACTCCCAGTAAAGACATTTGCCCACTGCTACTTGCTCTTTCTCTTTTTCCTATTCCAAGTGAGAGTATATCAAACTAAAAAAGTTTCTGCACTGAAAAAGAAATAGAGTGAAAAGGCAACCAAGGGAATGAGAGAAAATATTTACAAATCATATATTTGATAAGGGGTTAATATCCAAAATATATAAGGAACTTCTACATCTCAACAGCATAGAAGCAACCTGTTTAAAAAATGGGTTAACAGGTGTCAAATGATAACTTATTGTAGTTTTGATTTGCATTTCCTTCATGATGAGTGAGGTTGAGCATCTTTCCATGTGTCTGTTGGCTATCTGGATATCTTCTTTAGAGAAATGCCTCCGCAATTATTCTGCCTACAATGAGATATCACCTCACACCTGTCAGAATGGCTAAAATAAATAAAAAAAAACACAAGAAACAAGTGTTGGGGAGGATGTGGAGAAAAAGGAACCCTCTTGCATTGTTGGTAAGAATGCAAACTGGTTCAGCCATTCTGAAAAACAGTGTGGAGGTGCCTCAAAAAGTTAAAAATAGAAGTACTCTATTGATCCTACACTCATACTACTGGGTATTTGTCCCTGAAACACAAAAACACTAATTCAAAGGGATACGTGCTTCCATGTGTTTATAGTAGCATTATCTACAATAGCCAAATTACGGAAGCAGCTCAAGTGTCCGTCAATTGATGAATGGATAAAGAAGATGTGGCATATATACATGATGGGATATTATGCAGCCATAAAAAGAATGAAATCTTGCCATTTGCAATGACATGGGGGTTATCTAGAGAGTATAATGCTAAAGAAAATAAGTCAGGGAAAGACAAATACCATATGATTTCCTCATATGTGGAATTTAGGAAACAAAACAAACGAGCAAAGGGCAAAAAAGAAGAAAGAGAGGCAAACTAAGAAACTGACTCTTTACTATAGAGAACAAACTAATGGTTACCAGAGGGAAGGTGGGTAAAGGGAATTGGTAAAATGGACAATGGGGATTAAGGAGTACACTTGTAATTAGCACTGGGTGATGGATGCAGTTGTTGAATCACTATATTGTATATCTGAGGCTAATATTAATACTATATGTTGACTACACTGGAGTTCAAAGTAAAATTTTAAAAAAGTAAAAAATGGGCAAACTTCGGGGGCGCCTGAGTGGCTCAGTGGGTTAAGCCGCTGCCTTCGGCTCAGGTCATGATCTCAGGGTCCTGGGATCGAGCCCCGCATCGGGCTCTCTGCTCAGCAGGGAGCCTGCTTCCTCCTCTCTCTCTGCCTGCCTCTCTGCCTGCTTGTGATCTCTCTCTGTCAAATAAATAAATAAAATCTTTAAAAAAAAATGGGCAAACTTCGTTATATATTTCTCCAAAGAAGAGATACTAATGGCCATCAGATATGAAAAGATTCTCAACATCACTAATCATCAGAGAAATGTAAATGAAAAGCACAATGATATATCACCTTTCACCTTTAGAATGACCATTATTAAAAAAAAAAAGAAAACCACAATCATTAATGAAGATGTGGAGAAATTGGAACTTTTGTGCATTGTTGGTGGGGATGTAAAATACTGCAGTTGCTCTAGAAAACACTTTGGAGGTTCCTCAAAACATTAAAAACACACTACTATGTTATCCAGAAATCCTTCCAGCTATTCAAAAAAAAACTGAAGTCACGATCATGAGGAGATATTTGCACTACCATTTCACTGCGGCAATATTTACAATAGCCAGGATGTGGAAACAATCTAAGTGTCCACTGATGGATAAATAAATAAAGGAAAAGTGTATATACATATGATGGAATATTACTCAACCTTAAAAAGGAAGGAAATTCTGCCATATGCTACAGCCTGGATGAACTTTGAGGATATTCTGCTGAGTGAAATAAGCCAGTCACAAACTGACAAATATTTCAAGATTTTATTTTTATGAAATATCTAAAGTAGTGAGACTCACCAAAGTAGAAAGTGAAATGATGGTTGTCAGCAACTGGGAGGAGGAGAAAATGGGGAGTTTATGTTAATGGTTATAAAGTTTCAGTCATGCAAGACCAAAAATTCTAGAGATAAGGTGTACAATGATGTGCTTACATTTAGTAATAACTGTATTATATTGAAAATTTAAGAGAATATATCTCATGTAATGTTTCTGTTTACAATAATAATAATAATAGTAATAATAATAATAATAATAATAATAATAAGAGAGGCATGGATTCCTGAGAAGGAGCATTATTTCTTCTTTTTGACTTTTCAAATAGGATGTTTCTGTCATGTAAATTTCTTCGAAAAGCAAGAAAAAAATTTAAAAAGAGCTTTTTTTTGGAAAAGAGAGAGCTTTCTTCCCTCCATTTCTTCTCCTCTCTTTCTGACTACCAGAACCTTTAATATCTACAACTGCAGAGTATAGAGCAAACACCAGATTTTTCTCTTTTGTGCAGGAACAGAAATCCCTGTAGTGCATACTATTTAAAATACACTATTTAAAATTTCCATATTTTTTTTTTCAATTTTGAAAATCAAAGTCACTTGATTATGGCAATGTCACATATCACCATTTAATATTGCACGCACGACAAGCTTGACATTTCAAAATGAAATTGTTTGAATCACTTAGCAGTGAGAAAAGCATATAAATAATTTCTGAGTGACTAGAATATGTATTTTAGGCCATTTCACTATAAAACAGTGACACATTTTTTTCAAAACTTTCTAAAATAAAATAGATAGTCTAAGAACAATCATGAAAACTTTTACCTTCACAGATCTTTCTGTGAGATACAAAAGCCTTAACATTATGTGCTTATAGTCTAGTTGTCTTTTTAGCCTTAATTATAGTATTCATGGTGACACTTCATTTTCTGACATGACATACATTTAAAGGTGTTTTTACATTATTCTCTTATAACCAGACGAGTTATTTAAGAAACAGCTGTGATAACAAATGTCTTGAAATTAAGGATTGACAGTGGAATTTAAGGGAAATGAGAGTGGTAAAGCAATATTTGCACTGTTAGATACTGATCTTCACTTATGCAACTTTTAAGCTAAAAGAGTGTATGCTATATCCATTATTTATATTGTTGAGATATGATCTGTATAATAACAATATGTGTGTGTTTTATGTCACTAGGATATTTATTTGTTCAATAACACTTTACTATAGGCCTAATGAGTACAAAGCACAGTTTAGAGAAACAGAGATAAAATATAAATTCAGAGTCCTCAAGGTATCTGGTCTAGAGGCTTTATAGCTCATATATAAGCTAATGGTTTCAGGTGACAATTTATAATGAAGTCTACAACAAGCTTGTGACAACTAACATCTAAATAAGAACAGGTATAATAAAAATAAATGAAATACATTTCCAGCAACATGCATGAAGCTACCAAGTATTATGCTAAGTGAAATAAGTCAGTCAGAGAAAGACAAATACATATGATTTTACTCATATGTGGAATTTAAGAAACAAAACAAATAAAAAAAAAGAAACAAAACAAATGAGCAAAGGGAAGACAAAAAGAAGAGAGAGTGAGGCAAACCAAGAAACAGACTCTTACCTACAGAGAACACACTGATGGTTACCAGAGGGAGGGGTGAAATAGATGATGAGATTAAGGAGTACACTTGTGATGAGCACCAGGTGCTGCAGGGAAGTGTTGAATCACTATATTGTACATCTGAAACTAATATTACACTGTACATCAATTAACTGGAATTTAAATAAAATACTTAAAAAAAAAGACCTCAACGTGAGGTAGGAATCTCAAAATCCTAGAGGAGTAACATAGGCAGTAACCTCTTTGACATCGGACACAGCAACTTCTTTCAAGACATGTCTCCAAAGGCAAAGGAATTGAAAACAAAAATGAACTTTTGGGACTTCATCAAGATAAAAAGCTTCTGCAGAGCAAGGGAAACAGTCAACAAAACAAAGAGGCAACCCAAGGAATGGGAGAAGATATTCACAAATGACACTACAGACAAAGGGCTGATATCCAAGATGTATAAAGAACTCTTCAAACTCAACACCCAAAACAGATAATCATGTCAAAAAATAGGCAGAAGACATGAACAGAAACTTCTCCAATGAAGACATACAAGTGGCTAACAGACACATGAAACAATGTTCATCATCACTAGCCATCAGGGAAATTCAAATCAAAACTACATTGAGATACCAGCTTACACCAGTTAGAATGGCCAAAATTATCAGGACAGGAAACAACAAGTGTTGGAGAGGTTGTGGAGGAAGGGGAACCCTCTTACACTGTTGGTGGGAATGCAAGTTGGTGAAGCCATTTTGGAAAACAGTGTGGAGATTCCTTAAGAAATTAAAAATAGAGCTTCCCTATGATCCTACAATTGCACTACTGGGTATTTACCCCAAAGATACAGATGTACTGAAAAGAGGGGCCATATGTACCCCAATGTTCATAGCAGCAGTGGCCACAGTCACCAAACTGGGAAGAGCCAAGATGCCTTTCAACAGATGAATGGATAAAAAAGATATGGTCCATATATACAATGGAGTATTATGCCTCCATCAGAAAGGATGAATACCCAAATTTTGTATCCACATGGATGGGACTGGAAGAGATTATGCTGAGTGAAATAAGTGAAGCAGACAGAGTTAATTATCTGGTTTCACTTACTTGTGGAGCATAATGAATAACATGGAGGACATCAGGAGAAGGAAAGGAAAAGTGAATTGGGGGAAATTGGAGGGGGAGATGAATCATGAGAGACTGTGGACTCTGAGAAACAAACTGAGGGTTTTGGAAGGGAGTGAGGTGGGGGGATGGGTGAGCCTGGTGGTGGGTGTTAAGTAGGGCATGTATTGCATGAAGCACTGGGTGTGGTACATAAACAATGAATCTTGGGACACTGAAAAAATTTTAAAAAAAGTAAAAATAGGTATAATGGAACAAATTTATAATTGTTCTTTGGAATTAGAAGAAATTTATTCAACAAACATTTATGGTGCTTAAGGTTCTAGTAAGGAGAAATGAATATATGATGCATTGTCTCTACCTATAGGTAGAGACTGTATAATGTAGTGGAGGGGATGAAATTTCAATTGAGCTATGAAAATTGCCTTTTTGATAAAAAGAGAAGGAAGAAATGGGATTCAATACTGGAATCATGACAAGAAGTAGTAAGGCCTGAAAAGAAATGGCTTACTATGGCTAAAGCATAGGATGTGTATTAGGATCTAGATGACGTAAGAAGTTCATTTAAAGCCAGAGGGTGGTAGATCCTAAATATCATCAAAGGGAAGTTTGAATTTCATTTTGTGGTCAATGTGATGGTGGGTGGGTAAGATAGAAAGAGAAGTGAAGGTTTTTGAATAGTTTCTAAAAATGTTATTTCTAGGGACGCCTGGGTGGCTCAGTTGGTTAAGCAGCTGCCTTCGGCTCAGGTCATGATCCTAGCGTCCTGGGATCGAGTCCCACATTGGGCTCCTTGCTCGGCGGGGAGCCTGCTTCTCCCTCTGCCTCTGCCTGCCTTTCTGTCTGCCTGTGCTCGCTCTCTCTCCCTCTCTCTCTGACAAATAAATAATAAAATCTTTAAAAAAAAATACAAAAATGTATATTTAAAAAAAATGTTATTTCTAATCCCCTTTTGGTCACTTCAAAGTAACAGTGTTTTACAGAATAATTTTTTTGAATGAGATCCAACAAAAGTTTTATATAACAAATGCTTCTTTGATCTCTTTGCATTTTTTACCAATATTCCATACCTCCATTACAATATTCATTTTATTTTGTCTTGTGTTATGCTTAGCTTTTTTAATGCATGTATCTCCTCATGCTTAATTAAAGATTCCCTGAAGGTGAAGACCATGTCTATATATTCATTTTTCATTTATCTAGAACATGTATTTGTTAACAGTACCCACCTCTCTGGATTACTGTAAAGATTAAACAAAAGAAAACTTGTAAGAGTCTAAAGGTGTTGTGCTTAAATTTTGAACTCAGGAACTCAACTGCATGAGTTTAATTACCAGTTCTGTCACTTAACAGCTGTGAAATCTTGAACGAGTTATTTACTATTTTTTTAAGAAACCATTTTATTGAAATAGAATTCATATCATGTAATTAACTCAGTTAAAGTTTATAATTAAATTGTTTTTAGTATATTCATATGTATGTGTAACAATCACCACAGTCAATTTTAGAACATTTTCCCTGCCACAAAAGGAAACTCTCATATCCTTCAGCTATTATCCCACCATCCCCCCACTCACCACCCCCCAACCCTCAGCTATAGCCCTAAGCAACCATTAATCCATTTTCTGTCTTTGTAGTTTTCCCTGTCTGGACATTTCATATGAATGGGGAATCATATAATATGTGGTCTTTTGTGACTGACTTCTTTTATTAGTGTAATGTTTTTGAGAGTCATCCATGTTTTAGCATGAGTTATAGCCTCATTCCTTTTTATGCAGAATAATATTACATTGTATAGATATATCAAATTTTGTTTTTCCATTTGTAAGCTGATGAGCGTTTTGGTTGTTTCTATTTTTTGGCCATTATGATTAATATTGCTATAAGCATTTGTATATGTTTTTGTATGGGTATATGCTTTCATTTCTCTTGGGTATATAAATACCTAGGAGTGGAGTTGCTAGGTCATATAGTAACTCTATATTTAATCATTTGAGGAACTACCAGGCTGTTTTCCAAAATGACTGTACCATTTTACATGGTTCACCAAAATTGCATGAGGATTTTAATTTTTTCTATATCCTTGTTAACTCTTGTTATTATCTGACTTTTTATCTAGCCATCCCATTTGATTGAAGTGGTATTTTATTATGGTTTTGATTTGCATTTCCATGATAAATAATGATATCATTTATACATCTTCCTTGGACAGATGTCTATTCAAGACCTTTCCCCATTTTCTAATTGGGTAATTGGGTTATTTATCATTTATTATTGAATTGTAAGTGTTCTTTATATTTTTGAGATACAAGTCCCTTATCAGATACATGACTTGGAAATAGTTTCTCCCATTTTGTGGGTTATCTTTTTACTTTCTTGTTGGTGTTATTTTAAGAACAAAAGCTTTTTTGTTCTTGCTCTCGCTTTTGGTGTCGTAAGTTACTTAATCTTGATGTGCTTCAATATTCTCATCTGTAAAATTGTAAAAATTATGCTATCTCATAGGATTTTTATAATTAAATGAATTTAAGCACTTAGAATAATATATGAGATATAGTAGTAAACACTTGTTAAATGTTATCTGTCATTATTAATGTTATTGTTAATATTATATGAAACAATTAAAATGGTAACTGGCACATTATAGGAATTCAGCTTTTATTAAGTAACAGTAATCACCTATATTTGGTAAACAATAAAATATGCATTGAACAGAAAATAAATGTTAATATTTGGGGAGGAAAGATTTTTAGGGATAGAAGATCTTAAGACATTATAATTCCATTTTATTTAAAAACAAAGATTAAGGGGCAGAATTCTAAATATTTTATCTAAAGTTGTTTATATTAAAAATCAAGCTGGGACAATGATGAATTGTTTTAAAATTTCCTTTAATATGGTGTCTTTCATTCTGTCTTTACTTCTGACTTGGTTGATCATCAGGGATAATTTGGATTTTATGATAATGGAGGAAATTGGCAAGTCACTTGTGAAATATTATGGCAATAATAGCTTTGTACTAAAGTTAAATCCTTTATCTTCTCCAAAGTAATATGATGTGTCAATAAATATAAAGTAAAAATGACATATATATATTTGTTAAGCCAACAATATTTAGGGAAGCTTGTCATGCATAATAATAACAACACAATTTTAATAATTTCCATTATAGACAAAAGAAGTTTGGAAATATGTATCAAAATTCATTTTTGTTTTTCTTCAGTTTTAGCTCTAAGTATGTGTGCTGTATAGATAAATCTTTATTCAAATGAAAATATAATCGTACTAATATGAAAAAATTCACAATCAGAGTAAATGTGCATTCAAATTATATACACAGGAGAGAGAAAGATGGAAATAAAAGATCTGTAGCTAAAGAAGAAATTAAAAAGAAGACAATTCTTTTTTTCTTTTTTTATTATATATAATGTATTATTTGCTTCAGGGGTACAGGTCTGTGAATCATTAGTCTTAACACAATTCACAGCACTCACCATAACACATACCTCCCCAAAGTCCATCACCCAACCACCCTATCCCTCCCCTCCCATCCTCCATCAACCCTCAGTTTGCTTCCTGGGATTAAGAGTCTATTACAGTCTGTGTCCTTCCCTGTCCCATCTTGTTTCATTTTTTCCCCTCCCTAGACCCCATGACCCCCACCCTGCCTCACAAATTCAAAGAGAGCAATTATTAACATGTACAGTAACATATTAGTTATGGTTATATTTATTTTTCTTTTGCCCACAATTCTTACTTGCCTATCACAAGTGTCCTTGTTTATTACAGCATTAATTGCTTTAAGTGACAGCCAGTGTTTCTGAACATTACAACCATATGAAAATTGTACACTAGCTTTCTCAGGCTGGGCTTTTCTCATAATTGGGGTTTTCAGAATGGCCTTGGAGGAGACTTCTTGAGCTAAGGAGTGATAATTTTATTCTCTTTAATGATAATTTACTACAAGGCCTTTGGTATCAGGTAAAGCTGAATTTTTATGAAGAGACAGAAGTCTCTTTGTTATAGGTTTTTATTATTTATTATTTATTATTTATTTATTTATATTTAAACTCAATTAGCCAACTTATAGTACATCATTAGTTTCGGATGTGGTGCTCGGTAATTTATTAGTTTCCTGTAACACCCAGTACTCATCACATCACATGCCCTCTTTAATGCCCATCACCCAGTTGCACCATCCCCTGTTATAGGTTTTAATATTGCTGACTAGACAGGGAAATGTTTGAGACAGTCCTGGTTCATATGGGAATCTAGTATGAAAGTATTTCATCAAGGCTCTACTGAGAAAAGGACGCTCTGCTTTTGGCTGTCTCACTAAAGAACTTTGAAGATGTTATTCATACTCTGACTCCTATCTTCAAGCAGAGGATCAGAGGGGAAACAAGTTTTTTTCATCTCAGTTGATAGAACATTTGTTAGCTTTTTGTTTACTCTAATTTTTAAAAATGAAAATAAAGGGCTTCGCGTAGTGTCCTTCCTTCCCGTATGGAATTAATGTTGACATTTAGTTATTTCATCATTTGTTTTATTTTTTTCATTTGCTTTATTTTATTTTTTCATTTATTCATACGTTTATAGAAATGTTTCCAGTTCCTTAACTTTCATGGTTTTTTTTTGTTATTGAAGATTGGGG
This sequence comes from Enhydra lutris kenyoni, assembly GCF_002288905.1. Lineage (NCBI taxonomy): Eukaryota > Metazoa > Chordata > Mammalia > Carnivora > Mustelidae > Enhydra > Enhydra lutris. The sequence continues at coordinate 7,821,403 of NW_019154137.1, forward strand.
CTTTACTTTTTTTTTCTAGTTTTTATTTAAATTCCAGTTAGTTAACATACAATGTAATATTAGTTTCAGGTGTAGAATTTAGTGACTCATCTTTTACATACAACACCCTGGTGTTCATCACAAGTGCATTCCTTTCACACTTTTCTGAATGAAGAAGTGCCAGCGTGAGAAACGGAGCTCGAGGCCTCTTTCCTTTTGGCTCTCTCTACAGAGGCAATTTTATAATACTAAAATGCATCTCTTTTCCCACTTTGAGATGGATTTCAAGAAAGTTTCCAGCTCAATGCCTAAAGTCACATACCTTGACAATTTTGTGAAGTTCCAGGCTAAAATATCCCCATAATTTGGACCCCAAAATAAGTCAAAACAACTGCTAGATTTTTTTTTCTCTTTCATAAAAATTTATTAACTGAGATCTTTCACTCATCACAGATACAGAGATAAGTAAGTGATCTTCTCTGCCATAAAGGAGCTTTTGTTTCAATGGGGGAGATACGTGTGTAAATAAATACAATGAATAATTTAAGTGCTATGATGGAAATACATGTAACTATAGTGGGACATAAAGGAGTGGGGAGTATTATTTAGGTAGTGGATAAAAAGGACAATAAAGGATTTCCAAGTAACATGCTTTTCTTCTCTTTATGGAATACCATCTTCTTAATATCTGTATGGCAAAATTTTTTTTGTATGGCAAATTTTTGCTACTGTTTTAGAATCAACAGTTTTTCCCTCTTCTAGTAAAATTAGAATCAATAGAGTTTTTCTCTCTTCTAGTAAAATTTCCCTGACTCCTCCCTTCTCCCTTCCCTATGTTCCCAGCTACTCTTTATATACCTCTATTAAAGTAATTATCATATTGTATTGTAAGTTTATATTTACTCCTCTCCCTATCAACCTAAACTGTAAGTTCATTGAGGGTAGGAATCATGTTATCAAACCATGTATCACTAAATTCTGAATACTTATACTGGGAAGTCAATAAATTTGTATTCAGTAGTTCAAACACTTAAATACCAACATTGCTTCAGTTAAAGCCCTTATGCTAAGTTTGGCAGATTAAAGATAGGTACAAATTACTTGATATTTCTCTCTTTAAATCTGAGCTGGTTTGTGATTATTTTGATTAACAAAATATGATGGCTTAACCATTAAGACAGCTTTCACAATAGATTCTTAGAACCCTGAACTGTCATGCAAGAAGTCCAACTATATGGATGGCAAGATCAGTAGGAGAGCTCTTGAAACAATATGAAAAGGGCAAGGGGCCCAGCTGTGCCCAGCCTTCTAGCCAGTCCTGTATATGAGTGAAACCATTTATTTTCCAGATCACTTTATTTGCTAACTGAATATTAAAGTTATCCCAGTCAACAACACATTAAGAATTGTCAAGCGAAATCCTGTCTGTATTCCTGACTCCCAAAATTGTGGGATAAAGTAAAACCGTTGTTATTTTAAATTACAGGTCTTGGAATAGGTTCTTTATTAGCAATAGGTAACTAAAAGGCCAAGTCTCTTTAATCACATATTTTTCCAACACTTAAAAATCTGAAAATTTCAAACATATGGGAAAGTAGAAAGAATAACACAGTGCTCACCTATATAGCACCATTTTACAATCATAATTTTGGCAGGTTTGCTTTATCACACATTTATCTATCTTACCCTTCCTCTATTGAAGCATCAAGATATGTTATTTTTGATGCATTTCAAAATAAGTTGACATTGGCATACTTCATCCCTAAACATTTCAGCATGAATATTTTTAACTAGAATTCAATATATGATTACATATTTTTCTTTCGGAAGAAAATGGACCTACAGTGAGATACACAGATCTTAAGCAACATTTGCTAAAGTTTTAACCAATGCATATACTTCCGAACCTAATCCTGAAGCTAACTTAATGAGGATACAGAATATTTACGTTACCTCTGAAAATTCCTGCATGTCCCTCTAAGTCAGTCTCTGCATCTAGTACCCTAAGAAGGCATTTACCTGATTTATTCTATCATAAATTTAATCTGTTCTTGAATTTCAAATAAACATTACTGTTGATTTTTCTACTCTTTTGTGTAAGCCTTTTTTCATTTAGGTCTGTGTTTTTGCAATTCATCCATGTTGTATTTATCAGAGGTTTATTCCCTTCTATTACAGGGTAGAATTCTATTGTATGAATGTATTTCAGTTTGTCTATCCATTTTTCTGGTCACAGACACCTGAATTGATTTCAGATTTTAGATAGTATGAATAATGCTACTTTGAATGTTCTCATATCTTTTTGTGAAGATCTCTTTTCATTTCCCTTGGGGGAATACCTAGAAGTGGAATTTCTAGGTGATAGTGTAAATATAAGTTTAGTTTTATTAAAAAAAACTTATCCGATGCTTTTTCAAAGTGGTTATTATCATTTACATTCTGAACAACAGTGTATGAGAGTTCTGATTACTCTACATCTTTGCCAACATTTGATGTTGTCAAGTCTTTTAATTATAACTATTCTGGAGGGTGTGTAATGGTGTATCATTCTGGTTTTAATTTACATTTGCCTGGTGATTAATGATGTTGAACATTTTTTCATATTCTTATTGGCCCCTTGTTTATCTTTTTTGTTAAAATGTCAGTTCAAGTCATGAGTCCTTTATCATATTATGCTTTGTAAATATTTTCTACTAGCCTGTATTTTGGGCACCCGTTTCCTTAATTGTGTCTATCAGTGAGCAGAAGTTTTACTTTCAATAAAGGTAAATTCATCATTTTCATTTATTATTGCTGTTTTTTGGGTTATGTCTAAAAAAACCTTTGCTAACCCTCAAGTAACAATTTTCTTCTGTATTTTCTACTAGAAATTTTATAATTTTAATTTTTACTTTGGGGCTATCACCTTAAATTAATTTTTATGTATGATGTGAGGTAGGTTATTCTAGAAACATTTATTGGATTGCTTTGCTGCCTTTGTAAAAAATTAATAGACCTCTAATGTGGATTTATTCCTGGGTGCTCTGTTCTGTTCCCTTGATATATTTATTTGTTCTTTTTTTTTTAATGTCATTCAATTAGCCAACATATAATACATCACCAGTTTTTCATGTAGTGTTCAATGATTCATTAGTTGCACATAACACCCTGTGCTCATCAGATCACATGCCCTCCTTAATGCTCATCACCCAGTTACCCCATCCCCCCACACAATCCCTTCTGCAACCCTCAATTTCTTTCATGGAGTCCAGAGTTTCTCATGGTTTGTCTCCCTCTCTGATTTCTTCCCATTCAGTTTTCCCTCCCTTCCCCTATGGTCCTCTGGGCTATTCCTTATTTTCCATATATGAGTGAAACCATATGATAATTGTTGTTCTCTGCTTTACTTATTTCACTTAGCATAATACTCTCCAGTTCCATCCATGTTGATGCAATTGGTAGGTATTCATCATTTCTGATGGCAGCCTTAATACTCCATTGTATATACAAACCACATCTTTTTTATCCATTCATCTGTTGAAAGACATCTAATTTCTTTCCACAGTTGGTCTGTTGTGGACTTTACTGCTATAAACATTTGGGTGCACATGCCCCTTCTTTTCACTACATCTGTATCTTTAGAGTAAATACCCAGTAGTAAAATTGCTGGGTCAATATTTTTAACATCTTGAGGAACCTCCATACTGTTTTTCAGAGTGGCTGTAACAGCTTCGATTCTCACCAACAGTGTAAGAGGGTTTCCCTTTCTTCATATCCTTGCCAACATTTATTGTTCACTGTCTTGTTAATTTTGGCCATCCTAACTGGTGTAGGGTGGTATCTCATTGTGGTTTTTATTTGCACTTCCCTGATGACAAGTGATGTAGAACAATTTTTATGCGTCTGTTAGCCATTTGTATGTCTACTTTGGAGAGGTGTCTATTCATGTCTTCTATTTTTTGACTGGATTATTTATTTTTGGAGGGTTGAGTTTGATAAGTTCTTTATAGATCTTGGTTATCAGCCCTTTATCTCTTATGTCATTTGCAAGTATCTTCTCCTATACCATGGGTTGCCTTTTAGTTTTGACTGCTTCCTTTGCTGTGCAGAAACATTTTATCTTGATGAAGTCCCAATAGTTCATTTTTGCTTTTGTTTCTGTTGCCTTTAGAGACATGTCTTGGAAAAAGTTTCTGTGGCCAAGGTCAAAGAGGTTATTGCCTGTGTTCTCGAGGATTTTGATGGATTCCTGTCTCACATTGAGGTCTTTCATCCACTTTGAGTTTATCTTTGTGTATGGTGTAAGAGAATGGTCCACTTTCATTCTTCTGCATGTGGCTATCCAATTTTCCTAGCACCATTTATTGAAGAAACTGTCTCCCCCACCCCACATTGGATATTCTTTCCTACTTTGTCAAAGATTAGTTGACCATAGAATTGAGTGTCTATTTCTGAGCTCTCTATTCTGTTCCACTGGTCTATGTGTCTCTTTTGGTGCCAGTACCATGCTGTCTAGGTGATCACAGATTTGTAATATAGCTTGAAATCAGGCAACATGATGCTCCCAGCTTTGTTTTTCATTTTCCATGTTTCATTGGTGATTTGGGGTCTTTTCTGGCTGCATACGAATTTTAAGATTGTTTGTTCCAGTTCTATGAAAAATATTGATCATATTTTGATAAGGATTGTATTTAATGTGTAGGTTGCTCTGGGCAGCATAGACATTTTCACAATGTTTATTCTTATATTCTACTAGCATGGAATGCTTTTCCATCTCTTTGTGTCTTCCTCCATTTCTTTCATAAGTGTTCTGTAGTTTCTAGAGTACAGATCTTTTACCTCTTTGGTTAGGTTTATTCCTAGGTAACTTATGGTTTTGTGTACAATTATAAATTGGATTGATTCACTAATTTCCCTTTCTTTAGACACTATTAGTGTATAGAAGTGCAACTGATTTCTATGCATTGGTTTTGCATCCTGTCACATTGCTGAATCACTGTATGAGTTTAGCAATTTTAGAGTGGAATCTTTTGGGTTTTCCACATAAAGTATCATGTCATCTGCAAGAGAGAGAGTTTGACTTCTTCTTTGCCAATTCGAATGCCATTTATTTCTTTTTGTTTTCTGATTGCTGAGGCTAAGACTTCTCGTACTATGTTGAACAGTAGTGTGAGAGTGGGCATCCCTGTCATGTTCCTGACCTTAAGGGAAAAGCTCTCAGTTTTTCTCCATTAAAAATGATATTTGTTGTGGGCTTTCCATATGGCTTTTATGATATTGAGGTATGTTCCCTCTAACCTTATATTTTGAAGAGTTTTAATCAAGAAAATATGCTGTACCTTGTCAAGTGCTTTTTTCTGCATCAATTGAGAGGATGATATGGTTCTTGTCTTTTCTTTTATTAATGTGCTCTATCACATTATTTGAGTTGCAAATGTTAAAGCACCCTTACATCCTAGGAATAAATATCACTGGGTTGTGGTGAATAATCTTTTAATGTAGGATACTATTGGCTAGTATCTTGGTGAGTATTTTGACATCCATGTTCATCAGGAATATTGGTCTGTAATTTTCCTTTCTGATGGGGTCTTTGTCTGGTTTGGGGATCAAGGTAATGCTGGCCTCATGGAATGAATTTGGAAGTTTTCCTTCCACTTCTATTTTTTTGAAATAGTTTCAATAGAATAGATATTATTTCTTCTTTAAATGTTTTTTAGGATCCCCTGGGAAGCAATTTGGCCCTGGACTCTTGTTTTCTGGGAGGTTTTTGAGTACTGCTTTGATTTCCTTGCTGGTTATTGTTCTGTTCAGATGTTCTACTGCTTCCTGTTTCAGTCTTGGTAGTTTATAAGTTTCCATGAATGCATCCATTTCTTCCAGATTGCCTAATTTGTTGGCATATAGTTCTCATAATACGTTCTAACAATTGCCTGTATTTCCTTGGTATTGGTTGTTATCTCTCTTCTTTCATTCATGATTTTACTAATTTGGATCCTTTCTCTTTTCTTTTGGATAAGTCTGGCCAGATATTTATCAATTCTTATGCCAGTGTTATATTGTCTTATTTCCTGTAGTTTTATAATAAATGTTGAACTTAAGTAGTATAATTCCTCCAACATTATTCTTTTGTAAGATCATTTTAGATAATCTAGGTCTTCAGCAAATCCACATAAATTTTACAACTTATCAAAGTCTCCAAATGGCCGACACACACACACACACACACACACACACACACACACACACTACAGATATAGATATAGAAAAAGAGATGAGATTATATATAGGGAGAGATATAAATATATAGATATTTGGATATATAATATAGAGAGAGTTATATAATCTACATGTCATGTATTTATATACAACTTATAAGCCTTCAGTATATCTATCTATCCATCTATCTATCTAATATGTATAAATAAATACAACTTTGGAGGAATTAACATATACAGAAGTATATGTTGTCTCTTTCCAACACCATGAGCATAGTATATCTATTTTTTTAAGATCTTTGATTTTTTTGAGCAATGTTTTGTAGTTTTCAGCAGAGGTTTTGCATACCTTTTGTTAAAACTATTACTATAATGTTTTACAGCAGTTTTTGAATAAAATTGCATTAAAATTGATCATTTCTTGGGGATATGAGTGACTCAGCTGGTTATGCATCTGACTCTTCTTGGTTTTGACTCAGGTCATGGTCTCGGGTTCATGAGATTAGCCCTACATCAGGCTCCATGCTCAAAGGAGAATCTGCTTAAGATTTTTCCCCTCCCTCCCCCCCCTCCACAAGCTCTTACCCCTGCACTCACTCTCTCAAATAAATAAATAAATGATCAATTTAAAAAAAATGATAGTTTCCAAATGTTACTAGTCTATTAAAGTGAAAATGATGTTTGTACATTAGTCTTGTACCATAAAACTATGCTAAAATTACTATTTAGTTCTAGGAATCTTTTATGCTAAAGCTTTCATATGTATTACATCTGTGTTTGTTACATATCTCACAATATAATAATTTTGTTTTAAATGGTCATATATATTTTAAAGTAATTAAGAGGAGAAATAATCTTTTACATTTGCTCATATATTTCCCTTTATGGTGTTCTTTATTACTTTTTGAAGACCTAAATTTCTATCTGATATCCTTTTCCTTCAACTTAATGAATTTTCTTTACAACAAATTAGTTTTGTTTTTATCTCAAAATGTCATTACACTGTACTCTGCCTTCATTATTTCTAATGAAAAATCAACAATAATTTGTATAAATAGTCTTTCCTATTTGATTTACCATTTTTCTTTGTTTTTAGCATTTTCTATTTATATCTTTTTCAGTAAAATGACATGGTATGCCTTGGTATGGTTTTCCTTCTATTAACTTGTAAGGGGTTTGCTGAGTTTTGTGAATTTCTACACTTATATTTTTCATCAAATTTGAGAAAATTTTAGTCATTTTTCTTCAAATATTTTGTTTTCCCAACCCATTTTATTGCTCTCCTTTCTTCTTCTCATACTCCATTTACATGTATGTTTAAATTTTTGATGTTATCCCTTAGGTTTCTCGAGACTCAATAATTTTTCTCTTTTCTTTAAGTTGGATAATTTCTATTGATCTATCTTCATGTTTGTTGACCTTTTATTCTTTCATCTCCCATCTGATAGTAATAAATCCATTCAGGTGAATTTCTGTCTCAGAAATTTTCTTTTCCTTCTCAATTTCCCTTTGGCTTTTTAAAAATAGTTTTATTTCTTTGCTGGGATTCTCTTTCTTCTTTATTTCTGTTTCCTTCCTTCCTTCCTTCCTTCCTTCCTTCCTTCTTTTTAGAGAAAAGTCTTAAGCAGGCCTCACAAGCTAGATCTCACAACACTTAGATCATGACCTAGATATATAGGAAGATTTTGTACACTGAGTTTCAGGGCCTCCCTCTGGGCTCTCTTCTTTATGAATTACTGCCTCCACTTCCCAGCTATTGTCATTGCTCCTGAGTCTCTTGTTTGTTTCTTCAAGTCATTAAGGTTTTGGGTTTTCTACTCAATTTTATCTACCTCAGATGGGACTGCCTTGGGCCTTTCTTCAGGCAAAAAGCTCTAAAATATGAAAACTCAACCTTTGTCCTTTCCTTCCAAGTGTAATCTCCCTAAAGTATCTGCCTCCTTTTGCTTGCTCTCTAGTGTCTTCAGAGCTTTTCCCCCCAAACTGTTATCTGTAGGCATGTTGATCTTGTAAGAATTAATCTTCCATTATCAGACAGAGATCATCTAAATGATTAGATTTTAGAATATATGAATAATATAAGATAGTGAATGGTGGGGCGCCTGGGTGGCTCAGTGGGTTAAGCCGCTGCCTTCGGCTCAGGTCATGATCTCAGAGTCTTGGGATCGAGCCCCGCATCGGGCTCTCTGCTCTCTAGGGGAGCCTGCTTCCTCCTCTCTCTCTGCCTGCTTGTGATCTCTCTGTCAAATAAATAAATAAAAAAAAAAAAAAAAAAAAAGATAGTGAATGGTGCTAGCTGAATCCCAATCTACATTTTATTGACTGTTATGTTGTATAAATATAACTTTAGTTTAACTTTAGTTCAGACTTAGGGTAGCATGAATTGGATACTTATATATTTAAATATTTTATTTTTTTATTTTTCTAATTTTTTTATATTTTATTTTATTTTTAAAATCTTTTTAAAAAGATTTTATTTATTTGACAGAGAGAAAGAGATATCACATGCAGCAGAGAGAGAGAGGAGGAAGCAGGTGCCCTGCTGAGCAGAGAGCCCAATGCAGGGCTCGATCCCAGGACCCTGAGATCATGACCTGAGCCGAAGGCAGAGGCTTAACCCACTGAGCCACACAGGCGCCCCTATATTTTATTTTATATATTGTATTTTGCAGAAAGAGACATTAAGTATTGTATTTTAACTTGTATCTTTTTCTTTTAGTAACCTGGATCCTTTTAAATTTGGTTATATTTTTGATTATTGGACAGTTTTTCTGCTAAAGAAGGATGAGTTTAGATATATAAATAATTATAATTTCAAGTACAGAAATTAACAGGACCATAGATGATATATCTGCTACACATGACACATTTTTTTAAAAAAAATTAACAAAACTCCTCTGTCTTAGGAAAGTGAAATACCAAGTTCGGATGGTTTGACTTTTGACATTTAAAGTGTTGTCAAATTGGCTTAAAAAACAAAGATGATGTACTTAGCATGGCATTTTGCTACAGTTCATATTTCAATTCTATATTTGTGGAATTGAGAGTATGATTTTAGAAAAACCTCAAATGCACTGTATATTATAAATTTCTAGTAATCTGTAAACATGATGTTTTGTTTACAGCTACTTAGGTCCACTAAATATCTGTAGATTTGCTTCCTCAGCTAGAGCAGGAACTTACTGGCTATAACTCCCTGCCTTGCTCAATAACATCCAGTAATTATCAGGAAGAAAATGCAATAAATTTATGTAATAGACTGCCCCTTTGCTATAATATACAATCAGAGGCAATCAATGCTTCTTACAATAAGGAGAAGAATTACAACTGTGTTTTATTTTACAGCTTTGGTAATACAGCTTTAGAAACCACCAGAGGGAGTAGAGTTAAACTTCAGTGGTCAAATTCCATTGCAGTAAAACATAGCCTAAGGCTGACATTTACAAAATAGCAACACAACAAGAGATTGTGTACTTCTTAGCAGACTATTTTATTTTTTTTCACCCATCTAGCTAGCTGAAGACCTCCATGTATTTGTGCTCTGAAATAATGAGACTCTCTCTGAATATAATAAATAATAATCAAATTTAACCTTTGGCCATATCCTTACAAGAAGAGAAAGATAGACATAGTTGATAATGAAACCTCCAGTGTTGCAGCAAACCATGACAACTTGTTCCTTACAAACTTATATTTGTTACAGCTTTAAAAATATACTTTTATTGTGGTTTAAATCAAAGGGCATTTTTGATTCCTGCCTAGTTATGCTTAAAGTATAATTACACGCTACATATCTTGGTAAGTAAATGAAAGCCTTTTCTTAGTTATTTGTTATAAAATTTACTTTGCCTGTAGCTAAGTGAAGGCCAGGCCTCTAAAGTGTTTGAAGTATAATGCACAGTGAATATAAAACAGTCCATTAATTGGGATAATAGGTCCCAGCATGTAATTGCATTTCTTAGGTACTATGGATAGCGACTGAGTGAAGTGGTATTTATTCAAGGTTGTTAGTCACCCGTGGATAACTTTATTTGTCCACTGATGCTTAAATAAATGCATCATCCATCAGTAAAAATATTTATGAAGAAATTTATAACAAAAATCATTATTGCATCTCAAATTATGTAAGGAAACAGTATATAAAAGTTACTGAAGAATGCCACAGTAAAGTCTTGCCAGTGCCTCAGGTTACTTGTTTTTATGTTGGTGGACAGTAAAATATAGTAGAAACTCAAGAATAAATGTGAACTAAACATGATTACTGTACTTTGCTTTATATTGTGCTATTCAATAAAATATCTGTAAGACATGAAGTAAAGTCTATCAGCAATTTCTAGCCCCATGAACTTGTACAGTTTTTTAAGAAAAAAAGAATTCACTAAAGTCTGTCAGTGTGTCCACAAGTCTTTGCCATCTCTCAAATAGTGTGGGTGTGAGGCTTTATTTATAGTTGTAAAAACATTTCCTTTGTTTTTCATTTAATAAGTTGTTCACTGTTTCTAAGGTGTTAAAAAATGCACGTTCTATTTTATTATGTGGAGACTTCTATATCTCACTCAGGAAAAGTCAAGAAGGAGTCCCAGAACTCCATTAATTCAGGATAAAATTACCTTCTTTCCTAGAAATCATTGGCAAGACTAAAGGGAAGGGCCTAGGACTTTGATCCACCACTCTTCTGGATCCCTCAGTGTCCTAACTTCACCTCCATTTTGTGTTCTGAAATTATTTGGTTGAATCATATGATGTCCTCTGTCCTGTTTACATCAGTTTCTGAAAGGAGTCTGGGATTCCTAGAATCCTGGATCATTCTGTTCCTGACAGCATTCTCTTTGAGTCTTTCCCATCTGTGAGGCAACACTTCCACTTTTCTACCCTATAGTTCCTATTTCTTTGTTTATCCTTTCCATACCATCTATCAACTTTTCATTTATTAAATAATTATTTATTGGTCTATTTCCTGCCATAGTAGATGCACTAAAACTATTTCTTTTTTTTTAAGATTTTATTTATTTATTTGACAGAGAAAGAGAGATCACAAGTAGGCAGAGAGTCAGGCAGAGACAGAGGAGGAAGCAGGCTCCCTGCTGAGCACAGAGCCGGATGCTGGCTCATCCCAGGACCCCGAGATCATGACCTGAGCTGAAGACAGTGGCTTAATCCACTGAGCCACCCAGGTGCCCCTAAAACTATTTCTTGAATGGCCGACTGAATGAGTAAATCTTTTCCCTCTCTTTGATATAAAGTAGACATTTCTAAAATTAAAATGGAGAAAATATTCTATTGAAAGAGTAGGACTTCATGTAGCTCCAAGGGACAGTATATAAAATCTTCTTGAGCTATTGAATAATTTCAGGGAAATAGAAATATTATCTGTACCAGGAATTTTTTTGTACTTGTTTGTTACTGATCACATCATTCCCATGAATATGAAAATGGTTTTGTTTATTGACTTGGGAAGACTTTGCTGCTTCAGGTGTTCCTGTTAGACTATAATATTGAGTACTGGCCTGATTTCCCTTAATGTTTGTTCATGAATAATCCTTCATACAGGTTTGGATGTGCATAATGTATCACAAGTAAGGACTGCTTGGCCCAGGAACTTTTAAATTTTGAATTGATATACTATAGGAACTTATTGATTCAGATGAAAATTTTAAGTTGTCCCCTCCTCAATTTTATTAAGCTTTTAGAGTGTTGCCATGAGATCATAAAGATAAATGGCAAAGAACTGAAAATTTAGAAAAAAAATCTGTTAAGGGTTATATCAATTTCATTGGCAAATTCACTCTCATAAATGAGCCAATGTTCTAGGGGCCTTGATATTTTCCTTTTGGGTATGAAGAAAAATGAGCCACAACTTAATCACCTTATCCTTAAAACCCTCTAGGTGCATTTTATTTTAGAAAGGAGACATTTATTTATTATTCAGATTTTTTAAGAGTACACATTTTTCTAATGACAAAGAAAATATGTGTTCTCTTATAACAATGGATAGCAGGACAAAAAGAAGATTTACAGACTTAGAAGACAGAAATTACTAATTTTGAAATCAGAGCTTATTGATAGCTAGCATATCATCATTAACTAGTATTGATGGTTGTTTATTTTGCTTAGTATTTTTGTACATTTTCCATAAAAAATCAGGAAGAAGCATTATTTTTAAAAAGATTTTATTTGTTTATTTAAGAAAGAGAGAGAAAGTGTGAGCATGAGTGGGGAAAGGGGTAGGGGGAAAGGGAGAGGATTCTCAAGTAGACTCTTTGCTGAACATGGAGCCTGATGTGGGGCTCCATCCCAGTACCCCAAATCATGACCTGAGCTGAAACCAAGAGTTAGATGCTAAACCAACTGAACCATTCAGGTGCGCCAGAAAGAAGCATTATATTTATGATATGATACCTTTCAACCTTTTGATCAGCAATGTCACATTTTTGGAAAATATGAAACATGCTGTTTTTTACAGTTTTATTTGGCATGGTCATTAAATGAGAATGACTATTTTTCAGGGATTCAATGTAGATTATGTGTTCTTAATGCCACTTTATGAGTAACAGAGGGGTACTTTCATGCTTAGTTTTATTTGAAAAGGGTAATGAATTGATGAATGGAAAGATGTGAGATATATATATATCTTATATATAGATGGATATCTAAATCTATATTTATATTATTTTATATATTATATATTTATATATTATACTATATGTTAATATATATTAATTAGTATATAATATATTATAACTATTATATAATTGATATATAATTCATATATAATTGAAACATATCATATTATTATATAATATAATAATTATTATAATAATATAATATATTTTATATGATAAATCATATATGATTATAAATTATAATTTATAATTATATATAAACATATATAATTATAATTATATTTATAAATATATGTACTTATAAATATAATCATAATTATATAAATATAATCTTAAAAATATAATTATATAAATATATTTATAATTTTAATTATATAATAAAGTAATTATAATAAATAAAAATAATTATGATTTATACAATTATATATTATAATTATAATTTATAATCATATATGATTTATCATATAAAATATATTATATTATCATATATAAATTATATATAATTTATCATATAAAATATATTATACTAATTATATAATTATAATCAATTATATAAAAATATATTATATATAATATATGAAATATATAAATAATATATAAAATAATTAATATATAAAATAATTAATATATAACATAATATAATATAATATATAAATATATAATACATAAATATAATATATAATATATTATATATAATATATAAATACAATATAATATAATAAATATAAAAAATAAAATAAATAACATATAAATATATTATATAAAATATAAATATAATTATAGTTACATAATTAATATAACAATTAATTAAAATATACAATATATTAACATATGCTATATTGATTAATCATATATTATATAATATTTATAATAAATATAATAATACACAATAAATATAATAATATATAATAAATATATCATATGATATTATGTTATATATAAATTAATATAACATAAAATATATACTATGTGTATATATTATATATTATATAAATAATATAAAATAGCACTATATATATATATATATATATATATATATATGAAATGAAATTTACTAAGCCATCCAAAAGAATGAAATCTTGCCATTTGCAATGATGTGGATGAGGCAATAGTGTATTATGTTAAGTGAAATGTCAGTCAGAGAAAGCTAAATACCCTACGATTTCATTCATATGTGGAATTTAAGAAACCAAATAGATGAACATAGGGAAAGGGAAGGAAAAATAAAGTAAAACCATTAGAGACTCTTAAATATAGGGAACAAACTAAGGGTTCCTGGAGGGGAGGTAGGTGGGGGGATGGTGTAATTGGGTGGTGGGCATTAAGGGGGGGCACTTGATGAAATGAGCACTGGGTGTTATATGCAACTGATGAATCACTAAATTCTACCACTGAAACAAATAATGTACTATATGTTAACTAATTTGAATTTAAATAAGAAAGAAAAGGGTAGTGAATTAAAATAACAAAATGAGATGCTCTATAGTCTTCTAATGTGGTATACCTAAAGAAATTTTCAATGAGGGGCACCTGGTTGGCTCAGTCATTAAGTGTCTGCCTTCACCTCAGGTCGTGATCCCAGGTTCCTGGGATCTATGACCCCAGCATTGGGCTCCCTGCTCTGTGGGAAGCCTGCTTCTCCCTCTCCCACTCCCCCTACTTGTGTTCCCTCTCTCACTGTGTCTCTCTCTGTTGAATAAATGAATAAAATCTCTTTTTCTAAAAAGAAATTTTCAGTGAGAAGTCTGCATCTATTCTGTCCCCAGATCATCTTTGGGAAAAAAAAGGCAAACAAAAATTGTAATTGAATAATATATTGACATCTCCCATCTTAGTATAACTCCTTCTTTACAGACCTTCCTTCCATTATCAAATTTTTAAAAATTTCCTTTGAGGGGCGCCTGGGTGGCTCAGTGGGTTGAGCCGCTGCCTTCGGCTTGGGTCGTTGGAGCCCCGCGTCGGGCTTTCTGCTCAGCAGGGAGCCTGCTTCCTCCTCTCTCTCTGCCTGCCTCTCTGCTTACTTGTGATTTCTCTCTGTCAAATAAATAAATAAAATCTTTAAAAAAAAATTTCCTTTGAGACTTAAAATCTACTTTCTTTTTTTTTTTTTTTAAAGATTTTATTTATTTGACAGAGAGAGATCACAAGTGGGCGGAGAGGCAAGCAGAGAGAGAGAGGAAGCAGGCTCCCCGCAGAGCAGAGAGCCCGATGGGGGACTCGATCCCAGGACCCTGAGATCATGACCTGAGCTGAAGGCAGTGGCTTAACCACTGAGCCACCCAGGTGGCCCTAAAATCTACTTTCTTAAGAAGCATGAGTGAAGGGCTTTGAAATGGAATTATTTTTTATAATATATATCCCTAGTCAATTAAACTTCACACTTTGCATTATACACTTCTTTTCATAGTGCCATCTGTATATGGAATGATTCCAGTTATATTAACATGCACCTAATATGGATTAGAAATTCTGCTTATAGTCTTCTCAGAGATGTATCATTCAGACCCAGCAAGGAAGGACATATTGTCTCAGTAGTCAGCAGTTCTAGGTAGTTACCCACCTGTGGAGAATCACCTGTTTGAAATAATATTCTTCCAGGGTCACCCCAAAGCCAATGATTGACTGAGGTGAGATAGAAATGTCCATTCATTTTGGCCCACCATGGTCCAAATCCAAAGGGCCATAAATGGTACAGAGTTCCTAGTGGAATTTACCAAAAATTGGTAGATCTGCATCACAGTTTGACTTTACACTGTGCCCAATTCTCCTTCCTCCCTCTTCCTTCCAAATGTTAAAATTTGCTTCCAGAGGGCCCCAACCTGCAATATTACTTTTTTTTTACTTCTAAATTATCTTCCAAATCTGACTAGACCTCTGATCTCTTCTGTATATAGATTATATGTCAGAATCACACATTTATTCTCTCCTTTTATACTAATATTGCAACCCAAAAGGTGACTTGGCCTTCAACAATGATAAACTATCATGAGAGTCACATCTGTCAAGCCTCTTATGTATTCAACACAATGGGAGTGATCCATAATTGGTAAAATAGTGTAAAAGCAAAAGTCATATCACCTTTGATCAGTGCTTCTGCCTCCTTCTGACCATATCCCATCATCCATCTGCTACTTTCACAAAATGATCAGAAAGAAAAAAATGGTAGAGGAGGAAACTCCAAGGGCCAGTATCTCCAGATAAATACTGAAAAATGAATGAAAACTTTCAAAATATTTTTTTTTAGAACTGGAAAATAAAAGTTTACAGCAACTAAGCAGTAACAAGAAAAAGGCAGAATTAAGAAAAAGTCAGTTTAAACATGGAAGTAGAGCTTTGTGCTGTTTCAGCTGGCTTTGCCCTACTCTCCTCCCTGGCACACTAGTTGTCTTGAAGATAGAACTCACATTCTTGGTGTGGGTACCTGTTTTTAGAGGTAGCAGAACTTCTGTTTGTCTGTTTTGATCTGTCTGAGGTTTCCCTAAAGGCCTGACCCAAGGTGCTTGATTTCAGGTCTCACATTAGGTATTTAATCCATTTTGATTTTATTTTTGAGTGTGGTATAAGAAAATACTACAGTTTCATTCTTTTGCATGCAACTGTCCATTTTTCCATGCCATTTATTGAAAAGACTGTCTTTCCCCCATTGTATATTCTTGCTTCTTTTTTCATGGATTGACCATATAAGCATTTATTTCAGGACTCTCTCTCTTGCTCCATTGATGTATATGTCTATTTTTCTGCAAGTACCTGCTATTTTGATGACTGTAGCTTTGTAGCATATCTTGAAATCTGGTATTATGATACCTTCAGCTTTGCTTTTTTCGTCAAAATTGCTTTGGCTATTTGAGGTCTTTTGTGGTTTCATATAAATTTTGGGCTTATTTATTCTAGTTCTGTAAAAAATGATATTGTTCTGTAGATTACTTTTGGTAGTACAGATATTTTAATGATTTTGATTCTTCCAACCCATGAGCATGGTATTTCCATTTGTGTTGTCTTCAATTTCTTTCAACAGTGTTTTACAGTTTTCAGCATATAGGTCTTTTACCTCCTTAGTTATATGTTCCCTCACTTTGTTGAGAATTTTTATTGTGAACAGATGCTTTATTTTTCTTCATCTATTGAGATGATTGTATAGTTTTTTATTGTTCCTCTTCTAATAGCATACACTTATGTATGATGACTCAGCAGGGACTTTTGGATCTTGGATGAAGGTAGAGTGACTTAGGTCCAAATGATACTGATCCTATTTTGGGCTTTTTTGTGGAGGTTGAATTGATTAGCTGAAAATTTTAATAAGTCCTTAGTAGAGTCTCCTTCACTTGTCCTTTCTTGCTCTTATGCAAGCAGAAGGCCAAAGACACAAATGCACAAGCCTCCAAAACATTCTGATTACTTTAGCTTTTCAGTAGTAATGACTTATATAACAATATATGAAATAATCCCAAGAGGAAAGTTAAATGTGATTTGATAATCAGCATGTCCTAATATAAATATAAATATAAATGTCCAAATCCTTTTGGATTTGGAACAACACATTATTATTCTCTGATGCCCTTCTCCTAAGAGAACCTAGAAAACATTTGTTTATTACAAAAATTATTTTTGTTCTAGAAATTTTTGAAATATAAAAATGTATAAAGAAGAAAATACACATTAGCCATAATTTCACTTTGTTTTTCTATGGTCTTTTTGAGATTGAATTTTGGATGCAATGTTGTATCTTGTTTTTGCATATGTTCATGTTTTTAAAAATGAAAAGAATCAAAGATTTTGTTAACATTTGGAGACTTTTGTCATTAAACTACAGGGAATATTGCAAAATCAGGGGTGATATGATATGTCAGAGCTTTGAATTTAAAATTTACTTTTGGGAATGTAGAAAGCACTTGTTAATTGTTTTATATTTCATTGTCAGTGGAACTATTGGATCAGAAGAGTATCTAGAGTTTATCTAGGCCAGTATGTCTCAACTGATTTTATGGAAAAAGACCCTTGTTTTTTACTTCTATTTTACTCCTATCAATTCAATATTGTTCTATTCTTTGTGGAGCAGGTGATTATAAGTTGCTTTTAGATTCATATGCAGTTATAATAAATAACTTCTTAGTTGCCCAGGAGTCTACAATATACAGATTTGGAACCATATTACTAGGCTACACCCTGTGCCAGTAAGCAGAATTCTCTTTACCCAATCCAGGAGAAAAAGGCTAGTAAATACATATTATTAAGGGAGGAATACAGGAAACAGTTGTAAAGGTCTTATTCCCCAGCATTGGGCATGGGTTTGTATATTTTCTGATTAAATATGGATCATGCTGGAAAAAAAAACACTCTGAATGGGAGAAATTTGTAGAGTCATGTATTTGCACATTTAATAGAAAAACAATTATGAATTTATTTGCACTTACTATGTGCTTAGAATTCTGCTAGACGCTGTGATGAGAAAAAAATAATAAAACCAAAGACAATATCCTTCATTTCTTGACTTCCCAACTCTAAATTCCTAAACCAATCAAAATTAACACCTGCCACTTGACAGTAAGTTATATTAGTGCTTTGAATGCATTTATTTATTTTATTTGATACAAACTTCAAAAACTATACTAGTTCTAGAATAAAGTGAAAAGCAAAGTGGAATTATTCCAGGTTCAGACAACTGAAGGAAATCTCAAATTCAGAGATAGCAGGGCAGGAGGGAATTTCCTTGCGATCACAAGAGCACCCAGCTCTTGTATAATGGGTATTAGAAATCTGTTGTAGTTAAACCATAAATGCTTCCAGGGAGGAAAATCACAATGATTCTTTTTAAAATTTTTTTTAAAGATTTTTTATTTATTTCACAGAGAGAGAGATCACAAGTAGGCAGAGAGGCAGGCAGAGAGAGAGGGGGGAGCAGGCTTCCCACTGAGCAGAGAGCCCAATGTGGGGCTCGATCCCAGGACTCTGGGATCATGACCTGGGTCGAAGGCAGAGGCTTATCCCACTGAGCCACCCAGGAGCCCCCACAATGATTCTTATATTTGTTTCTTACTCCAATGCTGGTTTCATAAGAGGGGTGAAGACTTTGACTTACAGAACTAGGAGTATTCACCTGCTCTGGAAGTATGATGTTGCCATCTGAAACCTAGTTCATGCTTGCTGCAAAAATTATGATGCAATTTCCTGGAAATACCTGCACTAATTGATCAGATTTTCCTAAGTTAATTTTTTTTTTTCCTATTTTAGGCTACCAGGTTTCAAATTGAAGGGGGAAGCCTAACTCAATCTATTTTTAAAAGAGCCTGAAGGAATCTTAGATTCCTAGTAGATTGAATGGTTCTAACATCTGCTATTGCACTCTTATATTCATTGCATGGACCCATTGCTCTTTAGGATCTGCGGGCCTGTGTAACAATAAAAGAACAAAGAAACGGTGCTTGCCTGTCTATAACAGACCTTTTCTCTCTAGTTCTAATTCTTACAAATGCACATTTTCCTCCGTTTAAATAAAACTCCCATTTCTATTTAAACACGTTTGTGCATTATCCACCTGCTATCTTGCTCTTTTAAGTCATTTACCTCCTGTCTCATAAGTTCCTTAGGAACATTTTGGAAAGTGGTGTTTAAACTCCTCTACATTGCTCTCTTTTTACTTTAATACTGTTAATTCTGATGACTCACAATTTTAGTCTGGGATAAGGAAGATCGTGAAGTCTATATTTCTCAAATATAACTCATTTGTATGTCATTTTCCCACATGATCCACATTTACCCTGACATAGCTTGTATTTCTTCCAAATGAAATTTGTCCCCTGCTCCCTTCTGTTTTCCACGCCTAGCAGAAGACAGGCTTTCATGAAAGCAGAGATGTGTTCATTAGTGTTTGGTGTTCATTTGTGCTTATTGATGGCTCAATGAAAGGGTGTGTTTTAATCACTTATTTACTCTATTGGTGAGGAAGACATTCCTGCCCTAGAGTTATGAATATGACCAAACATATGATATCCAATGCTGGGCAGACAAGATTGACAGTAATTATTAGTCATATATACACACAGCCCAGGGGAAGAGAGCACATAATATCACACAGGGCCACACAGGGGTTGTTCTTAAGAACAGAGTAAACCACCACTGCCTATAGGGGGCAGGTTTTGTAGTATTAAGGAGGTGTGATGTCCTCTTGGTTTATGCTTAGCTTGTTTGAATAATTCTGTGGGATGGCAAGGAACTGAAATCCACTACTCAGGGAAAAGCAGGGTCCATGCCTGGTCTCATTGATAAGGAGGATTGTTTGGCTATGGGACCTTACCTGTGGGAACATACTAAGGAGGGCAACTTATAGTTAGATCATTTGAGGCCCTCCCAGTTTTGTCAGATATCATGACAGCACATAATATTGGGTCTTAATTTTAGGCCCTACACAACAATTGATCCCTTGATATCAATTTAAACCTAGGTGATGACTACAACTTCTAGGGAATAGGTGAAGTGCCACCTTAGGAAATCAAGTAGGCTCTTGACCAAAGAGAAGAGGACCGCATAGTGAAGGGGTAGTAAAAACCATGAACTTTAGAGATGTCCCTATTTAAGACCAGTTAAGGCAATTGAGAGACCTACGTGGCATTGAAGTAGGGAGTACATGTGCTAATGGGGCATGAAGTTAACCAATGCCTGTGGCAATATTGATACCTAGAAGGGGTCCATTTCACTATTTGAGGAACCCATTATTCCTCAGTTAAACTGGTTTCCTGGGACCTATGGGAGAGGTGGAAGTGCCATTGAATACCTTCTTCAGGATCTAAGCTTTGTGTATTATAAGATGTGAAATGAGTGTCTTGGTCACTATCAACAATGTCTGGAGCTCTGAAGTAAATAAGAAGCATTCTTATATTATGGCCTTCGTATCATAGTATCTGTTACCTTGATTTATATTTTAGATATTGGTGAGGCAAGATATTCCCAGAGTTCTTTACCCCAGAGGGGACAACTCTTAGACAGTTGAAAAGAATTTGTAGGTGGGGACATTTGCTGGCCAGAGCATCTAGTGTTGAAGTGACTGTATGAAGTGAGGTTAGTTGTGTTGAACTTTAGGTCTGGTGCCTCATCCAGGACATCCAGTTAAGGGATGAAAGAGGAGCAACCCCTTATTGAGCTCTATTACTTATATCATGTCAATATTGTCCTGAAATGTATGAACCTCTATTGCTGTTCATTCAGTTGATCCCAAGGGACTCTCTGGGTAGCCATGGCCTCTGGCAAGGGACTAAGAGCAGGAAATGGAGTCTGCTCTTTCGTGCAGGTGGGATGTGCCAGGAGGACCAGGTTTATCTCCATTCTGTAGCAAAGGGGCCTTTAGAGTCATGCTAAGCTTTCAAGGTGCTGCTTCTATAACCCGAAGTATAACGGTTTTTTGAGTGCAGAGGGTTGTGGGTCCAGGGCCTGTGAGAGCCTAAACTTCCAAAAGAGCCAAGTAGGTGGCCAGCAATTGCTGCTCTGATGGTGTATAACAGATGGCCAGGGAGAACAATTTTTTGGATCAGAAGTCTGTGGGCAACTTGGGTGGCCAGAGATTCTGGGAGGCATTAGAGGAGCTTGCTAAAGCCTCTAAAATGAAACCTGTTCTATGGCTATTTGGAAAGATTCTCAGAGCTTTTTTTGGAGGGGGTGCCACATATAGTGGGCTGATTTTCAATGACAGCATAACTGAGATTAAATACAATTTTTGAATGAGGAATATGAGCCCAAAAAGACTTAAAAAGATGTTGGCCATCTTTTAATGCTGAGGGTGCAAAGATTGATAGTTTTCTCTTAACAGTGTTAGATATGGAATGACTCTTAGGGTACCAATAATTTTTAAGAATTTAACCAAGGTGGTGACATGGCCATTACACTATGTATGGGACAATGGTGCATATTTTTTGTGAGCCCTTTTATATTTCTCTGTTTTGAATAAATGTGTCAAATGAATTTTCTAAGAGGATATCATCCATGTAATGTCATACCTGTGCTCATGGAGAAAGGTTGATATAGTTAAGATATTGCCTATAAACATTGTATGTGATGGCAAGGCTGCTGAGGTACCTCATGAGTAGGCAAGTATCACTTTCTTTTGGATGTGATAAAAAAGTATGACTGATAAGTGTGTTGAAATAGGTACCAAACAGGACACTTTGGCCAAATCTGTAATAGCAAAATACACCGGTTACTGATTGGATGAAATTAGTAATTTTGATAATGTTGGGTATTAGATATGATGGGCCTTAATGGATGGGACTACAGCATTAAGGTTGTGTTAACCACTGTGAGGTACCATTCATTCCAAGCTTAAGAACATGCAATTGGACTATTAAAAAGAGAAACAGTGGGAATAATCGCTCCTTCACTAAATAGTCTTGTATGATGGGTTTTAATTCTTCAAAGCTCTGTTTTAATTTATATTGAGCCATGTTTCCTACTGTAACTGGGGATATGATCCAGGGAATCCTACTTTCTCAAGCCATGTGAAAGACTTAGTTTTTTTTTTTTAAATTAACATATAATGTATTATTTGCTTCAGGGGTACAGGTCTGTGAATCGTCAGTCTTACAGAATTCACAGCACTCACCATAGCACATACCCTCCCAAATGTCCGTAATCTAGCCACCCTATTCCTCCCCCCTCCCATCCCCCAGCAACCCTCAGTTTGTTTCCTGGGATTAAGAGTCTCTTGTGGTTTGTCTCCCTCCCTAGTCCCATTTTGTTTATTTTTTCCCTCCCTACCCCCTAAACCTCCCATCCTGCCTCTCAAATCCTCATATCAGAGAGATCATATGATAATTGTCCTTCTCTGACTTATTTCACTTAGCATAATACCCTCTAGTTCTAACCATGCTATTGAAAATGGCAAGATTTCATTTTTGATGGCTGCATAGTATTCCTGTGTGTGTGTGTGTGTGTGTGTGTGTGTGTGTGTGTGTGTGTGTATCACATCTTCTTTATCCACTCATCTGTTGATGGACATCTAGGTTCTTTCCATAGTTTGGCTATTGTGGACATTGCTGCTATAAACATTCGGGTGCATGTGCCCCTTCAGATCACTACATTTGTGTCTTTAGGATAAATACACACTAGTGCAATTGCTGGGTTGTAGGGTAGCTCTGTTATCAACTTTTTGAAGATCTTCCATATTGTTTTCCAGAGTGGCTCCACCAGCGTGCATTTCCACCAACAGTATAGGAGGGTTCCCCATCTGTTGGCCATTTGGATGTTTTCTTTGCAGAAATGTCTGTTCATGTATTCTGCCCGTTTCTTGATTGGATTATTTGTTGAAAGACTTAGTTTATTACCCATTGTGTCAGAGTATCTATACTTACTGTAAGTTTGTCCTAAAATTAGCTTATGGGTACTATGGTATTGAGGGGTGTTATAACCATGAGGGAATTTAGGCTAAGGAATAGTTCCAATGGTTAAGATATATATTGTTATGCTATATATATCATATTTTATATTCAGTAACTTTTCTAAGATTACAGCATAGGCCATGTTTAAATTTAGTGAGATCCCCAGGTATAATTGTAAACTGAGCCCCAGTATTGATTAAGGTCATGAAGATTTGCCAATGGGTACATTTTGGCAGCTATTTAAGTTAATTCAGAACCTATGCTGCAGATGTGCAAAAGCCAATCAGCAATATTGTATCTTTTTTCTTGTGTAAATTCTTTTAGCAAATTTAGAATTTCTAACTGGGTCAAGTTGTGGACCTCTATTTCAGTTCTTTGTTTTTTCTCTTATATCCAGGTTTCTTTCTTTCCTATTTCCCTGTCTCACTTGGATATAACTCATGAGGCATTCCCTCTATCCTGCTTATATTGTAAATGTATTTTTACATTTTTTGGTATTTTTTTACATTTACATTTTATATTTACATTTTTACACTTATAAATTTTGTAGTTGTAGTTTACAATGTAATTTATATTTACATGTAATTTAAATTGCATAAATTACAGAATTTAAATTGCATTAAAATGTAGTTTACATTTTTTGTAAATGTACATTTACATTTTACATTACATTTACATTTTTACATATTTTTGTAGTTTTACATTTTTACATTATGTCAAAAAGAGAGCTTCATGGGGCACCTGGGTGGCTTAGTGGGTTAAAGCCTCTGCTTTTGGCTCAGGTCATGACTCAGGGTCCTGGGATTGAGCACTGCATCAGGCTCTCTGCTCAGCAGGGAGCCTGCTTCCCCCTCTCTCTCTGCCTGCCTCTCTGCCTACTTGTGATCTCTATCTGTCAAATAAATAAAAAAAAGAGAGCTTCAAATTAATATTGTTAGGGTTAGGGACCTCCCCCACACAGTGGGTGCTTTACAAGGTTTAAGGACCCCAGGCTTAAATCATGTTTCAATTAACCTCTTCACTGTGTCACAAGGGTGTCATGTATGTTTTTCCCTATAACCTTGAGGATCAGGATCTTTTTGTTATAGTCACAGGCAGTGGTAGCAGAGGTATTTTAGGGTTCTGGTGTCTACCAGGAGTTTGGACTGCAATGTACCACTTAAACGCTATTTTTCCCCTTTTCTCTCTGTACTAATTCCCTCAGAATATGTTGGACTTTTAGCCACGTGAAAACACTAATTTCAGTTTCTTTCTGCATTAGATTACCCATAGTACAGACCTTCTGGTTGGTTTTGGGAAAGGTTTGAGTGCTCAGTGGTTTACTTCATAGACTGCCTCTTCCTTCTCCAGGGCATGTTAGTCTCCCTGGATCAGGGTACATATATGGCAATTTTGTTTATGCACCAGGTAGGGGTCATTAAGCCCCATGTTTGCAATATTACCCCTTTACATTAAAGTAAGCAGCAGCCCTAAACAAATCCCAGGCACATTGGCTAGGGGTTTTGTATTGGGAGAGTGATTAACTTCCCTTCTTTGGTGTTTCTGGAGGGACTGGTATCAAATACTCTTCCCTCTTTTCTTTTCTCTTCAGCACCTGGTCTATAGACTGTCATAAATTTGCACCTTGATTTCTTTGGGGGTCAGGGACACCGACGTGCAAGAGAAACAGCAGCACAAGAGGTGAAGAAGGCTTCCACCTGCCTGAACAGTAAGGACTTTTGTTAGGCAACAGGGTGCCATGATTAATTCTCCCTATGTTGGTGGGTCTCTTTCTTTTACACAGCTTAAGAAATAGGCTGAGCCAATCCTAAGGGTGCATAATCACAAACAATGTCCATATGGTTGTCCCAAGCAGCCACTGATGGTCATAAGGCTATATGTGGTACCCAGAGAGCTCTAGCCTTATCTGTGGTAAGCAGAACTCAAGTGCTGACTGGTTAAAGTGCTATGTTATCACCACATGTATAGACAAGAGCCTGAGAGGCCACTTTCCAAACACAGGTTGAACCCAGCAATACATCATGCTAAAGCATAGTCAGTTAACAGCAATTTTCATTTTGAGAACAAGAACATTTTAGGGTGGAGAGGGTAACATCACCCCAAAACAACAAAATGTTGCTTAGGCCAAAGCACAAGCCCACCAGCAATTCACAGTTCTGTTCTAGGTGTCTGTCCTTCATCATGTCATGGAGCTAGCTAGTTAGCCAAGAAGAGTTAGGTAAAGTTAACCAGGTGTTGTTGGTCATGGTGGGGCCATTTAATTCATGAGGCCAATTGTTTTGTTTCCTATTCACATCATGGATAAGGGAGTGATTTCTGTCTTAAGTTTATGTGGATTTCCAATCACATGACACTGGATAATGGACAGATTAGATGGACTAGAATTTGTTAGTCACATATACTCACAGCCTGGGAATAAGGCACAGC
The DNA here is from genome assembly GCF_002288905.1 of Enhydra lutris kenyoni. Taxonomy (NCBI): domain Eukaryota; kingdom Metazoa; phylum Chordata; class Mammalia; order Carnivora; family Mustelidae; genus Enhydra; species Enhydra lutris. The sequence goes on from NW_019154137.1 coordinate 7,846,987, forward strand.
ATGCCTTGCAGGGCCACATGGGGATTATACTTGGGAACAAAGTGAAAAACAAGGGGATGTGGGAGGGAGGCTATCAAGAGGATGAAGTGACACCTAGTACCTGCAGGAAAATTGGATTGTTTAAATAATTCCATGGGCTTGCAGGGAACTGAAACCCATTATTTTGAGATAAACAGAAACTGTGCCTGAACTACTTGGTATGGAGGGTTGTTTAGCTTGGATACTTCATCCTCAGGAACAGAGAGGGGAGAAGAACATGCCATTGGGCCACTTGAGACTTTCCCAGTTTCATCAGATGTCAAGGTACTACATAACAGAGGGCTTTCATTTTAGGCTTGTGGGTAAGCAACCAAAATGGGCAATGGAAAGGAAAAGCGTAAAATAAGGAATTATGAAAAGAAGTTTGTTGACCTGAGATTTGACTTGTCGGGCAGTTGAAGGCCTGTGTACAATACCTTTGAGAGTATAAACTGAGCTTCATCCCTTCCATCTAGGCAGGAATCTGGGCTGGTTGTGGAGTTGGACACAATTGTCCTATTTTTCCTGGTCCAGCTGTGGCGGATTAAATTAAGTAGGCTCAGAAATACAGTATTTCGTCATGAAACTTAAATTGAAAGCCTAGCATTTAGTCTAACAAAAACATTGAATCAAATGAACTGGTCTTTGGAGGTATTAAGTTTTGGTACCCACTCATTTAGGTATTCTTTGTCCGGAACTTCCTCTACATGACATAATGTCCATATTCTGTAACCTAAGGCTTATAGCTGCTATGATTAATTCCACTTAACTCTCATTAAATGTTGCAGTCCCATCTCTTTTCTCCTCTGGACAGTCTTTCTGGGCCTTCTGAAATGACAATTAGCTGAATTTAGGAATCAGTTTGTGCTGATGTGCTAATAAGAGAAGGCAATGGGTCCTCCTTCCCTTCCCAGAGGGCATATGTGCATTTAAATGGTACTTTGCAGAACACTGTCTCTAACTCTGCTAATCAGCTGAAGAATTAGTAATACTCTGTGGTTAAACATCCAGGCTATTGTCTCAAGCAACTGGATTCAGACATGGATCTATAATTGTTCTTATGACCTTGGAAAAGCTGATTAATGTTTTCTGTGCTTCAGCTTCCATGTATGTAAAATGAGGGTAATAATAGCTAACATTTATCAAGCAGTTAATATGTGCAGGTGCCGTGCATACAAAATCTCATTTGATTCTCACATTTCTATGAAGTAAGTAGCATTATTATCCCTATTTTTACATATGAGAAAACTATTAGTATATCTAACCTGACGAGCTCATAGTTAGAATAATAATAACTAATGTTTATTGAATACTTACCATGTGCTAAGAATTATACTAAATGCTTTGTATGCATTTTCTAGTTTAACCTTAACAACTGCTGAATACATTTTCTGAAGAATACAAGTCAGTTCTCCTAGGTTGAGTTTTCTCATTAGCAGAACAGGGATAATAATACTTACTTTTTAAGGATAAGATAGCAGCTTCACAATCTCATAAAGCTGCTCTGAAGATAAAATGAGGTGATGTGGGTAAAGTGCAGCTCAAGCACATACTACGTACTCAATAAATAGTAGGTACTATTTTAATTCTTTGGTTTACATTCCCTGGGAAGGAGATGGATGTGGCAGTGGTGACTTACAGCCACCTCTTACACATAACATTTTGTTCTCTCACTGCCTATCTCTGTACAGATAAGCATTCCTCTGGCATGCCTTTTAACCTGAAAGAGTAGCTATAGCTCACAACTTCCACACGAACCATATACTTGTATAATAGCTACTGCATTTTCGCTAATGGATGCAGTCATTATTTAATAGCAAAATTTATACAAAATAGCTGAAAAATAAACGCCTTGTAAGTATTCTGAGAATGAGCCATGGCACTAGTAGGATGTTGATGCAAGAATTTATTGGACTTAATGTAAAATGTTACTCATGCTACCCATGGAATCAAATATGAGTAATACTTGAGTGCTTACCATGTGCCTGATGCCATAATAAGAAGTTTGACATAATTAGATATTTATGTCTTCTACTTGTCTCAGTCACCCTATGGGTTCAGTGCGTTAACCTTCTATTTTAGAGGAGGAAGTGGAAACTTAACTAGATTAATTTAACCAGTGTTACAAAGCTTGTAAGTGGTTAGTAATTCAAAGCTTATAAGCTTCAAAAGCCCAAGCAACTACTTCCCTTTCTCTCACTGTACTTTTGGCTTGATTCTGTTCTACTTTGCCATTTATATTATGTGCCAGTATGAGCTTTCAAAAATAAATAAAATTCTCATCTTTATTTTTTATTTTTACAAGAGAAACAGTAAGAAATTTCATTCTCAGGTCCTGAGCATACTATCAAAATTCATTTTCGAGCTTATGAATTATGAATCATAAAAGAGATAGCAGATTTCTATTGTTCTGTATTATAAAGATATAATCTAGTATGGCTTAAAGAGTATTCTGAATGGAACATTAGACTTGTGGAATAATCTTTGAAAAAACAGTTCTGTATCCAAATATGTTTGGAAAATTCTGATTAATATATTACCTTATTAGAACTTCATAATATCCATTACTATTTTAAGATATTTGAGAGGGACTGGAAGAGATTATGCTGAGTGAAATAAGTCAAGCAGAGAGAGTCAAGTATCATATGGTTTCACTTATTTGTGGAGCATAACAAGTAACATGGAGGACATGGGGAGATGGAGAGGAGAAGGGAGTTGAGGGAAATTGGAAGGGGAGGTGAACCATGAGAGACTATGGACTCTGAAAAACAACCTGAGGGTTTTGAAGGGGCAGGGGGTGGGAGGTTGGGGGAACCAGGTGGTGGGTATTGGGGAGGGCACGTATTGCATGGAGTACTGGGTGTGGTGCAAAAACAATGAATACTGTTATGCTGAAAAGAAATTAAAAAAATAATAAAAAAATAAAAATAAATGATAAGATTAAAAAAAAAAGACATTTGAGAGGGGATGCCTGGGAGGTTCAGTTGGTTAGACGTTTGCCTTTCGCTCAGGTCATGATTCCAGGGTCCTGGGATCAAGTACCACATTGGGCTTCTTGCTTGGCAGGATCCTGCTTCTGTCTCAGCCTGCTCTTCTCCTTGCTTGTCCTCACTCTCTTGCTCTCTCTCTCTCTCTCTCTCTGATAAATACATACATACATACATACATACATACATACATACATTTGAGAGGTCTTTCAGTAAAATAATCTATTTAATTGTGTGTGATTTGTGATTTTTATTTGCCTTCTGTTCTTTTTGTTCCTCTGTTTTTCCATTTCTGCTTTCTTTTATGTTAAATGATATTTTCCAGTGTACCATTTTTAATTCCCTTTACATTTCTTTGCTTTTTTTTCAGTTATTTTCTTAATAATTGCCATATAAATTAAAATTAACATTTTATGAAACAAGATGGGATTGGGAGGGAGACAAACCATAAGAGACTCTTAATCTCACAAAACAAACTGAGGGTTGCCAGGGGGAGGGAGGTAGGGAGAGGGTGGTGGGGTTATGGACATTGGGGAAGGTATGTGCTATGGTGAGTGCTGTGAAGTGTGTAAACCTGGTGATTCACAGACCTGTACCCCTGGAGCTAATAATACATTATATGTTTATTAAAAAATAAAAAAAATTAAAAAATTAACATTTTAACTTAAAACGATTTTTTCATATTTTTTATTTTTTATTTTTTTATTTTTAAAGGTTTTATTTATTTATTTGACAGACAGAGATCACAAGTAGGCAGAGAGGTAGGCAGAGAGAAAGGAAGGGAAGCAGGCTCCCCGCTGAGCAGAGAGACTGATGCGGGGCTCGATCCCAGGACCCTGGGATCATGACCCGAGCCGAAGGCAGAGGATTTAACCCACTGAGCCACCCAGGGGCCCCAAAATTATTTTTTCATATTAATACAAACTTAATGTTAAAGCTATACAACAACTTTACTCCTATATAGCTTCATTTCTTATCACATTCTTTGTGCTTTTATTGTCACACAAATTAAATATGTATATATTTTGTGCCTATCAAATAGGTTTATTATTTTCGTTTCATGCAATATCTTAATTTCTCCCTTGTTTTCATTTATTATTTATTTATTTTGATTATGTTATGTTAGTCATCATACAGCACATCAGTAGTTTTTGATGTAGTGTTCCATGATTCATTGTTTGTGTATAATAACCAGTGCTCCATGCAATTCTTGCCTTCCTTAATACCCATCACTAGGTTCACCCATCCCTCCAGCCCTCTCCCTTCTAAAACCCTTTGTTTCCCACAGGCCATAGTCTCTCATGATTCATCTCTCACCCCAATTCCACCCCCTTCATTTTTCCCTTCATTCTTATGATGTCCTCCATGTTATTCCTTATGTTCCACATATAAGTGAAACCATATAATAATTGACTTTCTTTGCTTGACTTATTTCACTTAGCATAATCTCTTTCAGTCTCATCCATGTTGATGAAAAGATTGGGTATTCATCTTTTCTGATGGCTGAGTAATATTCCACTGTGCATATGGACCACATCTTCTTATCCATTCATCTTTTGAAGGACATCTTGGCTCTTCCCACAGTTTGGATATTGTGGACATTGCTGCTATGAACATTTAGGTGCACGTGGTCCTTCTTTTCACTACATCTGTATCACTGGGGTAAATACATAATAGTCCAATTGCTGGGTCATAAGGTAGCTCTATTTTTAACTTTTGAGGAAACTCCACACTGTTTTCCAAAGTGGCTGCACCAACTTGCGCTCCCATCAACAAAGTAAGAGGGTTCCCCTTTCTTCACAACTTCTCCAACATTTGTTGTTTCTTGCCTTGTCAATTTTTGTCATTCTAACAGGTGTAATGTGGTATCTCAGTGTGGTTTTGATTTTAATTTCCCTGATGGCTAATGATGATGAACATTTTTTCATGTGTCTGTCAGCCATTTGTATGTCTTCATTGGAGAAGTGTCTGTTCATGTCTTCTGTCCATTTTTTGACATGATTATTTGTTTTTTGGGTGTTGAGTTTGAGGAGTTCTTTATAGATCTTGAATATCAGCCCTTTGTCTGTAGTGTCATTTGCAAATATCTTCTATTCTGTGCGTTGCCTCTTTGTTTTGTTGACTGTTTCCTTTGCGATGCAGAAGCTTTTTATCTTGATGAAGTTCCAAAAGTTCATTTTTGCTTTTGTTTCCCTTGCGTTTGGAGATGTGTCTTGAAAGAATTTCCTGTGGCCAATGTTGAAGAGGTTACTGCCTACGTTCTCTTCTAGGATTTTGATGGGTTCCTGTCTCACACTGAGGTCAATCTATTTAGAGTTTATCTTTGTGTATGGTGTAAGAGAATGGTCGAATTTCATTCTTCTGTATATAGCTGTCCAACTATCCCAACAGTATTTATTGAAGTGTCTGTCTTTCTTCCACTGGATATTTTATCTTTCTTTTTTGAAGATTATTTGACCATAGAGTTGAGAATCCATATCTGAGCTCTCTATTCCGTTCCATTGATCTAGATGTCTGTTTTTGTGCCGGTACCATGATGTCTTGGTAATCACAGATTTGTAATATAGCTTGAAATCAGGCAACGTGATGCCCCCAGCTTTGTTTTTCTTTTACAACATTGCTCTGGCGATTCTGGGTCTTTTCTGGTTCCATACAAATTTTAGGATTGTTTGTTTCAGCACTTTGAAAAATGTCATTGGTATTTTGATTAGGATGGTGTTGAAAGTATAGATTGCTCTGGGCAGCATAGACATTTTAAAAATGTTTATTCTTTTGATCCATGAGTATGGAATATTTTCCCATCTTTTTGTGTATTCTTCAATTTCTTTCATGAGTGTTTTGTTGTTCCTAGAGTAGAGATCCTTTACCTCTTTGGTTAGGTTTATTCCAAGGTATCTTATGGTTTTTGGTGCTGTTGTAAATGGAATTGATTCTCTACTTTCTCTTTGTATAGTCACATTGTTAGTGTATAAGCAAGCAACTGATTTCTGTGCATTTATTTTTTTATCCTGACACATTACTGAATTGCTATATGAGTTCTAGTAATTTGGGGGTGAAGGCTTTTGGATTTTCCACGTAGAGTATCATGTCATCTCTGAAGAAGGAGGGTTTGACTTTTCTCTGCCAATTTGAATACCTTTTATTTATTTTTGTTGTCTGATTGCTGTTGCTAGGACTTTGTAGTATGTTGAATAGTAGTGGTTAGAGTGGGCATTCTTGCCATGTTCCTGATTTCAGTTGGAAAGCTCTCAGCTTTTTCCCATTGAAAATTATATTCACTGTGTGTTTTTCATAGATGGATTTTCTGAAGTTGAGGAATGTTCCCTCTATATACTCTGAAGAGTTTTAATCAGGAAAGGATGCTGTATTTTGTCAAATGCATTTTCTGCATCAATTGAGGGGACCATGTGGCTTTTGTCTCTTCTCTTATTTATGTGTTCTATCACACTGATTGATTTGCAAATATTGAAGCACCCTTGCATCCCAGGCATAAATCCCACCTGGTCATGATGGATAATCTTTTTAATGTACTGTTGGAACTTACTAGCTAGGATATTGTTGAAAATTTTGGCATCTGTATTCATCAGGGGTATTGGTCTGAAATTCTCCTTTTTGATGGGGTCTTTGCCTGGTTTTGGGATCAAGGAAATGCTGGCCTCATAGAATGAGTCTGGAAGTTTTCTGTCTGTTTCTATTTTTTTGAAACAGCTTCAGGAGAATAGGTATTATTTCTTCTTTGAATGTTTGGTAGAATTCCCCAAGGAATCCATTAGGCCTTGGATATATATATATATTTTTTGCAAGGTTTTTGATCACTACTTCAATCTCATTACTTGTTATTGGTCTATTCTTGTTGTCAATTTCTTCCTGTTTCAGTCTTGGTAGTTTATAGGATTCCAGGAATGCTTCTGTTTCCTCTAGGTTGCTTATCTTATTTGCATTTAGCTGTTGATAATAATATCTGATGATTGTTTCTATTTCCTTGGTGTTAGTCATCATCTCCCTCCTTTCATTCATAATTTTATTAATTTGGGTCCTTTCTCTTTTCTTTTGGGTAAGTTTGGCCAGTGGTTTATTGATCTTTTTGATTCTTTCAAAGAACCATCTTCTAGTTTCATTGATGTGTTCTACTTTATCTCTAGTTTCTATCTCACTTATCTCTGCTCTACTCTTGATTATTTCCCTTCTTGTGCATGTGGTTAGCTTAACTTGTTTTTTATTTTCCAGTTCATTAAGGTGTGAGGAGAGTTGGTGTATTCTGTATCCCATAGGTTTGAACCAATATGTTTTCATTCTCATTGATTTCCATGAATTGCTTAAGTTCTTTGATTTCCTGGTTGACCCAAATATTCTTGAGCAGGCTGGTCTGTAGCTTCCAAGTGTTTGAATTCCTTCTAAACTTTTTCTCATGATTGAGTTCCAGTTTCACAACCTTGTGATCTAAGAATATGCAGGGAATAATCTCAACCTTTTGGTATTGGTTGAGACCTGATCTGTGATCTGGTATGTGCTCTATTCTGGAGAAAGTTCCATGTGCATTTGAGAAGAACGAGTATTCTGTTGTTTTAGGGTGGAATGTTCTGTATATATCTATGAGGTCCATTAGGTCCAGGGTGTCATTCAAAGGTCTTGTTTCTCTGTTGATTTTCTGTTTAATGGATCTGTCTATTGCTGAGAGTGGAGTGTTATGGCCTCCTACAATTAATGTATTATCAATATTAATTGTCTCTTTACTTTGGTTAACAGTTGGCTTATGTAGTTGGCTGTTCCCATGTTGGAGGCATAAATATTTATAATTGTTAGATCTTCTTGTTGCATAGACCATTTAAGATTGATATAGTGTCCTTCTGTATCTTTAACTACAGTCTTTTGCTTAAAATCTAATTTGTCTGATATGAGAATTGCTACCCCAGCATTTTTTGTGGTCTGTTGGCATGAAAGATATTTCTCCATCCCTTCACTTCAGTCTGTATGTATCTTTAGGTTCAAAATGAGTCTCTTATAGACAGCATATAGTTTGGTCCTTTCTTTTTATCCAATGTGCAATCCTGTGCTGTTTTATGGAGGCATTTAGGCTATTCATGTTTAGAGTGATTATTGACAGATAAGATTTTATTGTCATCATGTTACCTGTAAATTCCTTGTTTTTATGGATTGTCTCTGTATATCTCTGTTCTGTATCACTCTTGGGGTCTTTCTCCTTTTATAGACCCCTCCCTTAGTATTTCTTGCAAGGCTGGCTTAGTGGTCACATATTCCGTCAGTCTCTGTTCTTCCTGGAAGCTTCTTATCTTTCTGTCCATTCTGAATGACAGCTTTGCCAGATAAGGAATTCTTGGATGCATTTTTTTTTTTCTCATTTGGTATCCTGAATACGTCTTGCCAGCCCTTTCTGGCTTATCCTGTCTCTGTGGACAGGTGTGACATTATACTGGTGTTCCTACCTCTGTACATGAGGAATCTCTTCCTCCTAACTCCCCTTAAAAATGGTTTCCTTCATTCTAAGATTTGCGAGTTTTACTATTACACACCTGGTGGTTGATCTGCCCTCATTGATCTTGGGGGATGTCCTCTCTGCCTCTAGGGCAGGATTACTTGTTTCATTCCCCAGATTAGGAAAGCTCTTAACTATGATTTGGTCAAATATATCTTCTAGTCCTCTCTCTCTCTCCACCCCCTCAGAGACCCCAATAATTCTGACATTGGAATGTTTCATGGTGTCATTTATTTCTCTAATTCTGTTTTCATAGATATTAGGCTGTTTGTTCCCTGTCTCTTTATGCTCCTTCTCTTCTATCAGTTGGTCTTCAGGATCATTAATTCATTCTTCTGCCTCATTTACCCTAACTGTTAGAGTATCTAGATTAGATTGGATCTCATTGATAGCATTTTTAAGTTCTGCCAGATCTGCTCTCACTTCTGTCTTTAATGAATCCATGTTGCCATTAAGAGTTTTCTCCAGCCTGACTATTGTCTTCATAACTGCTACCCTGAAGTCTATTTTTGACATCTTGCTTAGATCCATATCCATTAGATCTGCTGGAGAGGCCACTGTCTCTGGGCTTTTCTTTGTTGGGAATTCCTCTTCCTTGTCATTCTGTTGAGTTGTGGTTGAGGGGATGTATAGCTGAAAGTATCCACCACTATGCAGGCAAGGTGCACCCTGGGAAGTTTTGGAGCAATTGGAAGTCATCACCAAAAAGAAAAGAAGGAAAAAGAAAAAGAAAAAAAACCAAAATGAGCCCAAGAGTAAGATTTATAAAGGACAAAACCAAAAACAAGCAAAAAAACTGACAAAAGAAAAAAAAAACACAGAAAACCCAAATAAAAGGGGGTGGGGTGATGGGAAGGTGGTTATAATCCCTCGATGTGGGGAAGGAAAGGTGTTTCCATTTTTCCTGAGTGTATCTTGTTATATTTGTTAGAAAACTCAACTTTCCAGAGATATGGGGAAATTAAAACTGGTATATAAATATATAAAGGTAGTATTGAATAGGGAAGAAAAGTCATACACTGAAGCTTATATCTATATTTATAAAAAAAAAAGAAAAAGAAAAATATTTATGTATGAAAGAGAGTTTTTTTTTTTTTTTTTTTTTTTTAAAATGTAAAGATTTTATTTATTTATTTGACAGAGAGAGATCACAAGTAGACGGAGAGGCAGGCAGAGAGAGAGAGAGAGAGAGGGAAGCAGGCTCCCTGCTGAGCAGAGAGCCCGATGCGGGACTCGATCCCAGGACCCTGAGATCATGACCTGAGCCGAAGGCAGCGGCTTAACCCACTGAGCCACCCAGGCGCCCTATGTATGAAAAAGTTTAAGTTAAAATGTTACTATGAGATATGTTGTATTAAACATCTAGTTGAAATGGTAAGTAGGTAAAAAAATAAAAGAACAGGAATCATGGGAAAGAGTTAAAAAAAGAGAAAGAGAAAAGTTGTATCTTGGAAACATACAGATTGTGAGGCAATACCAGGAGCTTAATATACTGTTTTCCCCTGGTGTTGGGGTTTTATAGTTTTATGGGGACCCTGTGGTTGTTGTCCTCTTGTTCTTTTAGTTTGTTTTCTGGTGGAGGTACCTGCTGCACTGTTTTTCAGTCAATCCTGTTTGGGCAGAGTAACCTTGCCCCCTATCAAGGGACTGAGCTCCCTGTAAACTAGTTTTTGGGTCTTTGTTCTCTGAAGGCTTTTGTTCTCTGGCAGCTTTTTAAGGCTTTTCGAACAGTCAGAGCAAAGTAAACTGTCTGCACCCAGACCTCTGCCTCAGAGAGAAGTCACAGTCAGCTCCTCTCTGAATGGTCCAGAACTCACAGACTCCCCTTTGGCAAGCTCTGTTGAATACTGCAGCCTTCCACAGTCAGTGTGCACCCCCAGTAACAATCTCAGTGGTTGCCTGATGCCCTGCTTATCTCTGTTCCCCTGTGCCACCAAAACTATGAGTGATACTGGTCCAGGTGAGCCCAGTCCTGGTGGCTGCCACTCCCAGGACCACTGACTTGAGTCTGTGCTGGGTTCTCTCAGCCCTGGTAAGAGTGGAGGCAGTGGAGGTGGCTGTGACTCAAGTCCATGCTGGGCCCTCTCAGGCCTAGGCAGGTGGCAGCCGTGGCCAGTCCCAGGACAGTGGGCTTAGGTCCGCACTTACAGCTGCCTGGTCCCAGCAATTTTCCCTTAAGCCCCTTTGTTCTGTTTGAGTGCTATTATCAATCCCTTCCCCTCTCACAGCCACTGGTCTCCAGGCTATCGCTGGTCCTCAAGTGCAGGGCACTTTTGCACTGGGGTATTACTTTCTAATGGCTAGCTTCTGGTGGCTCCCTCCCCCTTCTGTTTATCTTCTGATATCAGTCTGTGCACTCCCAACTCTTCTGTACCTCTCCAATGATGAACCTCTGCCCCTGTAGAAATCCAGAAGTGTATAATCTTATTTCTCAGGATGATTTCATGGATGTTCAGAGTGCTCTGGTAGATGTCCAGCATGATTCAGGAACTAGTTGAAATAGGGTCTCCTACTCCTCTGTCATCTTGCCCCTGAATCCTCTCCTTCATTTTTAAAGAATAATTTTGTTGGATATAGAATTCTTGGCTGACAATCTTTTTCTGTTAGCGTTGACTAGGCCATATCAACTGTGTTCTGACCACTATGGTTTCTGATGAAAAATTGGTTGTTAATTTTATTGAGGACACTTTATACATGAAAAATTTGTTCCCTCTTTCTGTTTTCAGGATTTTCTGTCTTCAGACAGCTTCATTTTGATGTGTCTAGGTATTGATGTTTCTCAGATTGTCCTATTTGGAATTTGTTGAGCTTCTTGGATGTTAGATTAATGTTTTTCATCAGATTTGGGAAGTTTTATGGCATTGTACCATTGTTTTTCTAATTTTTTTTTTCTGACTTGTCTCTCTCCTTTCCTTTTGGGACTCTCTGCATGCATATTCTTGGTACTTTTGATGCCATCCCACAGATTTCTTAGGCTGTGTTCATTTCTCTTCATTCCTTTTTCTTTCTTTTCCCCAGGCTGGGTAATTTCAATTGATCTATCTTCAAGTTTAATGATTCTTTCTTCTGCCTTCTCAAATCTGATTTTGAATTTCTTTAGTGAATTTTTCATTTTAGTTATTTTACTTTACAATTAATGAATTTCTATTAGACTCTTTTTTATTTTATTCTGTTTTTTTAAAGATATTTATTTGTCTGAAAGAGAGAGAGAAAGAGGGAGAGAGCACATGCACAAGCAGGGGCAACAGCGGGCAGAAGGAGAAGCAGGCTCCTCCCTGCTGTGCAAGGGGGCCAATACAGAACTTGATCCCAGGACCTTGGGATCATGACCTGAGCCAAAGGCAGATGCTTAACCAGCTGAGCCCCACAGGCATCCCATAGACACTTTTTTACATCTATCTTTTTATTTAAATTCTGTCCTTAGTGAGACATCATTCTCATACATTCCTTTAGTTCTCTAGACACAGTTACTTTGACTATATTTAAAATAGCTGGCTTAGTGTCTTTGTCTATTAAGTTCATGTCTGGAGTTCTTCAGGGTTAGTTTCTATTGATTGCTTTTTCCCGTGAGTGGGCTTTATTTTCTTATTTCATTGCATGTCTTGCATATTTTGTTTGAAAACAGAACATTTTAAATAATGTAGCAACTCTGGATAGCAGAGCTCCACCATCCTCAGGTTTGCTGTTTTTCTAAAAGTTGTTGTTTGCTTGCTTAGTGACTGTTCTGGTCAAATTCTGGAAAGTCTTTTTCTTTGTGATGTGTAGCCATAGAAGTATTTAATTGATTATCCTTATGATCATCCAATGATTGGACCATTATTTCCTTAAATGCTTGGAACTAATAAGTTTCTTAGTCTTTGTTACAGGCTCTGTATGTTTGTCAAGGCATGCCTTCAACACTCAGCCTTACAGTTAAAAACTCTGCCTTAGTATTTATTTCCTGCTTCTGTAAAGCCTGAAGGTCATCCACTCATGAGAAACAAAGGCCTTCTCAGATCTTTCTTCAGTATGTGCACAACTCTGGGCATGCACACAACCCTACACACCTGGACTTCAAATTATCAGGAATAATTCATAACTTTTCAAAGTTTCTATGGACATCCCATTCAAAAGCTTCTACTTTTAAGTTTTTTGGATGATCTACTATTTGCCCTAACTGGTATCACTGCTCTAGGCAGCCATAATTGCCTGCAATTGTCTTTGACCAAGGCCCTTAGGCAAAGTCTTTTAAAACTGAATAAGCTCCTAAAATAAGGACATTCTTTTAAGTGGGATATTTCAGAGAATAGCCAACAGGTCAAATAATAATTCTCTGAGAAAGGGGCTTAGAAGGATCTCCAGCTCTATACTGCTTCCACTTATTCCTGCAAGGCATTTGTTTTTCACCATGATTATGGGCTGTTGGTTTTCAAGAGTACTGCTGATATGGAAGGGGGGGGTGAGAATAGGATAAGTTTAAAACATCACAAAACTTGGTGTTATTAGTGAGATTCAGTTATTTTTGTTCAATAGAAACATCTTAGATTGCTATAAGACTGGTTAATTTCCAGAGTTCTGAAAAAAATTGATTTGACAACTTTTTTCAAATGTTCTCATTGCTTTAATTAAGGAGTAGTTTTTAAAAATATATTTAAATTTAAGTTCAATTAATTAACATATAATATATATTTGTTTCAGGGTTATAGGTCCATGATTCATCAGTCTTACATAATACTCAGTGTTCATTACAACACAACCTCTCCCCAATGTCCATTACCCCATTATGCCATCCCCCTAAACCCTCCCCTCCAGCAACCCTCAGTTTGTTTCCTAAGATTAAGAGTTTCTTATGGTTTGTCTCCCTCTCTGGTTTCCTCTTGTTTCATTTTTTTCTCTTTTCCCCTATGATCCTCTGCCTTGTGTCTTAAATCCCACAGATCAGTGAGATCATATGATTATTATCTTTTTTTGATTGATTTTACTTTGCTTAGTTAGCATAATGCCCTCTAGTTCCATCCACATTGTTGCAAATAGCAACATTTCATTTGTTGATGGTTGCATAATATTCCATTGTGTATATATATACCGCTTCTTTATCCACTCATCTGTTGATGGACACCTGGTCTCTTTCCACAGTTTGGCTATTGTGGACATTGTCGCTATAAACATTCAGGTTCATGTGCCCCTTCAGATCACTACATTTATATCTTTGGGGTAAATACCCAGGAATGCAATTGTTGGATTGTAGGATAGCTCTATTTTCAACTTTTTGAGGAACCTCCAGACTGTATTCCAGAGTAGCCGTACCAGCTTGCGTTCTCACCAACAGTGTAGGAGGGTTCCCCTTTCAAGGAGTAGTTTTTTAGAGATTCTTACTCTGTCATATTTGCCAATGTTTTCTTGGCCTTCTAAGCCTGGTAGTATATCCAGCTGGCTAACCAGCAATATACTATGTGAGAATGTTTGATGGCCTTTTAGATTTGCCTAATATTCTTATGACATGCATATGAAATATAGAATGGTCATTGGGTGTTTCTTAAATATAAAATAAATAATTTTTTATTTGAGCTTTGCAAGTGAGAATCAATCACTGAGGGTTTTTTAATAAATTAAAATGACAGAAATTTTTTAAGGTTTTATTTATCTATTTGACAGAGAGAGACACAGTGAAGGAGGGAAAACAAACAAGGGGAGTGGGAGAGGGAGAAGCAGGCTCCCACTGAACAGGAAGCCCAATGCAAAGCTCAATCCCAGGACTCTGGGATTATGGCCTGAGCTGAAGGCAGACATTTAATGACTGAACCACTCAAGTGCCCCCAAATAACACAATTTCTTTTCCATAATGTCTTACTATGAGTCTTGGTTTTCAAAGATAGGCACCCATATGTGCAGAATTTAGATTCTTAAGGTTTATAACATGAAGTCCCAAAAACTGATTGGGAGAACATTATGCTAACTACCTCAAGATGATCTATTAGGAATTAGTGATACCCATTAATGATATGCATAAATGATACCTACTTATATTATCTATATATCCATATAAAGTATCTTTACATAGTGTTTATCCTTAAATCTGTTAATCTATATAGTATATATGTTTATATATACAGTATCTGTAAGAATTTATTTGATAGGATATATTCTGTGTGTAATGTAAAAAAGAAGGACAAGTGATTTTTTAACATTATAATGCAAAAGGACATCTCTTCCAAACCCGTAATTCCGTTACATTTTCAACTATAATTTTCCAAACCATGAGAAATAATGAATAAAATACAATTCTATAATGAGGTGATACTGTTAGAAGGATTGAATTTCAATGTAAGGAATATACTTTATAAGATGTTAATAACTGCTTGTGGGTGATGAGGCTGACAGCTGTCCTCTATAAAGAGTAAAAAAATGATAATCAGAAGTCTAAAATTTATTTACAGTATAAAAATAGATGACACATCATCTTAATGAATACAGTGAAATGAAAACATGTATTTCCAATGGAACTGATACTTAAGCTCTAAAGTTTTTTAAGGTTAGAACATTATTGTTTACCAAAAGTAATATTATTAAAAGTGAATACAACCTTAAAAGATAAGTAACCCTATTTCTTACCTAGCTGAAGAGTTAAAGAAAAAACAAAAGCTTACCATCAATACTTTTTCCTGTTGTAACACCACACATTGCAGTGTTACAAATAGGAGTAAAGTATCCTGTATTGATTGCCTTTTTTTTTTTTTTAACAAGATGGATGTTCAGTGAATGATATACAGGTTACCTATTCTTTCCATTGTGCTTTTGGAATCAAGTAAAGTAAGTTTGTGAGTTATGAAAGTAAAACTTGGTAAATATAAAAACGGGAAAATGCATGATAGCTGTTAAAATTATTCGCATCCTAAAATAAAGATTTTATGGATGATGTAAAAGGGGAAGTTGCCGTTGTTCAAGATCTTTGTAAAGAAAATTCGCACTTACTATTAATCAGTATCAGTCAGTATTGTGAAGTCAATAGATTTGTTTTTCCCTTTGAGCCAGTCTTTTCCTTTCTTTATTTTTTTATCTTCACTTTTAGCACCCTTATCACTCCTCCGGGGTTTTCAAATTGATTCCTTACTCTTCCTGATAGGGAAAAATAAATAAATGAATACCCGTAACACCAAGGCATTGGGAAATTATTGTTTCTCTCTTCCAAAGGCATTTGCATCTTAAGCAAATGGACATGTAAGAGTGGAAGTTCTGATATCAATAGCCAACAAGCAGAGAAAATGTTTCTATTAGGTGGTCCTTTCCCAGAACTCCTTGAATTTCAGTGCATAGTTTAGTACCTAATATTTTAATTCATAAGAATCTTCAGGTTTTAAAGGGAATGTTGATTTTCTCCAAAGATACACACATATAGTCATGAGGAAATCATGGAATGTATTTTTAGCTGCAATAGGCAAAAATGTGTGGGAAGTCATTTCTAAAGTCCATTGTACAATAGAACCATCTTTGTCCTAGCAGAATGGACAGAGGTTTTTTTCCCCCTGGATTTTTTTCATACTAAATTTCAAAAACAAATAATTGTTTGTAACAGTTATCAAATAATTTCCCAGAACTGTAAAGATAAAAAATATTAAAAATAATTACTCACATTTTTAACTACTATTAAATATTTTCTATTTTTAGCCCTTAGGCAACAGAAAATTTTTTAAATGACTTCATGATACTTGTGATGAACTCAAAACAAAATAATAAAAGTGTGACTATTTCTTTTTTTAAAAGATTTATTTATTTGTTTTTAGAGAGAGAAATAGAGCAGAGAGGGAGGCAGATGGAGAGAGAGTCAGATGGAGAGAGAGAGAATCTCAAGCAGACTCTTCACTGAGTGCAGAGCCCATTGTGGGGCTTGATCTCATGACCCTGAGATCGTGACATGAGCTGAAACCAAGAGTCAGATGCTTAACCAACTGAGCCACTCAGGCACCCCTAAAAAGTGTAATTATTTCAACTTAAACAAGTTAATTCTTGTCTTTACAGAAGTATACTTTGTAAACTATGATCAATATATTTGAATATTTCACAAAAAGCAGGGTTTTAAAGTTCTGTCAGGCAACTAATTAACAACATTCAATTTTAAATGTTTTTAAACCTTTATTTTATTAACATCAGATTTAGTAAGGTATATTTACAGTAAAATTCTTCCTGTTTAGATGTACAGTTTATTGGGTTTGAATAATATGTAACCATGTTTGTCATTCCTATAACTGTGATGGTCATGTAACCACCATTGAAATTAAATTCTGGAATATTTTCTTTTTTTTTTTTTTTTTTTTTTTTT
>NW_019154137.1:7873781-7922379 GCF_002288905.1 Enhydra lutris kenyoni
ATATTTAATTTTAAATATATATAAAAATTGAATATTTAAATATTTAAATATATATGTAAAATTAAATATATATTTAAATATTTAAATTTTAAATTTAAATTTAATTTAATAAATTTAATTTAATTTAATAAATTTAATTTAAATATTTAAATTTATATATATATTTAAATTATTTTTGTTTTCTTTTAAAAATTTTTATTGTTATGTTGGTCACCATAAAATACATCAATAGTTTTTGATGCAGTGTTCCAAGATTCATTGTTTATATACAACAACCAGTGCTCCATGCAATATGTGCCCTCTCTAATACACACCACCAGGCTCACTCAGCCATTAGAAGGGACAAATTTTGTATATTTTTATTTAATTTTTCTAGTAATTCATTTTTAAAGTTTATTTTTTAAAAATTTTATTTATATTCCAGTTAGTTAACATACAGTGTTATATTAGTTTTAGGTGTAAAATTAAATGATTCAATACTTAGAAACAACACGCAGTGCTCATCACAAGTGCACTCCTTAATCCCTATTACCTATTTCACACATTTCTCCATCTACCTCCCCTTTGGTAACAATCAATTTGTTCTCTAGAGTTGAGAGTTGTTTTCTTGGTTTGCCTCTCTTTTTTTCCTCCTATGCTCATTTGTTTTGTTTCTTAAATTCCACATGTGATTGAAATCATATACTATTTGTCTTTCTTTGGCTGACTTTTTTTGCTTAGTGTAATGTCCTCTAGTTCTACCCATGTTGTTGCAAATGTCATGATTTCATTCTTTTTGATGACTGAGTGATATTCCAGTGTGTGTGTGTGTACATATAAAATTTAGATTTAGCTTTCCCATTTATACTAAAAAAAAAAGCCTGCTGGAATTCTGTGTGGGATTATATTGGATATATAGGTCATTTGGGGAAGAACTGACATTTTAAACAAATTGAATTTTAAGTCATTAACATGGCAGATCTCTCCATTTATATGTCTTTAATTCTCTTACCGATGCTCATAATTTTCAGCATATAAATATTTTATACACTTGTTAGATGTATCCCTAAGTATTTTATGTTTTTTTGATGTTATGATAAGTAATACTTTTTATTGAATAAATTTCTATTACCTATTTCATAGTATATTTTTTACATTGACTATCTTACTCCATTTAGCCTGCTATAATAAAAATGCCATAAACTAGGTGGCTTATAAACAAGAGGAATTCATTTCTTACAGGTCTGGGGTCCAAAAGTCCAAGATCAGGGTGTTGGCATGCTTAGTTCTGGTGAAGGCCCCCTTCCATGCTGCACACTGCTGACTTCTCTCTATGTCTTTACATATTGGAAGGAGCTAGGGTGCTCTGTGAGATCTCTTTCATAAAAGCATTAATTCCATTCATGAAGGCTCCACCCTCATGATGGAAAGACTTTCCTAAGGCCCCACCATCAAATACCATCACATGGATCATTATATTCAATATTTGAATTTTGGGGGACAGAAATATTCAGTCTATAGCACCCCGTATCTTGTGACCTTATTAAACTCATTAGATTTTTTTTTTGTAGATTACTTGGGATTCTCTATGTGATCATAAATAAATGAAGACATAAATAAAGTCTATAAATAAAGAGACTTTTATTTCTTTTTTCCAATCTGCCTTTTTAGATATATTTCTTGCCTATTGCACTGGCTAAAACCCACAGTACATTGTTGAATAAAAGTGATGAGAGTGTATATCCTTCCCTTGTTCCCAAACATGGGAGATAATGATTCAGTCTTTCTCCACTGAGGATGATTGCAGTTGTAAGCAATATATCTATCTATATTAATATCTCTATATATCTATGTCATCTATAGCTATACCTGTATATTTCTCTCAGGAAAATTCTATTTTAGTTTAGTTGATAGTGAGGAGAATTAACAGTGTTAAGATGGCTATCCAGAAAAGAAATAAAAAGTGTCCATTCTAGAATTCTAGCTCATATCAGAAAATCAACGTTTTGTTATTCAGTATAAAATATTTTAATCTTTATTATTTTTAAAGTAACACAAGTTCACTGTAAAAGCTTTTTTTATTAACATGTAATGTATTATTTGTTTCAGGGGTATAGGTTTGTGATTCATCAGTCTTACACAATTCACAGCACTCATCATAACACATATCCTCCCCAATGTCCATCAAAAAGTTTTAATTAATTTGAAGTTTACTGAGTATAAAATAAATATGCTCTCATTCACCCCACCTTCCCCAAAATCATATCTCACAAGGTGAGTACTAATAACTTTGAGCAGGAGTTGTAAACTAAAGCCTATGGAACAAATCTAGCCTGCTTCCTATTTTTTATGGCTTATAAACTAAAATATTTTTCACATTTAAAAATGATTTAAAGCAATTAAAAGAAGAATATTTTATGCCACATTAAAATTACACAAAATTCAAATTCCAGTGTTCATAAATAAAATTTTGAACACACCCATGCTCATTCATTTACGTATTGGCTATGGCTGCTTTCATGCTACAGTGGTAGAATTGTGTAGTTGTGACATGCTACATGGCCTACAAATTCTGAAATACTTTTTGTCTTATCATTTACAGAAAAGAATTGCTGACTCCTTATCGAATCCTTCTGAGCTTTTCTTTCTGCATATGTATAAAACTTACATATATATGCACATTTTTGTTTCCTACAAAAGAGGATCACACTACACATATTCTCCTATAATCAGTTCTTTTCACTTAATGATATGTATATCTTCACATGTCAGTTGTAAATAGTCTCATCTTTTAAAGTTGATCATAGTATTTTAATACACCATAGTTTAACTATTCTTGTTATTATTTTGGTTGTTTTAAACATTTTTTTTATTACCACCAATGTTACAAATATTATGCATTTATTTATGCACTTGTCTGATTGTTTTCTTAAGATAAATTTCCAGAAATGGAATATCTGGAGCAAAATTTATGTACACTTTATATTTTTAATTTTGATATATGTAGTGCCTAAATGAACTTCATCATTATTTTACAGTATACACTTTCATTAATAACATGTAGAATCACTGGCTTTTTGTAGTGTCATCATCAATCTGTGTATCAGTAATTTCTTATATATATATATTAAATTACAGAATTAAGCATGTAAAAGTATACATTGCTGTATTGTATTGCAACATAGATGTTATATATCCCAGTATAGGTAGTTATAGATCATATATATATATATATATATATATATATACACACAATATTTTTGACAATATATATTTTTCTTTTACAAATTGCCTATACATGGTATCCCCCAAGTTTTCTATTTTGATGTCATTTTATGGTTACTTTTTTTTTTTGCACTGTATTTATTTATTTATTTATTTATTTTTTAATTTTTCATTTTTTCAGTGTAACAGTATTCATTATTTTTGCACCACACCCAGTGCTCCATGCAATACGTGCCCTCTCCAATACCCACCACCTGGTTCCCCCAACCTCCTACCCCCCGCCCCTTCAAAACCCTCAGATTATTTTTCAGAGTCCATAGTCTCTCATGGTTCACCTCCCCTTCCAATTTCCCTCAACTCCATTCTCCTCTCCATCTCCCCTTGTCCTCCATGCTATTTGTTATGCTCCACAAATAAGTGAAACCATATGATAATTGACCTTCTCTGCTTGACTTATTTCACTCAGCATAATTATGGTTACTTTTTAAAAAAGATTTTTTATTTATTTGAGAGAGAGAGAGAGAGCAAACACAAGTGAGGTGGGGAGAAGCACAGTTTCTGCTGAGCAGGGAGCCTGATGCAGGGCTCAATCCCAGGACCCTGGGATGATAACCTGAACCAAAGGCAGATGCTTAATTAACTGAGCCACCCAGGTGCCCCTTATTATTTTTAAAATTACCTTTTATTTCATAAGGGAACTAACCATTATCTTTCTTATTTAAATTGATTTTATATGTGGTCTGCTAGCAAATGCATAGATACAACTTTCAAATTGAAGATGACTATGTCATACTGTTGCCAAGGATTCATATTCCTATACCAGTTTGTTAGCTTATTTTGCACTACTAGGTATTTACCCAAAGAATACCAAAATACTAATCCAAAGGGATACAGGAGACAGGAATCTATCAAAATCCTTGAGGAGAATACAGGCAGCAAGTTCTTCGACCTTGGCCACAACAACTTCTTGCTAGACATGTCTCCAAAGGCAAGGGAAACAAAGGCAAAAATGGGACTTCATCAAGATAAAAAGCTTTTGCACAGCAAAGGAAAGAGTTGACAAAACCAAAAGAGAACTGACAGAATGGGAGAGAATATTTGCAAATGACATATCAGACAAAGGGCTAGTATTCAAAACCTATAAAGAATTTATCAAACTCAATACCAAAGAACAAATAATCCAATCAAGAAATGGGCAGAAGACATGAACAGACATTTCTCTAAAAAAGACATCCAAATAGCCAGCATGAAAAAATTCTCAGTATCACTCAGCATCTGGGAAATACCAATCAAAACTGCAGTGAGATACCACCTAACGCCAGTCAAAATGGCTAAAATTAACAAGTCAGGAAATGATAGATGTTGGCAAGGATGCAGAGAAAGGGGAGCCCTCCGACACTGTTGGTGGGAATTCAAGCTGTTGCAGCCACTCTGGAAAACAGTATGGAGGCTTCTCAAAAAGTTGAAAAAAGAGATACCCTATGACCCAGCAATTGCACTCCTGGGTATTTATCCTAAAGATACAAATGTAGTGATCCGAAGGGGCACGTGCACCCCAATGTTTATAGCAGCAATGTCCACAATAGCCAAACTGTGGAAAGAGACCAGATGTCATCAACAGATGAATGGATAAAGAAGTGACATATAGGGATGCCTGGGTGGCTCAGTTGGTTAAGCGGCTGCCTTCGGCTCAGGTCATGATCCCAGTGTCCTGGGATCGAGTCCCACATCGGGCTCCTTGCTCAGCGGGGAGCTTGATTCTCCCTCTGCCTCTGCCTACCACTCTGTCTGCCTGTGCTCATGCTCTCTCTCTCTCTCTCTCTCTAATAAATAAATAAAATCTTAAAAAAAAGAAGTGACATATATATACACAATGGAATATTATGTAGCCATCAAAAAATGAAATCTTGCCATTTGCAACAATGTGGATAGAACTAGTGGTATTATGCTAAGCAAAATAAGCCAATCACAGAAAAACTATTATTATATGATCTCACTGATCTGTGGAATTTAAGAAAAAAGGCAGAGGATCATAGGGGAAGAGAGAAAAAAATGAAACAAATGAAACCAGAGAGGGAGACAGACCTTAAGAGACTCAATCATAGGAAACAGAGGATTCCTGGAGGGGAGAGGGAGTGGGAGATAGGGTAACAGGATGATGGACATTGGAGAGGGTATGTGTTATAATGAATACTGGGTATTATATAAGACTGATTAATCACAGACCCGTAACCCTTAAACAAATAAACATTATATGCTAATTAATTAAATTTAAATAAATATCAAAATAATAATAAAACCAAAAATACATTCTTTAAATAAATGGTTTTATATCCATTATCTCATTTAATCATGATGTAGAACCTATAAGCTAGATACTATTATGATTCTCATTTTATAGATAAGGTACCTACTAGTACCTCAAATAATTTATCAGATACTTCTAGGGAAAATAAAATCTTCCCCTGAATAGCAGTGGGAAAATGAATCTTGGCTAAGGATAGAGGGATGGAATAAAAATGGTGAAGATATTTGGTAGTGCAGGTAGTGTGAAAGCCCAGGTGAGATAACTCAGTGAAAATAACTAACTAGTAGGTTTACATAAAGGGGGAATTCAAGTAAATATGAGAAGACTATTTTTATTACTACATTTACAATTTGGCTATTATTTTGCTAAAACTTGCATCTGAATATAAAGACAACTCAGATAATTTCTTAAGTCTTTTTATCATTTTTTTCTAAAATATCCATTTATGGGGTGCCTGGGTGGCTCAGTGGTTTAAGCCTCTGCCTTCAGCTCAGGTCACGATCTCAGGGTTGTGGGATTGAGCCCCACATCGGGCTCTCTTCTGGGCAGGGAGCCTTCTTCCCCCACCTCCTCTGTCTGCCTCTCTACCTGCTTGTGATCTCTGTCTGTCAAATAAATAAATAAAATCTTAAAAAAATTAAAAAATATCTATTTATATAGCTGAAAAAATCACTGTATTTATCAGGTGAGGCAGATGAAGCACTTCATAATAATTAAAAGTATACTATATGTATGCAAAATATTTCCAGGTAAGTCTAATGATAGCTGGAAAAAGCCCAAATTGTCATAGAACAGTTTGGAAAATAATGTTGTATGGTCACAAAATCTATGTATGGGTAACTTTTGTTCACAAGAATAAAAAAAATACAAATGTGCTTAAAACAACAACAACAACAACAACAACAAAAGTACCCAAGGAGATTTTTATGTTGGACTGATGTTTCCCAATTAAAAAAAAAATATCTTCATGATAAAAACCTCTCAGAAGATCAAGGGAGGGTTCCCTGAACCTGATGAATACTATCTACTAAAAACCATAGCCAACAGTTTAGTCATTGGTGAAAGACTAATGATTCCCTCTAAAATCAGAATGAAGACAAAGATGTATGCTCTTACTATTTTTATTTCACAAAGTGTTGAATAATCTAGGCAGTGTATAAGGGAATAAAGGGCATACAGATCAGAAATGAACAAATAAAACTGTCCCTATTTTCAGATGACATGATTGACTATGCAAAAAATCCCAAAGAATTTACATTCAACCTTTTAGAACTAATAAATGAACTCAGCAAGGTCAGAGGATACCAGATAAACATACAAAAATGAACTGTATTCCTGAATACTACTAATAAAATGTGGATATCAGAATTAAAAACAATACCATTTACAATGATTCAAAAAGTTAAATATTTCAACATAAATTGATCAAAACATGTATAAGACTTATATGCATAAAACTGCTCAACAATGATGAAAGTAATTAAATAAGATCTAAATAAAAGGAGAGATATACCATGTTCATAGATTGGAAAACCTAACATGGTAAAAATGTTAATTCTCTTCAAATGTTTAATGCAATTCTTACCAAAGTACTAGCAAGATTATTTTTTTTTAGATATACACAAGATTATTATGAATTTTTTATATATACAAACAAATTGCTTTTTTAATCTTGATCTTGGCTTCTAAGAATTCTTTTATTATCTTATGTTAGGCACCATACAGTACATCATTAGTTTTTGATGTAGTTTTATTAAAAAACAAAGGAATGAGAATAATTGAAATGACTTTGAAAAAGGAGAATACAGTGGGAGGAATCAGTCTACCTGATTTCAAAGTTTGCATAGCTACAGCAATCAAGACTGTTGCAATTATGGAGGGATAGATATACAGATCAATAGAATGGAATAGAGAACTCAGAAATGCAGTCATAAAAGTATCATCAACAGAGTTTTGGCAAAGGTGCAAAACAGATTAAATGGGCAAAGCATAGGTTTTTAAACCAATAGTGCTGGAGCAACTGGATAACCATAGGCAAAAAGGTGAACTTTGACCAAAACCTTGCCTTTTATACAAAAATTAACTGAAGGTGGATCACAGCCTTAAATGTCAAATATAAAACTATGAAACTTTTAGAAAAAGAGAGAAAATCTTTGGGTATAAGGCTATGAATGAGTTCTTAGACTTGATAACAAATTCATAATCCATAGAGGAAAAAATTGATAAATTGCTCTTCATCCAAATTGGAAAGTTTCAATCCATGGAACACCCTTTTAAAATGAATAAGAAGTTACAGAACTGAAAGAGAACATTTGCAAACCACATATCCAACAAAGATTATTATCTAGAATCTATAAAGAACTCTCAAAACTCCAAAGAATCCAATTAGAAAATGGACAAAAGACATAAAGAGACATTGTACCTAAGAACAAATACATATGTGAAATAAACATATGAAAAGATAATCAATCTCATTAGCTATTAAGGAAATGTTAATTAAAACCACAATGTGATATTATTAGACACCTATATGAATAGTCAAAAATTAAAAATCACAATCCCAAATGCTGGTAAGAATGTAGAGAAACTGACCATTCATACATTGCTGGTGAAAATGTAAAATAGTCTAGTCACCCTGGAAAACAAGTAAGCACTTTTTACCAAGCTAAATATATGTTTTCCATACAACACAATAATTGCACTTCTGGGCATTTATCCCATCTAAATGAAAAATTATGCTCATACAAAATCTGTACACAAATATTTATACCAGATTTATTCATAATAGCCCTAAAATGGTTTAGATATTCTACAATAGGTGAATGGTTATAAACTGGCACATTCATGCTGTAGGATACTACTCAACATTATTAAGAAAGAAACATTAATTCAAGAAACAGTGTTGATGAATCTCTCAAGAATGGTGTTGCATGAAAATAAAAGCAATTTAAAAGAGTTATATACTGAATGAGTCCATTTACATATATCATCCTTGATATAAAACTCTACAAATGGAGAACAGATTAGTGGTTTATATGGGTTAAGGAGACATTGGAAAGAAGGGAGTGGTTGTGACTACAAAAGACAACATGAGGGATCCTTCTGGTGATTGAAGTGTTCACAAAAGGTAGAAATAACCTTTTGTGTTATTTTGTGTTCTGTATTTTGAAGGTAAATCAGTACCTTGGTTGTGATATTGTTCTATAATTCTGTAAGACTTTACCATTGAAGGAATTCTGTAAGACTTTACCATTGAAGGAACCATATAAATGATATGTGGAGGTCTCTCTATATTATTTGTTACATTTGTAAATTAATCTACAATAATCTCAAAATGTTTAATTAAAAAACTTGCAAACTTACTGGTACCAAGTTTGTCTTCCTGCTGCAAATCATTAGAAAAAAATAAGTAAGTAAGATAAAAATGATTTCAGATATTCTACAATAGAAAGCTGTTGTGGAATGAATTGTGTCCCCCATCATTTATATATTGAAGTCCTCAGCACAAAATGCAACCATATTTAGAGATAAGATCTTTAAAGAGGAGATTCAGTTAAATTGAGGTTGTTAGGATGGATCCTAATGCAATTTAACTGGTGTCCTTATAAGAACAGGAAATTTGGACACACAAAATTACACCAAGTAGGTGCATAAATGAAGAAAATTTCATGAGGGGACACAGTGAGAAGGCAGCCATCTGAAAGCCAAAGAGAAAAACCTAGGAAAAAACATAGTTACAAATATCCTGATCTTGGACTCCTAGCCTCCAGAACTCTGATAAAATAAATTCTGTTGTTTAAGTCACCCAGTCTGTTGTATTTTGTCATCACAACCCTAGAAAATTAATACAAGAGCTCGTGACTGACCTTTGAGAGATAGAAAACAAATGGTCTAAGCCCTGTGACTGCTTTGACTTTCTTCCTGGGGGCATTTTCCAGAGAGTGGCCCTGGGAGGTGTACCCAAGAACATGTCCATCTCAATGATTCAAAAAGACAGATATCAGAATTTGGGGAATCCAAGGTAGTGGATTTGCAGGGCAAAATACTAGAGAGTATGAAAGTACATAGAAAAAAGAGTTCCAGAAATCTGCTGGGCAAGATGGAAGACGGTCTCCTTAAGTTTTTTTTTTTTTAGAACAAAAGTATAATTTTTATTATGAGACATACTTATTAATTTAATATTCCCTAAACAATGAGAAAGTAGAAACATGATTTTTTCTCTATAGCTCTCTTATAAAATATGTTTTTAATTGTGGTAAAATATGCATAACACACTATTTATTGTTCTGACCAATATTAAGTGTACAGTTCAGTGGCATTAAATATACTCATCACTGGTATCTATACCCCAAATTTTCTCATTACCCAGTGCAATCTCTGTACCCATTAAACATTGACTTCCATTTTCCCCTTACTCCAGCCCCACTAGCCTCTATACTCTTTTCAGTCTATATGAATTTGCATACTATAGGTACATTATATAAGTAGAATCATATATTGTATCTCTGTGCCTGACTTATCAAACATAGTATTTTGAAGGTCCATCCATGTTGTAACATATAAAAATTTAATTCCTTTTAATGGCTGAATAGCATTCCATTGTGTGTGTATAGATATTTTGTTTATCCATTAATCTGTTGATGGATATTTGGGTTATTTCTACCTTTTGTGAATAATACTGCCATGAAGATTGACATACCCACTTTAACTTTTTTACTTAATACCAAGCTGTGCATCCTGGAATAACATCTAAGGGGTTGGGCAAATAGCAATCATGGGGAACTTCAAGATGAGCAATTTCCAGAGATCACCTGTAGCTGTTAGATTTTAACTTTATGGTCAGCTAGATTTGAGAGAACTCATTGAATACCTGAGAAATTTAACAGGGACATAAGAAGGGTCAAACCTTGGTAAAGCTGAGCTGGCCATAGAGTAGAGACTACCTTTGACCTGCCCAACAAATCTTAAACTCAAATAAATAAAGGTGATCCATAAGTAACTTAGATGCCTCTTAAGAAACATTCAGACACTCAAAAATATAACATTCATAAAGTATAACATCTCAAAATTTGCTAGAAATTTTCAGAAATTGAAAATTTTGACAAAAATCAGTCAATATAAATATAAATCAATCAATCAATCACCAATCCAGAAAGGACTAACAAGATGGAATTAGCAAATAAAGACTTTAAAACATCTATTATGAATATACCCAAGGATTTAAAATAAAACATTAACATGAAGTAAGTCATGAAAGACATAAAAAAGAATAAAATGGAACCTCTACAGATTGAATACAATAACTGAAAAGCAGAATTCACTGAACTGGATTAATAGCAAATTATACACTGCAGAAGAAAGGATCAGTGAAGTTGAAGACTCAGAAATAAAAATTATTTAAAATGAAGAACACAGAAAAAAGCTGAAAATATTTACAAAGCCTCAGGGTGTTATAGGGCAATATTAAGTACTTGGAGTTACAGAAGGAGAAAAAAAAATAATAGCTGAAAATTTCCTGATGATTAAAAATCTACAGAGCCAAAATAATTAAATGAAATGTAAATGTTATAAATGCTTCAATAAACAGATACTGTCAGATTAGATAAAAAAAGAAAACTCAATTTTATGCTATTTACAAGAAACACATTCAAATACAAATATTCAGGCTGACACTAAAAGGATGGAAAAAAAAAACATACCATGCAAACACTATCACAGGAATCCTGGAAAAGGCTAAGGTGGTAGAGTAGTAGGACCTTAAGCTTACCTCATCTCTCAACCACAGCTAGATTAATATCACATCATTCTGAACACCCTGGAAATCAATCTGAGGACTGGGAGAATAAACTGAACAATTAGAGGGACAAAAGAGGCCGCATCATGGAAGGTAGGAGGTGTAGAGATGTGACTTGGGGGAAAAAAGAATCACAGGTACTATGGAGGGAGGGAGCCCTGATCAGGAAGACCAGAGAGTGAGAGAGAGAGAGTGAGAGAGAGAGAGAGAGAGAGAGTAAGCAAGTCTCAGGGCACTGCACAAGAAAAACACATCTCCAAAATCACTGATTGGGAAAATAGGAGGGTATGAATTTTGCAAAATTTTAAGAGAAGTAGAGCTCAAAGTCTGACATTTTAGAAGTCTGCACCATCGGCAGGGTGTAGCGTGGTGGGCATAGAGGGACTCCTGAGGAGAAGGAGGGCAGAGGCCTGGGAGTGGACAGTGTGGTCTGAAGATCCCCTGGGTTGCATTGGGAGAGACAGTTCCCTTTTTTGGAGTGCTTTTGGGAGAGGTGGCACTGCTTCTATGGTGACAAAAGACCTGGCAGGTGACAGTAAGCTATCCCATTCATTTGCACATGAGCAGAGGCAGATGCTGAGGGCAGCTAATCTGGACCATGGCTTTTTACTGTGTTTCACCATAAACTCCAAGCCTCTGTGCATTCCTGCAACTGCCCTTCTGGGACAAACTGGCATCACCACAGCCAACAAGACCCTCCCACAGAGGATCAGTGAAAGCCCATGTCACATTGGGTCCCTTAAATTTGGAGTTTTGAAACCCAGAAAGCATGCTTGAGATAAAACACAGGCTTAGTCTGCCACCAGGTGGGTGGACAGACTGGACACAGGGTGAAGGTAGGGATCTGAGGGAGCCTCGGACAAATAATAGGAGATTATTTGCTCTTCTGTGAGATCTTCCTGTACAGCAGCAGGTGTAAACTTCCCCCTCTTGGGGCAAGAGGGGGCAAGAGATCCCACTGATGCCATTTTTACCCCTGCCAATCAACACAACTACGATTCAGTGAGCATCACAGCATCCAGAGTGGAGGCTTGAGTTGATTAGCAAGGCCTACCCCTTTACACTCTACAGGTGCTTTTTTACAAGAGAAAGTATGCCTGAGAGTCACAGCAACAGTGGGTCCCTCCTAGAAGACCAGCACAAACCCCTGCACCCACCTAGTCTACTGAACATAAAGTGCTGCAAAGCTTCACCTCTAGCAGAAATATGATCCATCCTCTTCTAACAAGCAGGCCAAAACACATCTAGTTAAAACTCACCATGCAGTGGACATAATCCAAACACTCACCACAATAGGCAAGGAGAAACTCTGCAGAGGACTGACTGGTGGAAAAGTGTAGCCAAAACACAGCAGCAGAATACATACAGAATACATGAGGAACCCTTTCTAAAGTATCAGGCCATGGACAGTATATGGCCTCTTCTTAATAGAGTCATTACTCTCAGGAGGGGGCAACATATCAGACATTTTTAAAACACAATGAAGACAGAGACCTAGAAAAAAATGCCACGATGAAGGAATTCATCCCAAAGAAAGAATAAAAAGAAGTAATGGCCAGGGATCTAAGCAAAACAGATATAAGTAATATGCCTGAACAAGAATTTAAAACAACAATCATAAGGATACTAGCTGGACTTGAGAAAGGCATAGAAGACACCAGGGAGTCCCTTACCACAGATATAAAAGACTAAAAACTAGTCAGGACAAAATAAAAAAGAGCTATAACCAAGATGTAAAAACAACTGTATGCAATAAAAACAAAGATGGAAGAAGCAAAGGAACAAATAAGTGATATAGGAGATAAAACAATGGAAAATAATGAAGCTTTCTGAAAAGAGGAAAAGAAAAATATTGGATCATGAATGTAGTCTTGGGGAATTCAGTGACTCCATAAACCATAATAATATTTGTATCATAGGACTCCTGGAAGTAGAAGGGAGGGAAGAAGGGACAGAGGGTTTATTTGAGCAAATTATAGCTGAAAGCATACCAAAACTGGGGAAGAAAACAGACATCTACATCCAGGGGACACAGAAAACTCCCATCAAAATCAATGAAAATAGGCTCACATCAAGACATATTGTAATAAAATTTGCAAAATACAGAGATAAGGGGGGAGAAAAAAAACAACTAAAAGCAGCAAGAGAAAACAAATCCCTAACTTACAAGGCAAGACAAATAAGGTTAGCAGCAGATTTATTCACAGAAATTTAACAGGCCAGAAGTGAGTGGCATAACATATCCAATGTGTTGAATGTGAAATTTATATAGCCAAGAATATCTTACCCAGCAAGGCTGTCATTCAGAATAGAAGAGAGAATTCCCAAAAACTAAAGGAGTTTGAGACCACTAAACCAGCCCTGCAAGAAATATTAAAGGGAACACCTTGAGTGAGAAAGAAAGACCAAGCAACAAAAACTAGAAGGGAACAGAGAAAATCTCCAGAAACACTGACTTTACAGATAATTCAAGGGCACTAAATTCATGTTTATCAGTAATCATCACTCTGAATGTAAATGCACTAAATGCTAAAACCAAAAGACATAAGGTATCAGAATGGATAATAAAAATTAGAACATTTGTATGCTGTCTATAGGAAATTCATTTTAGACCTAAAGACACCTGAAGATTGAAAGTGAGGGGGATGGAGAACAATTTATCATGCTAATGGACATCAAAAGAAACCCAGAATACCTTCCATGTATCTGACAAATTATATTTTAAACCAAAGCCTATAACAACAGATGAAGAAAGGCACTATATCATAATAAAGGGGTCTACCTAACAAGAAGATCTGACAATTCTAAATCTTTATGCCCTCAACTTGGGAGCACCCAAATATATAAATCAATTAATAACAAATGTAAAGAAACTCATTGATAAAAATAGAATAATAGTAGGGGAATTTAAAACCCCAGCCACAGGAATGAATAGATCATCTAAGCAGAAAATCAACAAGGAATGACACACTGGGTCAGATGGACTTCACAGATATATTCAGAACATTTCATCCTAAAGCAGCAGAATACACATTCCTTTTGAGTACACATGGAACATTCTCCAGAATAGATCACATACTGTGTCACAAATCAGGCCTCAATAAGTACAAAAAGATTGAGATCATCCCATGCATATTTTCCTACCAGAACACTATGAAAGTTGAAGTCAACCACAAGAAAAAATTTAGAAAGACCACAAATACATGGAAGTTAAAGAACATCCTACTAAAGAATGAGTGTGTTAACCGGAAAATTCAAGAAGAAATAAAGAAATAGGTGGAAGCAAATGAAAAATGAAATCATGGTCCAAAACCTTTGGATTGCAGGAAAAGTGGTCACAAGAAGGAAGTATATAGCAATACAGGCCTACCTCAAGAAGCAAGAGAAGTCTCAAATACACAACCTACCCTTATACCTAAAGGAGCTACAAAAGGAACAGCAAATAAAGTCTAATGTCAGCAGAAGGGAAATAATAAATATTAGAGCGGAAATAAATAATATAGAAACAACTTCCCAAGTAGAATAGATTGATGAAAGTAGGAGGTGGTTTATTGAAAGAATTAATGAAATTGATAAGCTGCTAGCCAGATTTATCAAAAAGAAAAAAAGACTCAAATAAATAAAATCACAAATGAAAGAGAGATCACAAACAACACCATAGAAATACAAACAATTATGAGAGAATATTATGAAAAATTATATGCCAACAAATTGGGCAATCTGGAAGAAATTGATAAGTTCCTAGAACATATAAACTATCAACACTGAAACAGAAGAGGTAGAAAATTTGAAGAGATCCACAACAAGCAAAGAAATTGAATCAGTAATCAAAACTCTCCCAACAAACAAGAGTCCGGGGCCAGGTGACTTCCAGAGGAACTCTACCAAAATTTGAAGAAATGTTAATACCTATTCATCTCAAACTGTTCCAGAAAATAGAAATGGAAGGAAAACTTCCAAATTCATTTTATAAGGCCTGCATTACCTTGACTCCAAAAGCCAAGACCTCACTAAAAAGGAGAATTACAGACTAATACCCCTGATGAACATGGGTGCAAAAATTCTCAACATGACAGTAGCAGATCAAATCCAGCATACATTAAAAAACTGATTCACCACAATCAAGTGAGATTTACTCCTGGGCTACAAGGGTGGTTCAATAATCACAAATCATTCAATGTGATATACCACACTAATAAAAGAAAGTACAAGAACCATATGTTCTCAATAGATGCAGAAAAAAAAAATCTGACAAAGTACAGTATCTATTCTTGATAAAACCCCCCAATAAAGTAGGGACAAAGGGAATATACCTCAAACATTATAAAGGCCATATATGAAAGAATCACAGCTAATATCACCCTGAGTGGGGAAAAACTGGGAGGTTTTCCTTTATGGTCAAGAACAAGACACTGGTGTCCACTTTCACCATTATTATTTAACATAGTACTGGAAGTCTTAGCCTCAGCAATCAGACAACAAAAAGAAATAAAAGGCATCTAATTTGGCAAGGAAGAAATTTTCACTCTTTGAAGACTACATGATACTCCACGTAAAAGCTCAAAAAACCACCAAGAAATTGGTAGAACTCATATAAGTTCAGCAGATTTGCAGGATACAGTTCAATGCACAGAAATCCTTTGCATTTGTATACACTAATAATGAAGCAGCAGAAAAAGAAATCAAGAATTTGTCCCATTTACAATGCAATCAAAACCATAAAATACCTAGGAATAAACCTAACCAAAGAGATAAAAGATCTGTACTCTGAAAACCACAGAACACTTCTGAAAGAAATTGAAGAGCACACAAAGAAATGGAAAAACATTCCATACTCATGGACTGGAAGAACAAGTATTGCTAAAATCTACACATTTGATGCAATCCTTATCAAAATACCACCAACATTTTTCACAGAGCTAGAACAAACTATCCTTAAATTTGTATGGAACCACAAAAAACCTCAAATAGCCAAAGCAATCTTGAAAAAGGAAAAGCAAAGCTGGAGGCATCACAATTCTGGACTTCAAGCTATAATACAAAGCCATAGTCATCAAGAGATAATATGGTATTGGTACAAAAACAGACACATAGATCAATGGAACAGAATAGAAAACCAGAAATGACCCACAACTATATGGTCAGCTAATTCTCAACAAAGCAAGAAAGAATATCCAATGGAAAAAAGTTTCTTCAACAAATGATTTTGGGAAAACTGGACAGCAATATGCAAAAGAATGAAATTGGACCACTTTCTTACACCATATACAAAAATAAGTTCAAAGTAGATGAAAGACCTAAATGTGAGAAAAGAAACCATCAAAATCCTAGAGAACACAGGCAGTAACCTCCTGGACCTCTGCCATAGCAACTTCTTACTAGATATGTTTCCAGAGGCAAGGGAAGCAAAAGCAAAAATGAATGCTTGGGACTTCATTAAGATAAAAAGCTTCTGCACAGCAAAGGAAACAATCAACAAAACTAAAAGGGCAACCTACAGAATAGGAGAGGATATTTGCAAATGACATATCTGATAAAGGGTTAGAATCCAAAATCTACAAAGAACTTAACAAACTCAATACCCAAAATACAAATGATCCAGTTAAGAAATGGGCTTAAGACATGAATAGAATTTTTTCCAAAGAAGATGTACAAATAGATAATAGGCTCATTAAAAGATGCTTAACATCAATGATCATCAGGGAAATAGAAATCAAAAACTACAATGAGATGTCAGCTCACACTTGTTAGAATGGCTAAGATTAACAAAATAGGAAACAACAGGTGTTGGCAAGGATGTGGAGAAAGGGGAACCCTCTTGCACAGTTGGTGGGAATTTAAACTGATATGGTCCCTGTGGAAAACAGTATGGAGGTTTCTCAAAAATTTAATTATAGAACTACTCTCCAACCAGAAATTACACACTAGGTATTTACCAAAAGGATACAAAAATACTGATTTGAAGGGACATATGCACCCAGATGTTTATAGCAGCATTTTCAACAATAGCCAAATTATGTAAAGATCCCATGTGTCCATTGACTGATGAGCGGATAAAAAAAATGTGTATCTATATATCTATATCTATATCTATCTATCTATCTATCTATTACTTTGTCATTAAAAAGAATGAAATCTTGCCATTTGTAATTATGTCAGTGGAGGTTGCTATGTGAAATAAGTCAGTCCGAGAAAGACAAATACCATATGATTTCACCAAAATGTGGAATATAATAAGCAAAACAGATGAGCAAATTGGAAGGGAGAAAAAAAGAGAGGGAAGCAAACCATAAGAGACTCTTAACTATAGAGAGGAAACTAAAGGTTGATAGAAGGGTTGTGGGCAGAAAATAGACTAAATATGTGCTGGGTATTAAGGAGGGCAATTCTGTTGAGCACTGGGTGTTATATGTAAGTTATGTATCACTAAAATCTATTCTTTGATTTAACATTACAGTATATCTTAACTACCACCAAAAAAGAAATCTTATGAAATCTGGAGTGTTATATTAATATCAAAGATTTTAGGTAAAGAATATTTTCAAAGATAAAAAGATATAGCTCATAATGATAAAGGGATCAATTCATGAGGCAGAGACAACAACTCTAAATAAGTAAAGGTAAAAGACTTGAAAAACACTAATAACCACTTAAGTGGCATCTATAAAACACTACATCCCAAACAGCAAAATGTATATTATATTCAAGTACGTTTGGAATAGTCACCAAGATATATAATATGTTTGACTATAAAAAGTCTAACTAAATTGCAAAAGAATGCAATGAAACAGAGTCTGTTTCTTGATCCCAAAGAAATTAAATTAGAAATTAATAACACAAATATATTAAGAAAATCCCTAATTATTTAGATATTAAAAACCCCAAATCTTTAACCCATGATTTAGAGAAGAAATCACAGGGGAATTAGATTAAGTTTTGAGCTGAGTGAAAATGAAAACCCAGCATATCAAAATTTTCAGAACATAGCTGAAACAGTATTTACAGGGATAATACATCATGACTAATTGGGTTTACCCCGCAAATATAAGCTTCCTTTGACATTTTAAAATCAATTATATTTCACTGTAATAACAATAATGAAAAAAATAATCCTTATGAATATAGGAAAGTGAATTTGACAGAATTCAACACCTGTTCCTGATAACCTCCAGCAAGTTAGGAATAGGAAGAAACTTCCTCTACTTGATAAAATAAAGCAAAACAAGAATACCTCCAAGAGAAATTAAAGAAAACCTAAATAAGTTGAGCCATATGCCACGTATATGCACAAGTATATGGACTGCAAGTCTGAGCAGTTTAAACATGTTAATTGCTGGGTGGTTAAATGCCTGGGTGGTTCAGTTGGTTGGGCCTCAATTCTTGGTATTGGCTTAGGTCATGGTCTCAGGGTCATGGTTTCAGGGCACTGTGCCAGACTTTGTGCTCAGCCCAGAGTCTGCTTGTCCCTCTCCCTCCCCTCTTCCCCTGCCCACCCACACCCTGCTCATGTTCATGTGCTTTCTCTCTCTGTCTCTAAAGTAAATGGATAAATAAAATCTTTAAAAAAATAAATGTGTCAATTCTTCTCAGACTGATCTATGGACTCCATACAATCCCAAATAAATTCCCATCAAGTATTATAAAGAAATTGATAATTGATTCTAAAATTAATATGGAAATGCAAAGGTATTACATTAACCAAACCAATTTTGAAAATGAGTAATAAATTTGGTGGAATGACATTGCCTGGTTTCAAAACTAACTCTAAAGCTATCTTTGTAAAGATGATTATGTGCAGATCTTATTGATCCAGGAAACACAAGATTTCAGATATAAACCAGACATATATGGTGAATTGATTTTTAACAAAGTATTAAGATAATTCAGCAAGGAAATGGATAGTCTTTTCAGTAAGTTAATGGCTCTGAATTAACTAAATATCAGTTTGGAAAAAAATGAACATTGGCCTTTATCTCACATCATATACAACTAAATTCAAAACGGATCATAGGCTTTAATGAAAAAACCGAGTAACAATCATCTAAATGATACCACAGGAAAAAAAAATCTTTGTGACTTTGAGATAGGCAGAAATATCTTAGGGGAAATAAAAGTGCTAACCATAAAATTAAAAAAAAAGATGAACTGAATATCATGAAAACAAAAGCTATTTGCTTTGAAATACAATTATGAAAATAAAAAGACAAGCTCTAGACTAGTAGAAAAGATTCTCTATATATAATTGACAAAGAACTAATATCCATAATATATAAAACAACACCACCACCAAAAAGCTCTCTCATAACTTAATATTAAGGAAAAAAAAAACAGCTCAATACAATTTGGGAGAAATATTTGAACAGAAACTTCACCAAAGGAGATATATGAGTGGTAACTAAGCACATGAAAAGATTCTCAACATTAATCATTATGGGACTACAGATGGTAACTAAAATGTCACACCAATTCACATGCACTAGAATGGTTACAATTAAGACTGAAAAATGTTAATGAGGATGGGGAACAATCAGGAAACTTATGTATTGTTGGTAGGGGTATAAAATGGTATAACCACTTTGGATAACAATCTGATCATTTCTTGTAAAGTTAAATATCTGCCTACCATATGACCCAGCCAATCTACTCCTAGTTATTTATTTACCCAACAGAAATGAAATCA
The DNA here is from genome assembly GCF_002288905.1 of Enhydra lutris kenyoni. Lineage (NCBI taxonomy): Eukaryota > Metazoa > Chordata > Mammalia > Carnivora > Mustelidae > Enhydra > Enhydra lutris. The sequence continues at coordinate 7,893,768 of NW_019154137.1, forward strand.
CACACCTATAAAATGACTTGTATTCAAATTTTAATAGCAACTTTATTCATAATGACCCACAACTTGAAATCACCAAAATAAACTTCAATAGGCAAAAGGATAGATATATTGTCGTATATCTGTACAATGGACTGCTACTTATTAATAAAAAGGAACAAACTCCTGATACACACAAAAATAGATAAATCTCAGAAACATGCTGAATGAAAGAAGCCAGACAGAAAATAAAACTATTATTTCATTTATGGGAAGCTCTGGAATAGCCAAACAAACCTTTAAAGAGGGAAATCTCATCTGTGGTTGCTTAGGGCTAGTGATTTGGTTGAGGGGGAAGGATAAGTGTTTTTTTTTCTCTCTTTTTTTTGTGGGGACAATGATGTAAATATTCTTGATGTGGTGGTTGTTAAATAAGTACATACATGTCAGAATTCATTGAATTATGCAATTGAAATGAGTGCTTTTTATTTTGCATAAACTATATTAAAATCAAATTGATTTAGAAAGAAAATCCAAGTAGGCAAAACAGAAAATACTGCTCTGTTTACCAGCTATACTTATCTTCTTGCACTTTTGACAATGGCCTCCTAGAGTACAGGTTCCTGATTACTTACCCTCAGGCTGAGCATCTTTAAAAAGGGAACAGTCACAAGGGGAAAATCTGAGGACTTTCCATTGTTATTGAGAACATATATATGCTGTACTATATTGTATATGTTATGGAAATTAAGAAAGTAATTTAAAATTATTTTATATAGAAATAATCTATCAAGAATTTATCAACCACTCAACATCTATTAGAAGTGCAAAAATCGGAGGAGGAGACAAGATGGCAGAGACGTAGGAGATGCTGTTTCAACCTGTCCCCTAAAGTAAGCTGATTACAAAAGAACTCTAATCACCCATGAAATCAGCCTGAGATTAGAATTATACACTTCTGGATCTCTACAGGGGCAGAAGACGCCACTGGACAGAAGCGTTCCAGAGGACACCTTGCCTGCACCACAGTTGATACATTCAGCTACACATCCATTCAGCCATGTCTCACCAAAATGACTAGGAGGAGGAATGCCCAACAGAAGAAAAATTCAGAGACTGGGCCCTCTCCATCAGAGCTTTTGGATATGGTCATAAACAGTATGTTAGAAAGAGAATTCAGGCTAACAATTATCCAGGCAATAGCTAGGTTGGAGAAAGCCTTTTTTTAAAAAAACATATTTTATTTATTATTTGACAGAGAGAGAGAGAACACAAGTAGGCAGAGAGGCAGACTGAGAGAGAGGGGGAAGCAGACTCCCCTCTGAGCAGAGAGCCCAATGTGTGGCTCAATCCCAGGACCCTGAGATCATGACCTGAGCCAAAGGCAGAAGCTTAACCCACTGAGCAACCCAGGAGCCCCTGGAGAAAGCCTTTGAAGACAAAATGGAATTGATTAGGGCAGAAGTGAAAGCCACCAGGGATGATGATAACAATGCTCTCAATGAGTTCCAATCTAAACTAAATTATCTAACAGCTAGGGTAACAGAGGCAGAAGATAGAATTAGTGATCTGGAGGACAAACTGATAGAGAAAAAGGATCAGGATGAAGCCTGGAACAAACACCTTAGAAGCCATGAAAACAGAATTAGGGAAATAAATGATGCCATGAAATGTTCCAATGTCAGAATTATTGGAATCCCTGAGGGGGAGGAGAAAGAAAAAAGACTAGAAGATATAGTTGAACAAATTCTCCATGAAAATTTTCCCAGTCTGGCTAATGGAACGCGCATTCATGTACTAGAGGCAGAAAGGGCTACCCCCAAGATTATAGAATCTAGAAAGGCCTCGAGACACATGATTGTGAAAATAATGAAGCATAATTTTAGACAGGAGTTCTTGAAAGCAGTTAGGGGCAAGAGATTCCTTAGGTACAGAGGAAAGCCCATCAGAATTACATCAGACTCGTCCACAGGAACCTGGCAAGCCAGGTAGGGCTGGAAAAGATTTATTCAGGGCACTAAATGAGAAAAACATGCAGCCAAGAATACTTTACCCAGCAAGACTGACATTCAAAATGGATGGAGAGATAAAGAGCTTCCAAGACTGGCAAGGTTTAAAAGCGTATGTGACCACCAAGCCAGCACTGTAAGAAATATTAAGGGGGATTCTATAAAAGAAGAAAAAATCCAAGAATATCATTGAACAGAAATATATGGAGACAATCTATATAAACAAAGACTTCACAGGTAACACGATGGCAATAAAAAATGTATCTCTCAATAATCACTCTCAATGTGAATGGCCTAAATGCGCCCATAAAATGGCACAGGATTGCAGATTGGATAAAACAACAGGACCCATCCATATGTTGTCTACAAGAGACCCATTTTGAACCTAAGGATACATCCAGACTGAAAGTGAAGGAATGGAGAAGCATCTTTCATGCCAATGGGCTTCACCAAAAGAAGGCTGGGGTAGCAATTCTCATATCAGATAAAGTAGATTTTAAACTGAAGACTGTAGTCAGAGATACAGGACACTACATAATTCTTAAAGGGACTATCCACCAAGAAGATCTAACAATTGTAAATATTTATGCCCCCAATATCGGAGCAGCCAACTACATAAGACAACTGTTAATTGAGATGAAGAGTCATACTGATATGAATACATTAATAGTAGGAGATCTTAAAATGCCACTCTCAGTAATAGATCATCCAAGCAGAAAATCAATAAAGAAACAAGACCATTGAATGACACATTGGACCAGATGGACCTCATAGATATATACAGAACATTCTACCCTAAAACAACAGAATAATCATTCTTCTTGAGTTCACAAGGAACCTTCATCAGAAAAGACTACATACTGGGTCACAAATCAGGGCTCAACTGATACTGAAAGATTGAGATTATTCCCTGCATATTCTCAGATCACTATGTTTCGACACTGGAGCTCAATCACAAGGAAAAGTTTGGAAGGAACTCAAACACCTGGAAGCTAAAGATCACCTTGCTTAAGAATGCTTGGATCAACTGGGAAATCAAAGAAGAACTTAAACAATTCATGGAAACCAATGAGAATGAAGACACTTCAGCCCAAAACCTATGGGATACAACAAACAGGGTCCTAAGGGGGGAAATAGCCATCCAAGCCTGCCTCAAAATAATTGAAAAATCCAGAATACACCAGTTGTCTCTACATCTTAAAGAACTGGAGAATCAAAAACAAATTAAGCTGACTGCACACACAAGAAGGGAAATAATCAAGATTAGAGGAGGGATCAATGAGATAGAAACTAGAGATACAGTAGAACACATCAATGAAATTAGAAGCTGGTTTTTTTTGAAGAATCAGGAAGATCAATAAACCATTGGCCACACTAATCCAAAAGAAAAGAGAGAAGGCCCAAATTAATAAAATTATTAATGAAAAGGGAGAGATCATGACTAACACCAAGGAAATAGAAACAATCATCAGAAATTATTATCAACAGTTATATGCCAATAAGTTAGGCATCCTAGATGAAATGGATACATTCCTGGAAAACTATAAACTTCCAAAATTGAACCAGGAAGGAATTGACAACCTGAATAGACTGATACCTAGTAATGAGATTGAAGCAGTGATCAAATACCTCCCAAAAAACAAGAGCCCAGGATGTGATGGATTCCCTGGGGAATTCTACCAAACTTTCAAAGAAGAAATAACACCTATTCTCCTGAAGCTGTTTCAAAAAATTGAAGGAGAAGGAAAACTTCCAGACTCTTTTTATGAAGCCAGCATTACCCTGATCGTCAAACCAGGCAAAGACCCCACCAAAAAGGAGAATTTCAATATCACTGATGAATACGGATGCTAAGATTCTCAACAGGATCCTGGCAAATAGGATCCAAGAGCACATTAAAAAGATTATCCACCATGACCAGGTAGGATTCATCCCTGGGTTGCAAGGATGGTTCAACATTTGCATATCAATCAATGTGATAGAACAAATCAATAAGAGAAGAGAGAAGAATGACATGGCCTCTCAATTGACACAGAAAAAGCATTTGACAAAATCCAGCATCCGTTCCTGATTAAAACACTTCAAAGGATAGGGATAGAGGGAACATTCCTCAACTTCATAAAATCTATCTATGAAAAACCCACAGCAAATATCATCCTCAATGGGAAAAAGCTTGTAGCCTTCCCGTTGAGATCAGGAACACGACAAGGATGCCCACTCTCACCACTCTTGTTCAACATAGTATTAGAAGTCCTAGCAACAGCAATCAGACAACAAAGAGAAATAAAAGGTATCCAAATTGGCAGTGAAGAAGTCAAACTCTCTCTCTTCTCAGATGACATGATACTTTATAGGGTAAACCCTAAAGACTCCACCCCCAAACTACTAGAACTCATACAGCAATTCAGTCATGTGGCAGGATACAAAGTCAATGTACAAAAAGCAGTTCTTTCTTATACACTAACAATGAAAATACAGAGAGGGATATTAGAAAATTGATTCCACTTACTATAGCACCAAGAACCATAAGATACTGGGGTATAAGCCTAATCAAAGAGGTAAAGGATCTGTACTCGAGGAACTACAGAACACTCATGAAAGAAATTGAGGAAGACACAAAAGGATGGAAGACCACTCCATGCTCATGGATTGGAAGAACAAACATTGTTAAAATGTCTATACTGCCTAGAGCAATCTCTACTTTCAATGCTATTCCGATCAAAATTCCACCGGCATTTTTCACTTGATCTTAGCCAAAAGGCCAAGAAGCGATCCATTGGCATTTTTCAAAGAGCTGGAGCAAACAATCCTAAAATTTGTATGGAACCAGAAGAGACTCCCAATTGCTAAGGAAATGTTGAAAAAGAAAAACAAAACTGAGGGCATCACGTTGCCTGGTTTCAAGCTTTACTACAAAGCTTGATCACCAAGACAGCATGATACTGGCATAAAAACAGACAAATAGACCAGTGGTAGACACATAGACATAGTAGAGAGCCCAGATAGGGACCCTCAACTCTATGGTTAAATAATCTTCAACAAAGCAGGAAATAATATACAGTGGAAAAAAAAAACAGTCTCTTCAGTAAATGGAGCTTGGAAAATTGGATGGCTATATGTAGAAGAATGAAATTTGATCATTCTTTTAGACCATACACAAAGATAAACATGAAATGGATAAAAGACCTCAATGTGAGGCAGGAATCCATCAGAATCATAGAGATGAACATAGGCAGTAACCTCTTCAATATCAACCACAGCAACTTCTTTCAAGATATGTCTCCAAAGGCAAAGGAAGCAAAAGCAAAAATGAATTTTTGGGACTTCATCAAGATCAAAAGCTTCTGCACAGCAAAGGAAACAGTCAACAAAACAAAAAGGCAACCCACGGAATGGGAGAAGATATTTGCAAATGGCAGTACGGACAAAAGGCTGATATCCAGGATCTTTAAAGAACTCCTCAAACTCAACACACAAAAAACAGATAATCATGTCAAAAAATGGGCAGAAGACATGAACAGACACTTCTCCAATGAAGACATACAAATGGCTATCAGACACATGAAAAAATGTTTATCATCACTAGCCATCAGGGAGATTCAAATCAAAACCACATTGAGATATGACCCTACACCTGTTAGAATGGCCAAAATTAATAAGATGGTAAATAATGTGTGTTGGAAAGGATGTGAAGAAAGGGAAGCCCTCTTAAATTGTTGGTGGGAATGCAAGTTGGTACAGCCACTATGGAAAACAGTGTGGAGATTCCTTAAGAAATTAAAAATAGAGCTTCCTTATGACCTTGCATTTGCACTACTGGGTATTTACCCCAAAGATACAGATGTACTGAAAAGAAGGGCCATCAGTACCCCAATGTTCATAGCAGCAATGGCCACGGTTGCCAAACTGTGGAAGATGCACTTCAGCAGATGAATGGATAAGGAAGATGTGGTCCATATATACTATGGAGTATTATGCCTCCATCAGAAAGGATGAATACCCAACTTTGGTATCAACATGGACAGGACTGGAAGAGATTATTCTGAGTGAAATAAATCAAGCAGAGAGAGTCAATTATCATATGGTTTCACTCATTTGTGGAGCATAAGAAATAACATGGAGAACATGGGGAGATGGAGAGGAGATGGGAGTTGGGGGAAATTGGAAGGTGAGACAAACCATGATACTGTGGACTCCGAAAAACAATCTGAGGGTTTTGAAGGGGTGGGGGGGTGGAAGTTTGGTAAGCCTTGTTCGTGGGTATTATGGAGGGCACGTATTGCATGGAACACTGGGTGTGGTACATAAACAATGAATTCTGGTACACTGAAAAGAAATTAAAAAAAAAAAAAGGAATTGGAAAAGTCCAGAATACAGACAACCAAATGCTACTGAGTATGTGGAATAATACTACCTCTCATTAATTGCTAGTGGAAATGTAAAATGATTTAGTCACATTGAAAGATAATTTGGCTGTTTCTTACAAACTAAACAAACGCTTAAATGATCCAGAAATCACATTCCTTGGTATTTACCCAAATGTGTTGCAAATTTTTATCCTCTCAAAAACCTGCACCCAAATGCTTACATCAACTTTATTCATAATGTCTAAAACTTAGAAGCAATGAAGAAGTCCTTTATTAGGTGAATGGATAAACTTTAGTACATCCAGAATATTGTTTAGTGTTGAAAGGAAATGAGCTGTGAGCCATTAAAAGACATGGAGGAGGGGTGCCTGGATGGCTCAGTGGGCTAAAGCCTCTGCCTTCAGCTCAGGTCATGATCCCAGGGTCCTGGTATTGAGCCCCATATCGGGCTCTCTGCTCGGTGGGGAGCCTTCTTCCCCCTCTCTCTCTGCCTGCCTCTCTTCCCACTTGTGATCTCTCTCTCTCTGTCAAATATGTAAATAAAAAAACTTAAAAAAAAAGACATGGAGGAAACTTAAATGCATATTATTGGACTTGGTCTTAGACTTACGGAAGATTTGCAAAACTCACATCTTGATCAGTTCTCTCTTTTTTTCCAATAATTTTTGCCATTTAGTGACAAAAACTGACAAAATAACCACACTGGCCATATTTTTAATTGATTTGTTAGCACCTGTCCTGGGAATACTGAATTTTCTGTGAGATTTTCACCTTTAAAATGATGAATGTTTTTTTTTTCACATTTTATTTAAATTCTAGTTAGTTAACATACAGTGCAATATTAGTTTCAGATGTATAATTCTTTTTTATGGCTGAGTAATATTCCATTGCATATATATACCACCTGTTCTTTATCCATTCATCAGTCAATAGACTTTTGGGCTTTTCCATATTTTGGCTATTGTTGATAATGTTGCTATAAACATCAGGGTGCATGTATTGTTTTGAATTATAAAATAATGAATATTCTTTGTTTTATTATGTACAAATATCAGATATTTCAAAAAGGAAATACCAGCATCTCTTACTGCGTATGCCCAAGTTACCCATTTTGTGCTGGCTATATACATTTTTTTCCCCAACAATTTTGATTTTATTGAAGTTTTATAAATATACCTGAACTTTTTATAACTTCATAAGAGATAACTAAAATCCTCAATACCACACTTTCTGTTTTTTTTTTTTAATTTTTGTTTTAATTCTAGTTAGGTAATATACAGTGTTATATTAGCTTTGGGTTTATAATATAGTGATTCAACAATTCCATACATCACAACAAATGCACTTCTTATTCTCCCACACCTAATTAACCCATCCCCTGATCCCATCCCCTCTGGTAACCACCAATTTGTTGTCTGTAATTAAGAGTTTCTTGATTTGTATTTGTCTTCTTCTTTTTTTTTTTAACTTTTGTTCATTTGTTTGGTTTTTTAAATTCCACATATGATTAAAATATCCGATTTGTGTTTCTCTGATTGACTTATTTTGCTTAGTATCATACTTTCTAGCTCTACTCATATCTTTGCAAATGGCAAGATTTCATTCATTTTATGGCTGAATAATACTCCATTGTGTACCACATCTTCTTTACCCATTCATCTATTGAGGGACACTTGGGCTGCTTCTATAGTTTATCTATTGCAAATAATGCTGCTATAAACATAGGGGTGCATGTATTCCTTTGACTTACTGTTTTTAATAGTTTTTGGGTAAATACCCAGTGGTGTGATTGCTGGATCATAGGATAGCTCTATTTTTAAATTATTGAGGAAACTCCATACTGTTTTCCAGCGATTGCATGAGTTTGTATCCCCACCAAAGTGCAAGGGGGACTCCCCTTCTCCACCTCCTTGTCAACACCTGTCATTTCTTGTGTTGTTTATTTTAACCATTCTGGTGATATTGCAATTTTGATTTGAATTTCCCTAATAATCAGTGATGTAGAGAATCTTTTCATGTGTCTGTTAGCCATCTATCTGTATGTTGTCTTTGGAAATATGTTTATTCATGTCTTTTGCTCTTTCCTTTGTAATCAAATAGTATCCTTTAATATTTCCTACAGGGCTGGTGTAGTAGTCATGAACTCCTGTTTGGCAAACTGTTTATCTCTCTTTCTATACTGAATGATTGCCTTGCTGGGTAGAGTATTCTTGGCTGCAGATTTTTTCCCATTCAGGGTTATTGAATATTCAAGCCCTTTGTCTCTGGCTTGCTAAATTTCTGTTGAGAAATCTGCAGCTAGCCTTATGGGTCTTCCCTTGTAAGTTAAGGGCTTCTTTTGCCTTCTGCTTTTAAATTCTTTTTCTTTGTCTCTATACTTTGCAAATTTAACTACTATACATCTTGGTGTTGACCTGCTTCTGTTGATTTTGATGGGAATTCTCTGCCTTCTGGCTCTGGATGTCCATTTCCTTCCCCAGATTAGGGAAGTTTTCAGCTATTATTACTTTAAATAAATTTGCCTCCCCCTTAATCTTTCATCTTCTTCTGGGGGTCCTATAACACAAATGTTATTATGTCTGATGGAGTCATGGAATTCCCTAAGTCTATTCTCATATTGCATAATCATTCTGTCCCTCTTTCATTCAGCTTCATTGTTTTCCTTTATTTTGTTCTCTAGGTAACTAATTCATTCCTCTGCTTCTTCTATCCTGCAGTTCATTCCATCAAATCTGTTTTGAAACTTGTTTATTCCATTCTTCATCTCTGATTGATTCTTTTTTAACTCCTTTATCTCTGTGATAAAGGTCTCACTAATGTCTTCTATTCTTCTCTCAAGCCCAGTGAGTATCATTAGGATTTTGTTGCTTTAAATTTTCTATGTGGCATGTTACTTATATCTGTTTTGCTTAGACCTCTGGCTGTGACCTTTTCTTATTTCATTTGTGATAAATTCCACCGTCTAAGTCTCTGTCTTCTTCTGTGTGCTAGAAAAGCCAACATGTCTACTGCTCCTGAAAGTAATGACCTTAAGAAGAAGTCATGTAGTACCCAGGGCCTGGTGCTTCAGGGAGTGTCTCCAGTGAGTGCTGCATGTCTTCTGCATGTGTTTTGTCTGCTCTATCTTTTAGGCCAGTTGTCCACATAGGCTTTCCTTGCCTGCTGTGGGCAGTGTTTGCTTCCTGGTACAAACATGGTGAGTTTTAACTAAGTGTCCTCTGGTCAGCTCTTGAAATGAGACAGACACCAGATCCATCAGAATTGAGGCCCTGCAGAACTCTCTGGTCAGGCAATGTGGTGTGGGCAGAGGTTTGTGCTGGTCTTCTAGGGGGAGAGGCCCACTGTGCTTAGATTAGGCAAGCTAGACTGAGAGGGGCAGTCCTGCTAGAAGGCAGGGTGTGAGGCCTGGTGTAAGCAAGTTACGCAGCCCACATCAGTGCTATGCTACTTCCCACAGGTGGCTCTGGGTTTATGCTGATAGGGAGAGGAGGGAAGTGTGGTAACAGAGCCAGTTCCTTTGTTCCCAGAGAGGCTTCTCAGGTGAATACTGCCTCTAAGAAGAGCAAATAATCAAACCCCCTGTGTGCCTCAGGTACTTTTCATAGTTCACTGTTTCCAAGCTATCTGCCCCAAGGTTGTCTGCCTGCCTACTCCCCAGGAACAGTGCAGTGCCCTTCAGGCTCTATCCCACCCAAACCTTCTGACCTTTAAAACTCTAGGCTTTAAGTTCTACTGGTTGTAGAAACTCATGCAGTTCACTTCTTCTCATTTTCCAAGCCAATGGCTTTGGGAAAATATTTTCCTTGTGCATTCCTCCATGTGTGAGCCTAGAGTATCACTGCAATGGCAATCATATTACAATATGTAAATGTATGAAATCAACATCTTGTATACCTTAAATTTATGGAATGTTATATGCAAAATATATTTTTAAGAAGATCAAAGTAAATGGAAACTTTAAAAATATTAGGGAAAATCAGAGATGATTGCTTTCTTTTCAAGAAATAAAAAAAAATCGCATGGATTGCACGGAGCACTGGGTGTGGTGCAAAAACAATGAATACTGTTACACTGAAAAGAAATTAAAAAAAAATCAAATCTGGAGTCCCTCTAAAACACATAGACCACAAACCCAGAACAATATAGGGCTAGTTAAAACCCTTATATGTGACATACATGTATATGTATTGCCTACAGATGATTTATATTATGATGATTATGAAAGGTTAGAATAGATTATTTGTTTTTTGTTTTTATGTCAAAAGCCACTCTGTAGGTCAGATTGGCTCTCTTTCAGATTCTTGCTAAGACACTAATTAGTTGTGTGAATATAGGGAACATAGCTACTTTTCTCTTTCTTCTTCTTCTGGGACTCCTATAATATGTATATATTGTTACATTTGATGGAGTCACTGAGTTCCCTAAATTTATTCTGGGTTTTTCATATTTCTTTTCTTTTATTCAGCTTGATTATTTTCCATTACTATTTATTCTACTTCACTAATTCATTTATCTGCTTCTTCCTTCCTGTTGTTCATTCTATCCAGTGAGTATCCTTATCATCATTGCTTTGAATTCTCTAAGAGGTATGTCACCTTTTTGTTTTGGTTAGATATCGGGGGTTGGCCTTGTCTTGTTTTTTTATTTAGGATAAATTTATCTGTGTCCTCCTTTTGTCTGCCTCTCTGTTCTGATTCTGTATGTTAAGAACATCAGCTTTGTCTTCTTCAGGCATGTTACTTTTATCTGTTCACTAGATATCTGGCCATGGCCTTGTCCTGTTCTTTCATTTTGTCTGCCTCTCTGTGTCTGTTTCTCTGTGTTAAGAAAGTCAGCTATGTTTTCTGCTCTTGAAAGTAGTGACTTTATGAAGAGGTGGTCCTGGAGTGCCCTGCAGTGCAGTGTCCCCTGTTCATGAGAACGTGGCACTTTAGGAGAGTATCCTATGTGCATTGCTTACAGCTTGCTCTTTTGTCAGTCACTTTTCTTTTCAGTGCAGTCATCTGCCTGTTGTGGGCTATGTTTACTCTCTGTTGTGTTAGTAGGACTCAGGCGGGCCAGCTCTGAGGGTTCATGCCTGCTGGGGAAACTGGGAGTAGGTTGGTGGTGTTAGCATAATTTGTGTTGGGCCACTAGTCCTATGCCAGATCCCCTGAGAGGCTGTCGTGGCTGGGAACTGTGCACTGGATTGGCCAGTGTTGTGAGGCTGGGTGTAGCAAGTGGTAATGTTTGGGTATACCTGAGCCTGGTGTGTGAAGGTGGTTGGGGTATGCACCTGGTCATGGCAGTGAAGCTGGCCCCTGCTTAGTGGCTGTTCACTCTGTGACATGAGGGTTAATCCTGCAACAGCTGTGCATCAGGCAAGTGTATAGGAATTTCTTGTAGCTTTAACAAAATATACCCTGAGCCCTGGACCTAAGCTAGCAGCTTTGGAGTGGGCAAGTCCTCAGGAGCAGTTGTGGGCATGGTGCATGTTATCAGGCTAGGCAGCAAGTGTCTGTGCAGCCCCACCTCCCACAGATGGCCTTGTATTTTTTTTCTTGGGGGCAGGGGAAGAAAATGACACCTGTCAGCTCCCTTGTTTTCAAAGACATTCTTCAGTTTGAAATAAATATGAACAGATCTGTATCCCATTTGCCTGTGGCATTATGTAAACTCTCATCTTTATGTTGCCTCTCTGTGCAGGCTGCCATGTCTTTAAGGGTAGCACCCAGCTATCACTTGTGCTTCAGCTTGCCTAGTACTGAGTCAGCTGACTTTTAAAACTGCAAGCTCCAAGTCCCACTGGTTTTACAAACTCATGGAATTCAGCTCCTATGGTTTTGAAAAACCAAAAGTTTTAGGGATTAGACTTCCTCATGTGAATTCTTTGGTGAAAGGGCCCATTTCTCTACCTTCTCTGTGTGTGCAGCTGCCTCCCTCCAATGGGCAGCATCCTTCTTCCTTTGTGACTTTTCTAAACTTTCAGATGCTGCTCCTCTCTGTATTTATTTTTGGAGTTTGTTCTGCCAGTCTTCAGATTGCTCTGCTTTAGAGATTTGGATACATAGTTTTAAACATGGGATAGGTTGAGACACTGAGCTCACCTGTGAGGTGGCAGGGAGCCTACTTCCCCCTCTCTCTCTGCCTGCCTCTCTGCCTACTTGTGATCTCTGTCTGTCAAATAAATAAATAAAATCTTAAAAAAATTTATTTATTTGACAGAAAGACACAGTGAAAGAGGGAACACAAGCTGGGGGAGTGGAAGAGGGAGAAGCAGGCTTCCTGCTGAGCAGGGAGCCTGATGTGGGGTTCGATCCCAGAAGCCTAGGATCATGATCTGAGCAGAAGACAGATGCTTAATGACTGAGCCACCCAGGTGCCCTGTAATAATTTATTTTTTAAACAGACTTGTAAAAATTAAATTCTTATAAAGTTGGGTGAAAAGTCACCATGACTTGAAAAAGAATAGATTTTTAAGGAAGTGCAATATTATTCTGATTTTTATCTAATTTTATAAGTTTTATGGGGAGCAACTGTAAGCTATTTAATTGAAACAAGAATAAAGAATTCAAGTAATTCCATTTTGCTCATTTTTATTGTGACTTATGCCTTTAGGAATTGCATAACAGAACAAAACCCATTTGTTAGGTGAATGTAGACAATAGTGGTTTACAATTACAAGCATGACAAATGTAAAATTTATATCAGTACATGGGATATCTAAAGTGCTATACAGATTTATAGAATAAAGCTCATAGTTTAAAAAACCGGTTTTGTTCATCAAAAGACACTATCAAGAAAGTGAAAAGACAGCCACCAGAATGAGATGAAATATTTACCAATCATATATGTAAAAGTTTAATATCCAGGCTATGTAAAAAACACTTATAATCCAACAACAAAAAGACAAATAACCCAATTAAAAATGGACAAGGAATTTGATTGGATGTTTCTTCAGAGAATATATACAAATGGTCAATAAGCATATGTAAAGATGTTCATTATTATTAGTCATTAGGGAAATGCAAATTAAACCACTTACTATCTCTTCATACCCTATAGGATGGCTGTAATTAAAACAACAACAACCAGAAATAGTATGTCTTGGCAAAGATATGAAGAAATTAGAAGACTTGTACAATATTGTTGGGAATGTAACGTGGTTCAGCCATTGTGGAAAATTATACAGAATTACCTTTTAGGTATATACTTGTGAATAGAAAACACAAAATTTGTACATGAATGTTATTACCACTATTATTCATAAATTCCAGAAAATGAATGCAATGCAAATATCCATCAACTGATGGATGGATAAAGAATACGTGGTCTATTCAGTTATAAAAAAGGATGAAATTCAGCACTCACGTTATAACATGGATGAACCTTGGAGACATTATGATAAGTAAAGGAAACAACACGAAGGGTCACATACCCTTTATTATATATGAAACATCTATAATAGAAACAGAAAGTAGATTGGTGATTGATGAAGGCTGGAAGTAAGGAGGAATGGGGAGTGATTAACTGAATGGGTACAGGGTTTCTTTTTGAGGTGATGAAAATGCTTTTGAAATAGAGATCATGGTTGAACAACATTGAGAATGTACTAAATGTGACTGAATTGCACACTTAAAAATGGTTAATGTCAGGGGCACCTGCATAGATCAGTTGGATGGGCATCTGCCTTCAGCTCAGGTCATGATCCTAGAGTCTCCAGATCAAGACCCTGCTTAATGGAGAGTCTGCTTCTTCTTCAGCCCCTCATGCTGCTTGTACTCTTTCTCTCTCAGATAAATAAGTTAAAAAATGGTGAATGGTCAATTTTATATTATGTAAATTGTATCTCAATACAAACACGGGAAGAATTTGTGAGACTTCTTAAATCAGGTAGAAGCATACTTTGGATTCATATTTTAGGTGAAATTCAATAACCTATACTGATTAGATGCAAGTGAAGTAATGCTTTTCTGATAGAGCCGGTTGATTAAGTAAGTTTAGAAAACTTGAGTCCTGGATTCCTCAGTCACTATTGAGCTGTGTAAGCTAAGAAAAGTCATTTATCTTCTTTCTGCCTTTGTGGTTTTACCTGTTAGCCTGAAAGAATTGTAGGGAGCAAGTCATCTTCCCTTGTGTGAGTGATTTTATGTACGTAGGTAAAGGGGAATTGTGGTTACCACTTGAAAGGATGAGTAATGTGAAGTGCTTCAGAGGATAGTCCAGAAAATCAATTCAAGATGTAGGAAATACAGAAAGTAGCCCTTTCAAGCACAGTGGAGGAGGAAGAGAGGCAAAAGAATGTATCTGAACCTGTGTTTCTTTGTATGGGGACTTCGTTGATTGCTATTAGCTTCAAATGGGATTAGGGAACATCAAGCTGAAAGAATACTGAAGTTTGGAAATGTTGATGCAAAGAAATGCACTGACCATTTATATCATCTAAGAAAATATTTTGGGGCCTTCTTCTTTTTTTTTTTTTTTTTAAAGACTTTATTTATTTATTTGACAGACAGAGATCACAGGTAGGCAGAGAGGCAGGCAGAGAGAGGAAGGGAAGCAGGCTCCCATTTTGGGAACTTCTTGAGGATTCCCTCAGAGATTACTTCTCCTGAATCTTCATTCTCAGCCCAAATTCTCTTTTGAGAGTTAAATGTTAGAAGACCTTTTCCCCTTTGTCATTCCAATTAGCATTTTATTTTATTTTTTTAAAGATTTTATTTATTTATTTGACAGAGAGATCACAAGTAGGCAGAGAGGCAGGCAGAGAGAGAGTGGGAAGCAGATTCCCCGCTGAGCAGAGAGCCTGATGCGGGGCTCCATCCCAGGACCCTGAGATCATGACCTGAGCCGAAGGCAGAGGCTTAACCCACTGAGCCACCCAGGGGCCCCTCAATTGGCATTTTAATAAATTTTCTCAATATTCTTTATTTTGAACTGGCTTAACCAGGAAGGTAAGGATGAAATCACCCCAAAAGGAATTTATTTATGCATGAGCACAGCTATAAAGTAGATCACTTATTTTTACTTGACTGCTTTCCTCTCTTTTGTGGAATAGTGTTTGAAATAGTGTTTGAAATTTTCTATAAATGTTATATATGTGCCCAGAGACTATTTATAACATTGTGTGCATTTATGAATCAAAGAATAAGTAAACACTACCTTTCTGCTGTTTTGAATATCTGCAATCTCATTTTCTATTCAAAAGTTGTGTAATGTTGTACTGTGCTTTCAAATAGCTTCTGGGTCCATACTCAGAGGTGACTATATTTCAGTGGAGTATGACATGATTAAAGTATATATTCGGGAGATATGATCTTATAATCATTTTTTATACAGAATTTTCAATGAAGTTAATAGGAGATGTGTACATGGACTGATTGCAGATTTTAGCTCATTATACACTTTTTTGAAGTGATTTAAGATTCTTTGAGATGAAAAGTGGTATATAAATGTAATACTCCACAAAACTTTTTATTATGGTATCCTTCAAACAAATTGCAGCATAAAACATTTTGCAAAGATGGGCAATAAAACTTTCATTAAATAAAAAGAGTAGAAGAAAGATGAAGCAAAACAAGGAAAATAAATAGAAAAGGTGGCCTTGAGTGACACTGTAAAAGAGGTGGAGATATGTATGGATATAACTGTAAATGGTTATTAGCAATATTATGATACATTAGTTTTGTTGGGTTAGCAATTTATTTTGAAACAATTTCTAATGTCAGATATTCATATTCTATTTAAGTATATTGTGTGAAAGAAAAAAAAATATAATTTAACCTAAGTAATGCCCTGAGCTACCAAAATTAGCTGAAAAAAATGTTTTTCTCTGCCTATACAAACCTAGAGAAAATGACAGTTTGGTTTTGCTAAGACACTTTCCAAGTCTACTTCAAATTGCATTGCACTTTTTAAAGATTTATTTATTTGAGAGAGAGAGAGAGGAGAGGCAGAGGGGGAAGGAGAGAATCTCAAGCAGACTCCATGACCACCATTGGGCTCTATCCCATTACCCTGAGATCATGACCCAAGCTGAATTCAAAAGTTGGACACTTAGCTATGCCACAGAGGTGTCCCTGAATTTCACTTTCAAAGAAAAGTAGATATTCAGGGATATTTTCAAAGGATAAGATTAGTTTAGGCAAACTAGAAAACATGATAAATTCTATGCCAGATTTCTTTTTGATTCTACAGAAAACAAACTTGTAATGAAGCAAAGAAACTCTGTGACTGGAGAAAAATGAAAAAGGTACAAAGCAAATGCATAATAAATAATAAATAATAAATTTTTCAAAGTAAAAACAAAACAAACCAAACCTTCAAAACAAACCAGCATAATTTACCCAAAGGATAAAAAATACAAATTCAAAAGGATACGTGCACCCTGATGTATAACAACATTATCAACAATAGCCAAATTATGGAAAGAGCCCAAATGTCCACCAACTAATGAATGTATAAGAAAGATGTGGTATATATATACAATGGAATATTACTCAGCCATATAAGAATGAAATCCTATCATTTGTAACAACATGGATGGAGCTAGAGATTATTATGTTAAGTGAAATAGGTCAGTCAGAGAAAGACAAATACCATATGATTTCATTCATATGTGGAATTTAAGTAACAAAACAAAAATGAGGAGGGAAAAAAGAGAGGAAAACCAAAGGGCAGACTCTTGGCTGTAGAGACCAGACTAATGGTTGCTGGAAGGGGTGTGGGGGTGGTTTTAGTGGGTCATGGGAATTAAAGAAGACACAGTGATGAGCACCGAGTGTTGTATGTAGGTAATGAATCACTAGGTTCCACTCTTGGAACTAATGTTGTATTGTATGTTAATTAACTGGAATTTAAATAAAAACTTGGAACAAAAAAAATAAAATAAACATTAAAGGAAAAATATCCTTCAAGAAAGTATTTTCAATTTTCAAATAAACTTTTTTGCTTCTATGATAAATGAATAACATATTTACTATTATAAACTCATCTCATATACAGTTAAAGTGCATGAATTATTTCACAAAGAAAAAAGTATAGTTTACATTTGTTAATAAAATAATGATAAAAAAATTTTAAAAAGAAATTAATATGACATGATGTTAAATTTTCTTATTGCCAATGATTCCATTATTGGAAAGTAAGTGAATGTTGAGTAATTTATAACTGTTGTAATTTATACTCTTCATGAGGACATTTATTTATTTTAAAATTTATTTATTTGAGAGAGAGACAGAGATATATATATATATATATATATTTAAATTTATTTATTTATTTGAGAGAGAGAGAGAACAAGCCTGGGGGAGTGGAGAGGGGGAGAGTGGGAGAGAATCTCAAGTAGATTCCCCACTGAGCCCAGAGCCCAATGTGGGGCTTTTTCTCATGACCTTGAGATCATGACCTGAGCTGAAAAGAAGATCATATGCCTAACAAACTGAGCCATCCAGGCACCCTAAGAAAATTTGTAACTTAAATACAAACTCATTTAGAATAGATTAACTAACAGGTTCAAAGAGTTTCTTTTTCTAAGGCTATAGACCATTTACACTTCTACTCAGGGCCTCATTTTCTCTATCTGTAAAATGGAGGTTGTATTAGTATTTCTGAGACTCCTTTTAGACTCAGATCTTCTGAAACAGTCCCTTTTAGATGTATTGATTTAGTTTTTCGGAAGATTATCATAAGGTAAAATCTTGTTGTTGCTGTGCTATATTATTATTGTCTGGTCCATTGTGTTCTAATCACATTGTTTTCATCAAATCAAACATGGGGAAAGAAATACAAAATTAACACAAAAATGTGGCAGGCAATGCATGAATCTTTAACAGTTACTGTCAAGTGAGTTGGGCGGTGAAGATTTCAGACTACTGAGTTTATTAAAAGTGCACACAAGGAAAAGGAAAATATTTACTCTTACTTCCTTTCAATATAAGTCATTTCATCTTGGTGACATGGTACCCAATATACATCATGTGATAATGTTAAAGAAATAAAAAAGAAAAATAGCATTAGCTAATTAACTTACTTGTGGATAAACATAGAACAGATAGACCTCTTAAGCCCTTCGGTGATCTCTGTACTATTTCATTAGGGTTTAGACTTGTACTTGGAGCAAATGACAGAAGCTCTTTTCTGAAATAGATGTGGCATAAGGGGGTGCCTTGGTGGCTCAGTGGGTTAAACCTCTGCCTTTGGCTCAGGTCATGATCCCGGTGTCTTGGGATCGAGCCCCACATTGGGCTCTCTGCTCAGCTGGGAGCCTGCTTACCCCTCTCTCTCTGCCTGCCTCTCTGCCTACTTGTGAACTCTCTCTCTCTGTCAAACAAATAAATAAAATCTTTTTAAAAAAAGAAGTGGCATAGGAAAAGCAAAAATACAACAGAGGTAACATAGTCAAAACTATGGGGGCACCTGGGTGGCTCAGTCATTGGTCATCTGCCTTCGGCTCAGGTTGTGGTCCTGGGGTCCTGGGATGGAGCCCCGCATCAGGTTTCCTGCTTGGTGGGGGGCCTTCTTCTCCTTCTCCCACTCCCCCTGCTTGTGTTCCTTCTCTCACTGTCTCTCTGTCAAGTAGGTGAAAAAAAATCTTGAAAAAATAAAACAAAACAAAACAAAAGCTATGGCTGACATTAGTGCTGCATTCTCAACTTTCCCAGTGCTTAAAATAATAACTTTCTACAGATAACATACACATCTGGGTATGCTCACTTGTGTGCATATCCATGTGTGAACACACATACATAACACATACCTCTGCTTTGCCCAAGCCCTTAATCAGCTATTTGTGTTTTAGAACAGTTGCTTTGAAATATAAGCATCTGTCTACTTCTGTTGGAGCAGGTCTATTTATAATTACAGAATCATGGCCTTTGCTGGATGAAATATTCATGTATACTCTATTGCCAAACTGCACTTATGGCATAGTAAACTGCAAACATTATATTAAAACCAATTTAGCAACATGGTTCATGCCAACTTAATAAAAAATGTCATTTTAAATATTGTTTAAAAGCACTAGTTTAATGACTTTTATAATACTGGACCACCATAATGTATTTATTATCTACGGTATATTTGGAGAAACTAAGATGAAAATGAAAAGAAGTAGTTAAACTCAGTCATATATTTCCTAAGTAATGATAAGGCATTAATAAAGGGTCTCCAGGGGTGCCTGTGTGATTCAGTTGGTTAAGCATCTGACTCTTGATTTTGGCTCAGGTCGTGATCTCAGGGTCCTGAGATCCAGCCCCACGTCAGGCTCTGGGCTCAATGGGGAATCTGCTTGAGATTCTCTCCCTCTTCCTCTGTCCCCCAACCCCTCATGTACTCATGCTGTCTCTCTCTCTCTAAAACAACAACAACAAAAATCTTTAAAAAAGTAGATGGTCTCCATTTCTGAGCAGTCCTAGTACATGGGGGTGATCTGATTCCTTTGAATTGACTCCCAAGCCTTAAACTGCTTATTGCCTGGCACATCCATACATTGTAGTGCCCTGCTGTCACAAACTACAAAAAGACAATAATGGACAATCTGACCCGTTTAGGGGTGGGGGAATGTATTTACAAAAGGATTAATGCCAAGACATGCTATTTTCCCTGTAAACTCCCTTAGTTTATTTCTGTTTCTTGTTCAAAGGAGTCAAATCAAAGTGTGTATGTGTATTGGAAGTTTAAAAATATATTATGACCACAAGTTAGGACCAGAATTTTGGACTATCTGATGCAGTTTTAGTGATATTTTACCTTTTTACCTGTCACTTTCCTCCTTTCCTTTTCCTTTGATTTTCATCCCTGGGAGGCTTTCAAGGCTAGAGAATACAGAAACATCCATTGGGCATTAAGGATTTATAAAGGAATTATAACTTTAAGGCTTCAGTTTGAGTTTTAAATGTGGATAGTATAATATTTTCCCATCAAATATTTTCATGAGAATATATTAAAGGGGATTATTTGTGATCCAAATATTATGGTTTGAAAGATTACTTGGTTAGTTTGTCTCATTTATGAAAACTGTGACTAAGTAGTATTTGCTGATTTAGTTATTTCATGATGCTCTAGAGTGAAAATAAAATGAATAGCAAACTCATGTTTTGGAAAAAAATTAAAATTTGTTTTAACAAAACCCAAATAAAAATGTTATAATATAGGATGTAGTACCAGATGGTCTTTAATATATGGCAGACTGATACAGAAACATTTTGAGCCAACTGCAAGTATGAGAATTATTGAGTTTCAGTATTGACTCAACAACTTAGGAGCCACTTACAGAAACTGCAGTGTTTAATCAATATAGTGAAATATTCCACTATACAATTCCAATATTATGTCTTTCAACAAGAATCATATGTAACTGTGCCTTAAATCAGTAAAAGCAAAAATGGATTCACCTCTACCACTTTGGCACTAATGTAGAAAGACAATGTGATGGAAGAAGAGATGTCATGACTTTGTGAATGTAATAGCGTATCATTTCTTGTAATAAAAAAAGAAAACGCAGAAATACAGTAGGGATCTATAATCTTTAACTGCATAATTAAAAATTTACTGTATTCTGAATGGATAACATTCATTTGAATGTATTATGCATTTCCTTTAATAAACAGTATAAGTATTAAAATAAGGATAGAATGGTGAAAATTATTAGGCCTCTAATGTTCTTATTTCTAGCTCTGTCACTAACTAGCTAACTTACCTTAGTTACTTTACCTCTCTGAGTTTCAACTTCATCGCTGAAAAGAACGACTTGGATTTAAACATCTCTAAGGTCCCTTTTACTTCTCTTACATTTGTGATTTTATTCAAATCATCTTAATGTTGACAATAACTGAGTATCTGAAAATTTATCATTTAATGATTTATATACACAGCATTTCTAATTATTGTGAATTGATACTTATAGACAGTAGTAAAAACTATTTTTCCAAGTATTTTATAGTATTATTTTGAGGAAAATAAATATTTTAGTTATTGATAGTTGGTATTCACACCTTAATTAGGGAAGGGATACAAAAATTTCAAAATATTTTGCCGAACCTTTTAATGTGTTAAGAAAAAATAAGTAGAATAAGTTAATATGGGATACATGTTCATGTTATCAAAACTGCAAAACAAATCGCACAAAATTAATCACTTAAAAAGCCAAACATTAATTATTTCATAACTTTTGTGGGTCAGGAATCCAGGCACAGCTTATCTGAGTCCTTGGCAAAGCTGTAATCAAGGTGTCAGCCCGAGCTGGATTTTCATCTGGGATTGGACTGAGAAAGTGCTTCCAAGCTCTCTCAGATTGTTGGCAGAATTTATTTCCTCATGGCTGTAGGACTCAACAGCAGCTTGTCTCTTCGAAGCCAAAAAGGAGAACAAGACCCTAGAGCAATTCTGCTAGCAAATAGCATTTTATATAACCTAACACAGTGATGGGAATGACATCCTATTACCTTTGACATATTTTTTTGGTTAGAAGAATATCACCAGTCCCACTTCCATTCAGAGTGAGGGGGTTGTACAAAGACATGAACACCAGGAGGCAAGTATCATGGAGTCTGCCTAAAGGTTTGTTCACCATGTAAGAAATATGAGGGTGCAAATTGTGTCCCATTAAAATTTCTTTCTTTCTTTCTCTCTCTCCTTGCCTTACCTTCCCCTTCCTCCTTCCCCTATTCCTGTTCACCTTGTCCTCCTCTCTCTTTCAACTTTTTTTTTTTTTTAGTAAAACTGATCATTGTGACTGAATTGTGCAGATGCTCTGTGAACATCTGACGTGTCAAGAGCTGTATTACTGATGGTGCACAGCCTCAATTACAGGTACATATCCTGAGGACAAAGAATGGCTTTCCTGCCTTACAGAGTACTAACTACTAATGGATTATGTGATAATTTGTCAAATGCTTTTACTTCTAACTATGTAATTATGTTAAAATTCCCCTGATGAAAATCTGTTCCTGAACGTTAACCAAGTCAAAGTTTCAAGTGAGGATTGATTTAATTTGGCAGCTAGTGTAGAAAAATTCTCACTCATTTCATGCCCCATTCTAGTATCAGTGACTTAACAACCAGTAATTTAAAATACTTTATAATTCTAAAAGACAAATGTTTCTTAGGAATTTAGTGACTAGAGAGAGAAAACATAAGTACAAGATGAAGCATGATCACTAATACAAGATGGAAGGAACTTTTTTTCAATATTATTTGCTCTCAAATGTTTAAGGATTGATGATCCAGATGTTCTTCTGTTTCCTTGTTTCTTTCTGGTCTATAGCTATTTAATCAGTACTTCTACTTCTGGGTAGGTAGGGAGAAGTAAGTAAATTCAAACTCAAACCACTTTCCACTCTCAAGAAAATGGTCTCTAGTTATGTTATCTAGACTCCTATAGTTAAATCTTGGTGCTTTCCTTCTGATGAGTAGTTCTCAGTGTTTGTTTCTTTTGCAAACTAGTGTTTCTGTGTCACAGTGATTTAAAGTGGGGTTATTCAGATTATTTTTTTGATCCAGTGTTGAAGATTCTGATACCTTTTGTCTCTGTGCATTTATAATTCAACACTGTTGAAAAACTTTAAACTACATTGGGGTAGGGCAATAACTCCACTTACATGTTGTGACTTCTGCATAGAAGAATTATTGCTTTACTGACAAGACAATGATGTACAATGAATGAAGCCTACAGTTGTTTTGGTCAAGGTGAATCTATGAACAGTGTTAACAGAAACTGTTGTGTGAGATAGGGGTGTTAAACAAACCAAACGCAAACCTTCTTTTTTTTTGGGGGGGGCGGTACGTGTGAGATATTATGCACTAAAGGAAATCCAAAGAAGCTGAAGTAATCATTTTATGAAAATAATAAAGAATATTGTTAATTCTTCTAATACATGGAAGTACATGTGCTAAGGAGGTGTCTTTTTGGTGGATAGTCTCTTTAAGAATTATGTAGTGTCCTTCTGTATCTCTGACTACAGTCTTTAGTTTAAAATCTAATTTATCTGATAAGAGAATCGCTACCCCGGCTTTCTTTTGAGGTCCATTGGCATGAAAGATGCTTCTCCATCCCTTCACTTTCAGTCTGGGTGTATCCTTGGGTTTGAAATGGTTCTTTTGTACACAACATATGGATGGGTCCTGTCGTTTTATCCAATCTGCAACCCTGTGTCATTTTATAGATGCATTTAGGCCATTCACATTGCAAATGATTATTGAGAGATACGTTTTTATTGACATCATGTTACCTTTGAAGTCTTTCTTTCTGTAGATCGTCTCCATATATTTCTGTTCAATGATATTCTTAGGATTTTTCCTTTTTTATAGAACCCCCCTTAATATTTCCTGTCAGCTTGGTGGTCACATACTCTTTTAAACCTTGCAGTCTTGGAAGCTCTATCTTTCCATTCATTTTGAATGTCAGTCTTGCTGGATAAATTATTCTTGGCTGTATGTTCTTCTCACTTAGTATCCTGAATACATCTTGCCAGCCCTTTCTGGCTTGCCAGGTTTCTGTGGACAGGTCTGACACTTTTCAGATGGGCTTTCCTCTGTACATAAGGAACTTCTTTGTTCTAGCTGCTTTCAAGAGGTCCTGTCTACAATTATGATTCATCATTCTCACTATCAGGTGTCTTGAGGTCTTTCTAGATTCTATAATCTTGGGGGGAGACTGTTCTGTCTCTAGTACATGGATGCTGGTTCCATTCATGAGATTGGGAAAATTTTCATGGAGAATTTGTTCAACTATATCTTCTAGTCTTTTTTCTTTCTCCTCCCCCTCAGGGATTCCAATAATTCTGACATTGGAACGTTTCATGGTGTCATTTATTTCCCTAATTCTGTTTTCATGGCTTCTAAGCTGTTTGTTCCAGGCTTTCTCCTGATCCTTTCTCTTTATCTGTTTGTCCTCCAGATCACTAATTCTATCTTCTGTCTCAGTTACCCTACCTTTTAGAGAATTTAGATTAGATTGGAACTCATTGAGAACATTGTGAACATCATCCCTGGTGGCTTTCACTTCTGCCTAATCAATTCCTTTTTGTCATCCGTGGCTTTCTCCAACCTAGCTATTGCCTGGATAATTTGTTAGCCTGAATTCCCTTTCTGACATATTGTTTATGTCCATAGCCATTAACTCTTTTGCAGAAGGCCCAGCCTCTGAATTTTTCTTCCGTTGGGCATTCCTCCTCCTAGTCATTTTGGCGAGAGAAGGCTGAATGGATGTAGCTGAATGTATCAACTGTGGTGCTGGCAAGGTGCACCCTGGAATGCTTCTGAACAATCAAGAATCCCCACCCAAATGAAAGAAAACAGAAAGAAAAAAAAGAGAGAGAGAGAGAGAGAGAGGAAAAAAAAAGAAAGATAAAATAAAAGAGAAGGCCCAGTCAAATGGGCCCCAAGTTGAGATTTATGAAGTATACAAAGAAAAACAGACAAAAAGACTGATAAAAGTAGATGACAAGAGAAAAAAATAAATATATAAAAACAAAACAAAACAAAACAAAGAACCTTGTCAAAAGGAACCCTAAGTATAAGATTTATATACTACCAGGACAAAAACAAATACACAGAAACAATGGTGGAAGAAAAAGATGGGAGAGTGGTTATAAATTCTCAGTGTGAGTGAGGAAGGTTATTTTGATTCTTCCTAGATGTATCTTGATATCTTTGTTAAAGGACTCAACTTCCTAAGATAAAGGGGGATTAAAAACTGTTTTACTTATAGGGGTAGCATTCATTGGGGAAAGGGGATTACCTTGAAGTTTAACTCTATATGAATTTAAAAAATAAAAATATAAAAAATGAATAAATTAAACTAATCTAAAATAAAAAAATAAAAAGAAAAGCAAAAGAAAAACACAAGTATATGTATCAAAAAGTTCAGGTTAAAAGGTTATTATGGAATTTGATGTACTGGACATATCACTGTGATGGTAATAGGTTAAAAATTATCTATTAAAAAACAGAATAGTGGGAATGAATTAAAAATAAAAGTTGTATCTATGAAGTGGTGATTGTGCTCCTTTTTTTTTTTTTTCTGGTTGGCTTTCTGGGGGAAGGGCCTGCCGCGTGGTTTTTCAGGCAGTGTTCCCTGAGTTAAGTCCTCCTGCCCCCATCAAGCGGGTGGGCTCTGAGGAAACAGGTTTTTCAGGCTTTTGTTCTTTGGAGGTTTGTTTGTTTGTTTGTTCATTTGTTTTCTCTCGCTTTGGCAGCTTTTGTTGGTTTTTGGAGGTTTAGAGGAAAGCAAACTGCCCCCAGACCTCCCTCTCAGAGAGAAGCCTCAGTCTGTTCCCCTCTGGGTGCTCCAGAGCATATAAATTACCCCTTGGCCACTGGCAGAACATGTTCCCAGTCATGGTCTCTGGGGTCACAGGAATTCCTGCTTGTACCCAAACCAAGATAGCCATGGCTGTCTGGGCAGCTCCAGACCGCCAGAGAGGTTCCAAGCATCAATAGTGTACACTGAGATTTTCCTGCTGGCCTGGGCTAGGAATGCTCAAACTCTCCCAGTCTGAGAGCACTGGCTAGCACCTGCAGCACCTCTTTCAGGGAGGGGTGAGGTGCACGACTCAGACTGGTAGTGAGGCATGTTCGTGGAGAGTGCAAAAGGCTGTGGTTCTGCCAGCTCGTGAGGCTCCCTGCCTTTCATGGGAGCCACCACCCAGACGCTCTCAGGCTGCTGGCAGCTCAGGGACCAAAACCTGATTTCTTCGCCACGCTCTCTCTGGCTCAGCGCCAGAGGTGGCTGTCCTGGATCTGGGGACTTAAGCCCCTGTCCCTAACCACCCCAATTCCCACAATTTCCCCCCATGATCCTTTGCTTTTTTTGAGTGCTTTCAACCACACTCCAAGTTAATGCTCGTCCCCAATCTCAGGGCACTCTTGTATTGGGGTATTACTTTCCAATGGATCACTTCTGGTGGTTCCCTCCCCCTTTTGTTTATCTTCTGATATCAGACCATGTTCCCACTCTACTTTACCTGCCCACTGGTGTCTTCTGTCCCCATAGAGATCCAGAAATATGTAATTCTAATCTCAGGCTGGTATCATGGGTGATCAGAGTTCTTTGGTAGATAATCAGCTCACTTTAGGGTACTGGTTAAAATGGTGCCTCCGTTTCTACTTCCTGGCCATCTTGTCTCCTCCTATTTTTGTGGTTTTTATGAAGGTCTGAGTTTGAAGTATCACTTTGTGTTTTAAGAGGACATTCAGATTGGATGAACTCAAATGCCATTTTAGTTAAAGTCCTGGTGATTGTAAGAATAGTTCCTGTTTGGAGCTTGTACGTATTTGGGTGAATCTCTTTTAAAAACCTCTTTATCAATGAATGATTCAGGTAACACTTGAAAAAATTAAGTACCCTGGTATTCTCATCTGGAAAATGGGATGATTAATATTGGCTTACCTCTTTAGGTTCCTGTAAACAATAACTAATAAAAATGGTTGTAAGCACTAGTTAAAATACTAAGTGCCATACAAATGTTTGTTCGATAGGAAGAAGAGTAACAGCAGTACTTTGCATCTTACCAGATGCCCAAATTTTAAGTAAAGTTTTTTCCTCCAAGTTCCGATGTAATTTATTGCCAAGTACAAAAATTATCTCAATTTACCTATGCTCAGTGATGCTGACATTTAACTGATTACCATGAAGAGTGTTTTGAAAGAGTTTTAACATCTAAAGGAAATAGATAGGAAGTCAAGTTCTTTTTTATTATCCACCCTCCAACTCTTTCACTCTCTTACTTTCAATAAGCAGATATTAGTATTTCTGTGAACTCTTCAGAAGTGCTGAGGATAGAGAAAAATAAATCTCGAAATTTTAATTCCTCTGGCACTTCCATCTCAGTCTCACTTTCATTTTGATCTTAGATAAAACCAGAGATTTTAATATTAAATTATAACAGCTGAAATTTATTTTGTATTTCTAAGGAGTCTTTATCATGACTGATTTAAGAAATGTACATTGTATAGGCTTTAGAAAAGAAATCTCTTAACTAGGTAAAACAGTAGGGCAGAGAGGCTGATCAATTTAAGAGAAGATCCAGAATAATTCATTGTCTAAACTGGAGATCCTCCAGGATTTACAATCCCTTTACCTACAAGTTCTCTTAAGTTACCTTTCTTGGAAATCTGTATACTCTCTATAAATTCAACTTCTATGGAGGAGTTAAGGATCATAGCCACCTCCTTACAAAAATTAGACTGGGTAAATGCCTGGGACTGCAAAATACTAAGTTTTGGAGGACAGGTCTACATTTTGTCTCCATCCTTCCTGTCAATATGATTTTATTGCTACCAAAGGTTTCTTAGTTGTCCATGCATTCTTTTCTGTGCTCTTCTCCATATTGGATGATGATGATGATAATGATTTTAATTTTTATTCTATTTTCTCTTCTCTTCTTTCTGTGGATTTCATAGTGATAATATCTTTGGCAACTCATAGCAGTGGATTCCATAATTGGTTAGCATTATTACATGTGTTAGTAGCTAAAATATTTTCTTCCTTTGCAAAAATTGGGGAGAATTCTCCAACTTTCTTTCCTTTCTATTCTCACTTGGGTCTCTCATTGTTTTGCATAAAATATGCTCTTTTTCTCTTGATTATATATAATAAAGGGACTCAATGATCACCTTGGTAATGTGTTTCAGTGACTGGTCCTTCTATAATATAAAGTTTCCTTCTGAGAAAAAAATGCACACATAAAAAACGAGAGTATAGGTAGCTATTACCAAGCTACTGGACTATTACTGCCACTACTAATGCTACTTCTAATAAAAATGAGACCAACAGCAGTATTAGTGTTAGTAGTAAGTACCACCTATTGACCCACACCATGTTCCATGGATTGTTATGACAACTTCACATACTGCATTTCATTTTTAAAGCCTTACAAATGTAGGTTGATTTAAATGATTTGCAGTGTTATTCAAAGTAAATATGCTTTTAATAGAAAAATCAAACTTGGGAACTCATATTGATATCCTATTATTTTCAACTAACATTATTAGTACTCATCCTGGCATTGTTTTGATGAAGTTAAATAAACATGCTGACATTTTACTATAGCCTTGCTATCTTCCTTGAGTTCATCAAAGACCAAACTGCCTAATAATGAAAGCTTTGGGGCGCCTGGGTGGCTCAGTGGGTTAAGCCGCTGCCTTCGGCTCAGGTCATGATCTCAGGGTCCTGGGATCGAGTCCCGCATCGGGCTCTCTGCTCAGCGGGGAGCCTGCTTCCCTCTCTCTCTCTCTCTCTGCCTGCCTCTCCGTCTACTTGTGATCTCTCTCTGTCAACTA
>NW_019154137.1:7922479-7949750 GCF_002288905.1 Enhydra lutris kenyoni
TAAGCCGCTGCCTTCGGCTCAGGTCATGATCTCAGGGTCCTGGGATCGAGTCCCGCATCGGGCTCTCTGCTCAGCGGGGAGCCTGCTTCCCTCTCTCTCTCTCTCTCTGCCTGCCTCTCCGTCTACTTGTGATCTCTCTCTGTCAAATAAATAAATAAAAAAATCTAAAAAAAAAAAAATGAAAGCTTTGGTACTTCAATGTGTATTTGAATGGAAATAGGAAAGATTTCTATGTAGAAAATCTTGTTTTGCTGATGATTTAGTGTATTAATCAATAAGAATGAAATGTAAAATTTTCAATGTTATTTTTATCTACATTCTTGCATGTCTAGGATCAAGGAGTAAAAGTGTACATGATAACATCAAGGATATTTAAAAGTGAGGTGGGTAAAGCTGGTGTAGTTTTTTATATCATTAACCAACTGTCACATTGTCAGTTAAATTTACCTTTTTTAAAAGCCTGTTTATGGTTCACTTTGAATAAATACAATAGCTGAAGGGAAAGGAAAAATTCCAACTTTCTGATTTGTCAACTTGAAAAATGATGAGGGCAATCAAAATGGATGGGGGAGTGCATTTTAAGTAGCATATGTTTGGGAGACAGATTATCTGAATTTTTTTCATGTTTGTTTACAGATGGTTAATGTTATGCCTCTGTAACACTTGAAAGCATTTTTTTTTTTTTTTGGTTTGGTTTCGAAACTCCTGTCAATGGTTATGATTCTCGCAATGATAAGATACACCAAATGCTTTCAAATTGATTACTAGTCTAGAGGGGATTAGAAATAATCACAGTGCCTAAAAATGTAGGAATAATAGGGGGAAGTGCATTATTTGATATGAACAATGCTTCTTTCATAAGGAGGAGTTTTTCAGAGTCACTAGTAAAACCATATTAACAGATTGAATTTTGAAAACTGAAGGTATATTTAATAAACCTCTCACACTTGAATAACTTGCATAGATAACCCCATATCCATTGAAATATGAAAGCATATTACTTTGTCCAGTGTTCTCCATTATTCACCAACTAATTCAATTCTTCCTTCCTCTTTCCCATGAATTCATATACCTGATTTTCTCTGAGTCAAGAATTTGGGAGAAACTTACCTGGGTGAGTCTGGTTCAGGGTCTTTCATGATGTTAGCCAGGATTATAGTCATTTTAAGGATTGAATAAGAGGTTGGAGGATTTACTTGCAAGCTCGTTTACATGGCTATTGTTAAGCGTCCTCAAGTTCCTCACTGGCAGAAGGCTTCAGTTCCACACTGCCTCTGATCTGGCTAAGTGAGTATCTTCATGACATAGCATCTGGTGTTCTCGAGAATAAATGACCCAGGAGAGAGAGAAAGAGGGAAAGAGAGAGGGAGAGAGAGAGAGAGAGAGAGAAAGAGAATTTTAGTGCTTTTCATGAATGATCTCCAAAGTCATACAGCATTTTTTTGTTAGAATCTCATCACTAAGTCACACTGAAGTAGAGGGAAATTAGACATTGCTTCTTGAAATGAAGAGGATCAAGGATTTTGTGGACATATCTTAAAACCATCACATTATTGGTCACTTGTCCCTTTTACTCATTCCTCATAGTCACTAAGAAAACCACCTGAACAGGAGATTTAATTTCTCTGTGGCTTAAATGGCAGCTATGGTAGTAGGTACCTATAGATTGTTCCTATAATCTCTTTAATATCTTAATTTTATTTTATACTTGATTAACAGTGCTTCCAAATAGAATTTAATTTTTTTCCCCCTGGATGCTCATAGCCACATTCAAAGCAGTCTCTTGTCTATTTTCCAGGAAATGTTTTATCCATTCTGTGTTTGGCTCCTTTGATGGGTGCTGAATATGACATTTCCTCAGTTTTACCAGTGGTTTTCTGTTTCACTAGCATCTTTTATGGTAACGTTATGGATTGGACCTTGATATTGAGCAGGATGCTATAATACATGGCACACAAGTATAAAGGGAGCATTGAATTTAGAGTAGTTTTATAAATACATCTTAAATAAAGTTAATAGTAATTATTATTTTATGACAACATAAAAACATAAAACATAGAAACATACTGTGAATAGTTTTTTGACTTACATAACCCAGAAAAGCTATAAAATCATATAGATTTTTGTCCAGAGGGAAACATAGGAATGTTTAGTCCAAGGTTTTAATTTACAGATGCAGAAATGGAGTAACTTATTTTCTGGGATAAAGAGCTTTGCAGATTAGAAGAAAACCTAATTAAAAGAAGCCTAATGAGAGTTTGAAAAGACCTGTTCACTTCTGCAGAGGTGGGTGGAGAGTTGGCAAGGTCAATATGTACTGCTCTGAGTTCAGCTTTGGCACACAAAATAACATACAATCAAAATCCCAAAACTCGAAGCCACATGTAATAATTCTCATCTTGAAGAAAGAAAGCTCAGTAAATCAATCATAATACATCTAAATCAAGCAACATAACTTTCCAGTATAAACTGGAACCAGTATAAACTGGTTGCAAACCATATAGCAGGAGATCGAAATAAGTTAATTCATTAGATAGTTTTATTAGTTATAAGTCAGTTAAATGTTAGGGGATATTTACTACAAATTAAGACTAGTTTGGGAATACTGGAAACCATTCTTATAATCATTAGCTAGCAGTAGTCCTTGTCTTTTAAGCCCATATTTAATAAGTTTCCAGTCTTTTTTTTTCCCAATCTAGCATATCACTTTACCTATTTTCCTATATGGCCCATTCCATCTCTGACACTCTGTTAACATTCTAATTTTTCTAATCCAGTTTTCCTTATATTGTACCATCATGTTAAATATACCTTTGGCTGAATCCACCTATCTACCTTTTTGTAGTCTATAGGGGAATGCTGCATTATACTAAGAAAAAAAATTATACAAACTATTGTCATTTTAGAATATTACTATTTTAGAATATTAATATAATAATTAAATATTATATTTATAATATTTATAAATATATTTATATTATATATTTAGAATATAATATAATAATTAAATATTACTATTTTAGAATATGGTTCTAGGGAAGAAGTGGGATAAGGATGGGATGCATAGTGTATTTAAAGCATTGGGAATGCTCTCTTTCTTGATCTGTAAACAGGTATGTTGATAATTTTAATATTTTCACTATATATTTATGCTTAATTCAGTTTTCTGTATAGGTGATGTATTAATTAAGGTTTTCCAGAGAAACAGGACCAATAAAATGTGTAAATATATAGAAAGGGATTTATTTATTTATTTTTTTTTTTAAAGATTTTTATTTATTTATTTGACAGACAGAGATCACAGGCAGGCAGAGAGGCAGGCAGAGAGAGGAAGGGAAGCAGGCTCCCTGCTGAGCAGAGAGCCCGATGTGGGGCTCGATCCCAGGACCCTGGGATCATGACCTGAGCCGAAGGCAGAGGCTTTAACCCGCTGAGCCACCCAGGCGCCCCAGAAAGGGATTTATTTTAAGTGGCTCACACAATTGGAGAGGCTTAGTGAGTCCAAAATCTAACAGGGGAAGCTGGAAGGCTGGAGACCCAGAAAAGGGGTAATGTTGCTGATGAAGCTTGAAGAATCCGTTGAAGTATTCCCCCTTGTTTAGAAGAAAATCAGCCCTTTATTCTATATAGGCCTTCAGCTGATTGGATGAGGCCCATCCAAATTTATGGAGGGCAATTTACTTTACTGAAATTCCACTGATTGGGGCATGTGCACCTGAAGGTTTTATAGCAGCAATGTCCACAATAGCCAAACTATGGAAAGAACCTTGATGTTTATCAACCGAAGAATGGATAAGGAAGATGTGATACACACACACACACACACACACACACACACACACACAATGGCATACTATGCAGCCATCAAAAAACCTGAAATCTTGCCATTTGCAATGGTGTGGGTGGAATTAGAGGGTATTATGCTAAGCAAAATATGTCAATCAGAGAAAGACAATTGTCATATGATCTCTCTGATATGAGGAATTTGAGAGGGTGGATGTTCATGGAGCAAAGGGAGGGAAAAATGAAACAAGATGGGACCAGGGAGGGAGAAAAACCATAAGAGACTCTTAATCTCAGGAAACAGAGTGAGGGCTGCTGTGATGGGGGAGGGATAGGGTGGCTGGGTGATGGACATTGGGGAGGGTATGTGCTATGATGAGTGCTGTGAATTGTGTAAGACAGATGATGCACAGACCTGTGCCTCTGAAACAAATAATACATTACATGTTAATACAAATTTTAAAGAAGTTTACTGATTAAAATGTAAGTATTATTCACAAATATTCTCTCAGAAATATCCACAATGATATTTGACCAAACATCTAGACACAGTAGTCCAGCCACATTGACACAGATTTAACCATCCCAGATGGTATATTACACAATAAAATATTTACATCAGTCACTTTTTCTGAGGGCCCCTCAATGCTACCTGACAATATTTCTACATTTCCCCAGTCAACTTTCTTTCACTATGTACAACAGCTATTTCAAAAAATTTTCAATCTAAGTCTCCAACTTTCTACAGTTGATTACCTTTTGCTTATTTCACAGAGAAAATGAATACCATTAAATTACCTTTACCCCCGTCACTGCTACCAGATCAGAAATTACATCTGCATCCACTCCCTTGTTTTCCTCTTTCCCTTTTAGAAGGGAGGGGTATCCTTCCTGCTTTTCAAGGCAAACAATTTTACTTGTAATCTGAGTCCAGTCCTCCCATCCTTTCTTATCTTTGTAGGAATCTTGCTCTATGGGTTATTTCTCTTTTGTATTGCTAACCTCTCTGTTTCTGTTGACTCATTCCAAGCTTCTATCCTCATTAATGGACCTCACAGACAAAAGTTTCCATCAAATAGTATTATCCTTGAAGGTTTTTGTTTTGTTGCTGTGAGATTTACTTAAATCCCAAGCAACTTCTGTTCTTTTATTTGTTACTTTATTTACATGTAACATAATTTGGATGTTGTTGCTTCATT
Organism: Enhydra lutris kenyoni; assembly: GCF_002288905.1. NCBI lineage: Eukaryota > Metazoa > Chordata > Mammalia > Carnivora > Mustelidae > Enhydra > Enhydra lutris. Next base: position 7,927,462 of record NW_019154137.1, read on the forward strand.
GACTAGTCAGGGTGTTTAGCCTTTTTCATTTTGTTACCCTACAGACCTTGACAAAATAGGTATCGGGGCAATTTCCATCTTTTGGAGGCAAGTAGAGCCTAAACGGGTCCAAAGTTAGGCTCTTGGGTTAAAAATTCTGATCATTTTACTTTTACTTGTGAGAGTTTGAGCAAGTTGCTACACTGTTAAGTCTCCACTTTTTTTTCATCTGAAAATGGGGACACTAAATGTGCCTTCCTCATATGATTGCCATTAGAGTTAAATAAGAGAAAAGAAAAATATTTACAGTATCTGATACAGTAAGCAATGAATACCTGCTGATCAGTATTTTCCAATATGGATAAAAACAGACTAAAATGAACAACAATCTTTTGCTAAGAGGTAAGAAGGAGAAAAATACCCGTGGGGTAAAATTTCTTTGTGCTTCTTTGGAGAATTAATGTGGGAGAGTTTGGGCTTCAATTCAAATAAACAAAATATCTGTAGCATTTAAGTGACACTTTCATTATACTATAGAATGTTACTCTTATGCCACTGACTTATTTTGTAACTCTAAACAACTTTTATTTCTCTTTTCCCCAGTCTCTTAATTTTCAAAATGATGGAGACGGGTTAGACGCTTTCTTTGCTTCATTCTAAAACTAGTACGCTATATTTCTATGATTTTTAAAAAAATATATTTCAGTGACAAGTGATTATAACATTTAAATTTTTTCTCATATTTTCCCCTCTTAACAATTCATTATATTATGACTTAATATGTTCTATTTTATCATGTTCTATATTTTCCTCCTACTGGGAAATCTTTCTCCTCCCTGGATGTAACCATCATTTTCAATCTATCATTTCACCTAATATCCTCAACTGTAACATCCAGACTTACTCCTTCCCAGATTTTAGAATTTGTCATGGCAGCATGCATTTTAACCTCCCTCTCATGTTGTAGGAGTTTAGCCATTTAATTATCTTTTCTTGGATTTTGGTTGATAATCCAGAGGAATATCACATTCACTTTTAAGTGTTGCAGAAAATAGATTTCAAGTCAAATTCTATAGAGTTCGATTCTTTTTTTTATTGTGTTGTTAGTCACCATAAAATACATCATTCGTTTTTGATGCAGTGTTCCACGATTCATTGTTTATGTACAGCACCCAGCGCTCCATGCAATATGTGCCCTCCTTAATACCCACCACCACGGTCACGCATTCCCCCCCTCTCTCTGCTCTAAAATGCTCAGTTTGTTTCTCAGAGTCCACAGTCTCTCATGGTCTGTCTCCCCTTCCAATTTCCCCCAATTCACTTTTCCTTTCCTTCTCTTAATGTCCTCCACATTATTCCTTATGTTCCACAAGTAAGTGAAACCATATGATAATTGACTTTTCTCTCTTTGACTTATTTCAGTCAACATAATCTCCTCCAGTCCTATCCATGTTGATGCAAAAGTTGGGTATTCATCCCTTTTTCTTTTTCTTTTTTCTTTTCTTTCTTTCTTTTTTTTTGAGGACAGACTCTATTTTAATAAACTCTATTTATATGGCATCATTCTTTTTTTTCTTTTTTAATTCTTTTTTTAAAGATTTTTATTTATTTGACACAGAGAGAGATATCACAAGTAGGCAGAGAAGCAGGGAGAGAGAGGGGAGGAAGCAGGCTCCCCGTGGAGCAGAGAGCCCGACGCAGGGCTCGATCCCAGGACCCTGGGATCATGATCCTAGCCGAAGGCAGAGGCTTTAACCCACTGAGCCACCCAGGCACCCCTTTTTTTCTTTTTTACATTTACACAGATACTTTACATTTCTTTCTTTTCATTTTATTTTATTTCTTTTCAGTGTTCCAGAACTCATTGTTTATAAACCACACCCAGTCCTCCATGCAATACATGCCCTCCTTAATACCCACCACCAGGCTCATTCACCCCTGCAACCCCTCCCCTCAAAACCCTTCAGTTTGTTCTGAGTCCAAAGTCTCTCATGCTTTTTCTCACCCTCCGATTTATCCCAACACACTTCTCCTCTCCATCTCCCAATGTCCTCTGTGTTATTGCTTGTGCTCCACAAGTAAGTGAAACCATATGATAATTGACTCTCTCTTCTTCACTTATTTCACTCGGCATAATCTCTTCCAGTTCCATCCATGTTGGTACAAAATTTGGGCATTCATCCTTTCTGATGGAGGCATAATACTCCATTCTATATAGGGACCATATCTTCTTTAGCCATTCGTCCACTGAAGGGCATCTTGGTTCTTTCCAAAGTTTGGCGACTGTGGCCATTGTTGCTATGAACTTAGTGGTACATATGGCCCTTCTTTTCAGTACATCTGTATCTTTGGGGTAAATACCCAGTAGTGCAATTGCAGGGTCATAGGGAAGCTCTATTTTTAATTTCTAAAGGAATATCCACACTGTTTTCCAAAGTGGCTTCACCAACTTGCATTCCCACCAACAATGTAAAAGAGTTACCCTTTCTCCGCATCCTCTCCAACACTTGTTGTTTCCTGTCCTGATAATTTTGGCCATTCTAACTGGTGTAAGGTGGTATCTCAATGTGGTTTTGATTTGAGTCTCCCTGATTGCTAATGATGATGAACATTTTTTCATGTGTCTGTTAGCCACTTGTATGTCTTCTTTGGAGAAGTGTCTGTTCATATCTTCTGCTCATTTTTTGGTGTGATTATCTGTTTTGTGTGTGTTGAGTTTGATCTTTATAGATCTTGGATATCAGACCTTTGTAGTGTCATTTGAGAATATCTTCTCCCATTCCGTGGATTGCCTCTTTGTTTTGTTGACTGTTTCCTTTGCTGTGCAGAAGCATTTGATCTGATGAAGTCCCAAAAGTTCATTTTAGCTTTTGTTTCCTTTGCCTTTGGAGTCACATCTTGAAAGAAGTTGCTGTGGCCAATGTCAAAGAGGTTACTGCCTATGTTCTCCTCTATGATTTTGATAGATTCCTGCCTCATGTTGAGGTCTTTTATCCATTTTGAGTTTATCTTTGTGTACAGTGTAAGAGAATGGTCGAGTTTCATTCTTCTACATATAGCTGTACAATTTTCCCAGCACCATTTATTGAAGAGACTGTCTTTTTTCCACTGCATATTTTTTCCTTCTTTGTCGAACATTATTTGACAGTAGAGTTGAGGGTCCCTATCTGGGCTCTCTACTCTGTTCCACTGGACTATGTGTCTGTTTTTGTCCCAGTATCATTCTTTCTTGGTGATCACAGCATTGTAGTAAAGCTTGAAATCAGGCAACGTATTGCCCCCCCCCCCCGTTTTATTTTTCTTTTTCAACATTTCCTTAGTGATTCGGGGTCTCTTCTGATTCCATACAAATTTTAGGATTGTTTGTTCCAACTTTTTGAAAAATGCTGGTGGAATTTTGATCAGGATGGCATTGAAAGTATAGATTGCTCTAGGCAGTATAGACATTTTAACAATGTTTATTCTTCCTATCCATGAGCATGGAATGGTATTCCATCATTTTGGGTCTTCTTCAATTTCTTTCATGAGTGTTCTGTAGTTCTTTGAGTAAATATCCTTGACCTTTTTGGTTAGGTTTATTCCCAGGTGTCTTGTGGTTCTTGGTGCTATGGTAAATGGAATCAATTCTCTCATTTCCCTTTCTGTATTTTCATTGTTAGTGTATAAGAAAGCAACCAATTTTTGTACATTGATTTTGTATCCTGCCACATTGCTGAATTGCTGTATGAGTTCTAGTAGTTTGGGGGTGGAGTCTTTTGGGTTTTCCATATAAAGTATCATGTCATCTGAGAAGAGAGAGAGTTTGACTACTTCTTTGCCAATTTGAATACCTTTTATTTCTCTTTGTTGTCTGATTGCTGTTGCTAGGACTTCTAATACTATGTTGAACAAGAGTGGTGAGAGTGGGCATCCTTGTCGTGTTCCTGATCTCAAAGGGAAGACTGTCCGCTTTTTCCCATTGAGGATGATATTTGCTGTGGGTTTTTCATAGATAGATTTGATGAGGTTGAGGAATGTTCCTTTTCTCCCTATACTGTGAGGCGTTTTGTCAGGAAAGGATGCTGTATCTTGTCAAATGCTTTTTTGCATCAGTTGAGACAACCATGTGGTTCTTCTCTCTTCTCTTATTGATTTGTTTCTTTTTTAAAAAGATATTTATTTATTTATTTATTTACTTGACACAGAGAGAGAGAGAGAGAGAGAGAGAGAGAGAGAGAGAGAACAAGTAGGCAGAGAGGCAGGCAGAGGGAGGGAGAGAGAGAAGCAGGCTCCCTGTTGAGCAGAGAGCTGGATGTGGGACTCAATCCCAGGATCCCGAGATCATGACCTGAAACAAAGGCAGAGGCTTAACCTACTGAGCCACCCAGGTGCGCCTAATTTGTTCTATCACATTGATTGATTTGCAAATGTTGAACCACCTTTGCATCCCATAGATAAATCCCACCTGGTCATGGTGGATAATCTTTTCAATGTACTGTTGGATACCATTAGCTAGGATATTGTTGAGATCTTAGCATCCATATTCATCAGGGATATTGGTCTGAAATTTTCCTTTTTGTTGGGGTCTTTGCCTGGTTTGGGGATTAGGGTAATGTTGGCTTCATAAATAGAGTCTGAAAGTTTTCCTTCTTTTTCCATTTTTTGAAACATCTTCAGGAGAATAGGTATTATTTCTTCTTTGAATGTTTGGTAGAATTCTCCAGGGAATCCTTCAGATCCTGGGGTCTTCTTTTTTGGGGAGGTTTTTTACATTGGCTTCAATCTTGTTACTAGATATTGGTCTATTCAGGTTGTCAATTTCTTCCTGATTCAGTTTTGGAAGTTTATACTTTTCCAGGAATGCATCCATTTCATCTAGGATGCCTAACTTATTGGCATATAACTGTTGATAATAATTTCTGATGATTGTTTCTATTTCCTTTGTGTTAGTCATGATCTCTCCCTTTCCATTCATAATTTTATGAATTTGGGTCCTCTCTCTTTTCTTTTGGATTAGTTTGGCCAATGGTTTATCGATCTTACTGATTCTTTCAAAAAAGCAGCTTCTAGTTTCGTTGATGTGTTGTACTATATCTCTATTTTCTGTCTCATTGATCTCTGTTCTAATCTTGATTATTTCCCTTCTTGTGTGTCGGGTTGGTTTAAGTATAAAGAGAGCTGGTGTATTATGGATTTTTCAATTTTTTTAAGGGAAGCTTGGATGGCTATGTATTTCCCCCTTAGGACTGCCTTTGCTGCATCCCACAGGTTTTGGACTGAAGTGTCTTCATTCTCATTGGTTTCCATGAATTGTCTAAGTTCTTCTTTGATTTCCTGGTTGATTCAAACATACTTAGCAGGGTTGTCTTTATCTTCCAAGTTTTTGAATTCTTTCCAAATATTCCCTTGTGGTTGAGTTCCCATTTCAAAATATTGTGGTCTGGGACGCCTGGGTGGCTCAGTTGGTTAAGCAGCTGCCTTCGGCTCAGGTCATGATCCCAGCGTCCTGGGATCGAGTCCCACATCGGGCTCCTTGCTCATCAGGGAGCCTGCTTCTCCCTCTGCCTCTGCCTGCCATTCTGTCTGCCTGTGCTTGCTCTCTCTCCCTCTCTCTCTCTCTGACAAATAAATAAATAAAATCTTTAAAAAAAATATTGTGGTCTAAGAATATGCAGGGAATAAACTCAATCTTTTGGTATCAGTTGAGCCCTGATTTGTGACCCAGTATGCAGTCTATTCTGGAGAAAGTTCCATGTGTGCTCGAGAAGAATGAATTTTTCTGGTTTTTTTTTTTTATGTTTAATTTTTTTTTTTTTTAGGGTGGAATGTTCTGTATATATCTATGAGGTCCATCTGGTCCAATGTGTCATTCAATGCTTTTGTTTCTTTTGATTTTCTGCTTGGATGACCCATTACTGAGAGTGGCATGTTAAGATCCCCTACTATTAATGTATTTATATCAATATGACATTTTATCTTGATTATCAGTTGTCTTATATAGTTGGTTGTTCCTGTATTGGGAGCATAAATATCTACAATTGTTAGATCTTCTTGGTAGATAGACCCCTTAAGAATGATGTAGTGTCCTTCATTATCTCTGACTACAGTCTTTAGTTTAAAATTGAATTGATCTTATATGAGAATTGCTACCCTGTTTTTGAGGTCCATCTTTTGAAAGATGCTTTTCCATCCCTTTTCTTTCAGTCTTGATGTATCTTTAGGCTCCAAATCGGTCTCTTTTAGACAGCATATGGATGGGTCCTGTCATTTTATCAATCTGCAACACTGTGTCATTTTATGGAAGCATTTAGGCCATTCACATTGAGAGTGATTATTGAAAGATATGTTTTTATTGACATCATGTCGCCTGTGAAGTCCTTGTTTCTATAAATTGTTTCTGCAAATTTCCATTCTATGTCACTCTTGGGTTCTTTCTTCTGTTATAGAAGCCCCCTCAATATTTCTAGTAGTGCCAACTTGGTGGTCACATACTCTGTTAAACCTTGCCAGTCTTGGAAGCTGTTTATCTTTCCATCCATTTTGAATGTCAGTCTTACTGGATAAAGTATTTTTGGCTGCATGTTCTTCCCATTTAGCACCCCAAATATGTCTTGCCAGCCCTTTCTGGCTTGCCAGGTTTCTGTGGACAGGTCTAACATTATTCTAATGGACCTTCCTCTTCATGTAAGGAATCTCTTCCCCCTAGATGCTCTCAAAAGCTCTTGTCTTAAAATTATGATTCATCAGTTTCAAAATCAAGTGTCTTGAGGTCTTTCTAGATTCATTGATCTATGGGGGTGATATTTCTGCCTCTAGGACACAAACGCTGGTTCTATTCCCCAGATTGGGAAACTTTTCATTGAGAATTTGTTCAACTATATCAGATAGTCCTCTTTCTTTCTCCTCACCCTCAGGGATCCCAATAATTCTGATGTTAGAACATTTCATAGCATCATTTATTTCCCTAATTCTGTTTTCATGGCTTCTAAGCTGTTTGTTTCAGGCCTTCTCCTGATCCTTTTTCTCTATCAGTTTGTCCTCTAGATTATTAATTCTATCTTCTGCCTTGGTTTCCCTAGCTGTTAGAGAATTTAGATTAGATTGTATCTCATCAATAGCATTTTTAGCTTCTTCACGGGTGGCTTTCACTTCCGCTTTAATTGATTCTTTTTTGTCATTAATAGTTTTCTCCAACCTAGCCATTGCTTGGATAATTGCTACCCCGAATTCCCATTCTGACACACTGTTTATGTCCATACCCAATAGTTCTAGTGGAGAGGGCACAGTCTCAGAATTTTTCCTCTGTTGCAAGTTCCTCCTCCTAGTCCTTTTGGTGAGAGGTGATTGAGGGGATGTGTAGCTTAATATGTCAACCACAATCCAGGCAAGGTGCACCCTGAAATGCTTCTGTGCAATCAGAAGTCACCACGAAAAAGGAAAAAAAAAGGAAAAAGAGAGAAAGAGAAAGAGAGAGACAGAAAAGAGAGAGAGAGAGAGAGAGAGACGACCCAGCCAGAATAGTCCCCAAAGGTAAGATTTATAAGGTATACAAACAAAAATGGACAAACAAAAAGACCGACAAAATTAATGACAAAAAAAAAAAAAAAAAAAGAACCAAGCCAAAATGAACCCCACGTATAAGATTTATATACTACCGGAACAAAAACAAATACACAGAAACACTGACAGAAGAAAAAGATGGGAGGGTGGTTATAAATCCTAGATGTGGGTGTGGAAGGTTATTTTGATTCTTCCTTGGTGTAATTTGATATCTTTGTTAAAAGACTCAACTTTCCAGAGATAAAGGGAGATTAAGATTGGTTTATATACAGGGATAGTATTGATTGGAGAAAGAGGATTACCTTGATGCTTATATCTATATGTATATTAAAAAAATAGAAAAGCAAAACAAAAACACAGGTATATGTATGAAAAAAGTTCAAGTTAAAAGGTTATTATGAAATATGTTGTATTAAACTTCTTGTTGTAATGGTAAGTAGGTTAAAAATTTAAAAGAACAAGAATGGTGAGAACAGATTAAAAAAAGTTGTATCTATGAAGTATACAGGTTTTAGGGCAATATGGGAGATTAATATCTAGTTTTCCCCTGATGTTGGGGTTTTACAGTTTTATGGGGACCCTGTGGTTGTTGTCCTCTCATTCTTTTGTCTGGATTTCTGGGGGAGGGGCCTGCCACATTGTTTTTCTGTTAGTCTTGCTTGGGTTGAGTCCTCCTGCTTCCTGTCAAGGGGCTGGTCTCTGTGGAAACTGGTTTTTCATGCTTTTGTTCTCTGGAGGTTTTTATTCCTTGGTGGCTTTTTGGTAGATTTAGTGGAAAGCAAACTGCACCCAGAACTCCATCTCAGAGAGAAGCTTCAGTCTTCTTCCTTCTGGGTGATCCAGAACACAGAGACTACCCCTCTATAAACTCCACTGAACCATGCAACCTCCCACAGGTGATGCACGTCCCCAGGCACTGTCTCAGGGGTAGCCCAAAGTGCCTACTTGTCTCTGCACCCCTGTGCCACTAACACTGTGAGCGATATTGGTCCAGGGAGCCCGCTTCCAGTGGCTGCCTTTGCCTGGATACCAGACCGCTTGAGAGAACCCAACCAGAGATAGCATGCTGAGATTTTCAAGCCAGTGCTGGGAGTTTTCAGACTCTTGGCTGGTCCTAGAGGCCACTGACTAGTGCCCATATGGAGCTCTTCCTGGCACTGGTGGAGTGTGCAGTGTGTGTGCAGAGTGCAAAAGGCACTCTAGAGAGCACTGGCTGGTGTATACACCAGACTCCCTCACATGCGCTGGGGGGAGTGGGCCCAGCCCAGCACTGGTGCTAGCAGCGGAAAGCCATGGGCTCAGGGACCATGGCCTGGAGGCTTTGCTGCACTCTCTCTGGCGTGGGTGGTCACCTGGGTACATGGGCTTAGGCCCGTGCCCACCCAATTCCACCAGTTGCCCCTTAAGATCTTTTACTCTTTTTTAGTGCTTTTAACCAGACTCCAAGTTAATGCTGATCCCCAATCATAGTGCACTCTTGTATTGGGGTATTACTTTCCAATGGGTCACTTCTGGTGACTCCCTCCCCCTTCCATTTGCATTCCAATATCAGTCCAATCATTCCTTGTATGCTTTTCTTCTTTACTGGAGTCTTCTGCCCCCATAGAGCTCTAGAAGTGCATAATCCTATATCTGAGGCTGATTTCATGGGTGTTCAGAGTGTTCTGGTAGATAATTAGCTCTCTTTAGGGGACTGGTTGAAATAGGGTCTCCTACTTCTCCACCATCTTGCCCCTCCTCCCTATTCATCCTTTCTGATGGCTGAGTAATATTCCACTGTATATATGAACCACATCTTCTCTAGTCATTCCTTTTTTGAAGGTCATCTAAGCTCTTTCCACAGTTTGGTTCTTGTGGACATTGTTGTTTTTGTATAGCTCTATTCTAATAAAATCTCTGTCTTTCTATATCCCCTATGATATTCTGTTCATCTGTAAAATGTAATACTTGATTTTTTCTGGAATTATTAAAATAAATGGGTAGATGTGTGTTTACTATTTATCTTGTGATGAATACTTACACAGTTTTTTAGCTCTGTATTCTTTCAATTGTTCTAAATCAAAATAACCTAAAAATGACAACTGTAACAAAGAAATACACTAGTTTTAAAATAATCTTTTAGATTAATATCTATCAAAAATGGACAAACTTCAGATTCTACTACCAAAGTATATTAATACTAAAAAGGATTGATTCCTTTTCAATAATAACTGAATATGCATGTGTATAATTTATCATGATTAGGGTCACTTTCTATCAGGAGACACCCATCTCTCAATTGCTTTGTATTTTGTTTTCTTGGGTCTATGAATTCATTGTTTCAATTATCATTTAGTTAAGCTGCATCTTTCACATATTAATAAATCTATTATTTTGAAAATGCAATCAATATGGTAATCAACTAATGTTGCTTTGGAGTCACTGTTTTCATGTAAAGCATTTTCTTTCTTTCTTTTATTTTTTAAAGATTTTATTTATTTATTTGACAGAGAGATCACAAGTAGGCAGGGAGGCAGGCAGAGAGAGAGAGGGGAAGCAGGCTCCCTGCCAAGCAGAGAGCCCAATGTGGGACTTGATCCCAGGACCCTGAGATCATGACCTCAGCTGAAGGCAGAGGCTTAACCCTCTGAGCCACCCAGGCGCCCCTAAAGCATTTTATTTCTAAAAGGCCCATATTAAAATACAGGTGCGTCCTGGAGAAGTTATACTTTGATGATGATGACTATGGATTGGTCATTTTGATTACCTGTCAATGATCAAATGGAACATCTGCTGAGGGAAACAAAACCTTATAAGTTCTGGCTATGAAGCTCTATCCATGAGAAGGAGGGAAGAATGAAAACACTGTAGGAAAGGATGTTGGGAATTGAGGGGCATTACAAATGCACCAATGTCCCAGAGATAAATGTGGTATTACTATATGAGCTGCACTCAAAGGTTTGCTAAAACTGTTCTCCAATCTGAATTCAGAAGTCTAAAACAAAAGCTCAGGACATTGTTTAATACCTCTTATTGGTGGTCATTTGAAAATGATGTCTCATCTGCTCAGATTACCAAATGAAAAATGGAGTTATGAAATTTTTAAGCTACTCCTTAGATTGTTGTCTTTCTTTTAGAACAGAAGTTAAAGAGTGTATTAAATCTTAGCTGAAGACAGTGAGAACTGAAACCATAATGTTTTAGATACTTTTATTCACAGATCATGTACTTTTCATTCATGAAGGTGAGAGAGACATTTGACAGTAAATATTTACCTTATAAAAAGTTATGCTAACATTTGAACTTTTCTTAATTATGATATTTCTCATTGAGTGGTTTAAAAAAAAAAAAACCTCTGATGAGAGAAATGAGGAAATAAACTGAAGTCTGATGTTAGTATACTGCCCTCTCTGACAGGCGAAAGCCCTTTGAAGAAAGGGTTTCATTTAAAAACAGAATCATAAATGCTATTTATATGTCTTATATATGCATGGTTCTATTTTTTATTTTTTTTTACCTTCAACTTAAGATGTTACAATAGTTGTTATTAACTCTTTGCTGATTCGCTATTTTTTCTTTTTGAAAACTTAAAATAACCATTGGAAAAAATCAAATAATCTTATCTCATACTCTAATAAACAATAATATTGTTTAGGTCCACCACTAAAATAATTTGGGTTTTAAGGGTCAAGTGTCATTACATTAAAGTAGGAAAATAGACTTAGATCACACAATTTTTAGAGCAGTGTGTGCATTCAAATACTGATTACTTTAGGGAAAATTTAGTAACCTAATATTGTCAGAAAATGATGAAATTTCAACAGCAAGAGTACCATGAATTTGTCTTACAAGAACTTAGCTCAAGTTTTCTCAACTTCAGCACTACTAATATTTTGGGGCAAATTCCTTCTTGTGGGGGACTATCTTGTGCATTGTAGAATGTTTAACAGTGTTCATTGACTTTACCCACTAATGCTAAGAGTATATCAGTAATATACTGTCCCCCAATACATCCAGATATTGTTGAATGATTCCTGGGGGACAAAATCTCTCCCATTTGAGAACCCCCACCTTAGCTGACTAAGTTGACCATACCACTGACTTAGCTGATCCATTAGATCCACCATCTTAATCTTTCCTTCACTATGATGTCATCTGCATATTATTCCTCTGAGTATTTAAGTTTATATATTTTTATAACAATGTTTTTAAATGGTTTTAGGCTGAATCACATATGGCTTTTTTTTCCATATGAATTACATCAATTTTAGGCTGGGAAAACTTATTTTTCTAGCCCCTTCATAATATATAGTAGAGTGCTTTGTGTCAAATAAGACCATCAAAAATGTTGATTGACATTGATAACAACTAGTCTTGGGGAATGTAATGTTGTTTCTCTCTGTTTGGTTCAGGGCATTTTATTATTCTATTTATATAATAACTAAGATACTTCCTGAAAATGCAGCCCAGGCTGCAATTCTATAAATAAATTTCAGTTTATGGTGTCTTAAAATAGAAATATACTTTAAATTGATTTCAAAGTCTACTCTGAGAAAACCTGTGTCCTACTTGCATAAAAACATGAATAAATGAAATGTCATGAGACAGCCACTAATCAATTTTCAGTCATTTTCATCTTATAAAACTAAACCAAACCAAACTAAAATAAAAAATTTGCTCTGCTTTCTCTATTGATATATCGTGACCTTATCATAGATTCTTTAGCCATTTTAAAAGCTTTCAGTGCAAAGGGCTTGGCTCACCATCTGGAGAGAAGAAAGCTGACAAGTTAATCAAGCAGACTGATGATGTGGTGGCTAAATAAAAAGGTCAAAATCATGTATTATTTCTTGAAATATATCTACTGATTTGATAATAATGTCAAGTTCAAATCTTAAAGACCATTTAATAGAGTACCAAAAATTTTTTCTTGGGGCAAAGAAATTTTGACATCATAAAGTGAAGTCTGTGACCTATTTCAGCTGTTGATCAGAAGTCATTTATTCACTATTCTTTCACTCTTTCATCCACCCATCCATCCACCCATCCACCCATCCATCCATTTGTCCTTTCATCTATTCAACATTTATCAGACACTAGCTCTAAGCCTGGTACTAGGGAGATTGTGTAAAAAAAAAAATAAAACATTGTTACTTCCCATGAACAGCATACTGTCTAGATCAATATTTCCCACTACATGTTCAGAGGAATAATGGTCCTATAAGATACTAGTTACTTACTCCGTGGTAATATTTTTATTTTCTGAATTTTCTAGAATAATTAAAATAAATCTCAATTTTCTAATATGCCAAGTATTTTTTACATAAATCTTAATATAAAATATTTTAATATTGACCTTGAAAAATGAGAGGGTCTAAAATATCTGTTATAAAACTATAAAGTTAGATGTACTTCTGGTAGCACTTTAGCAATTTAGTTGGATGTTTTCCACATTGCTTATGGTATAAAATTCACTTAATGTAGCAAGGAAATATGATGTTACTAAGACAATCTGAGAAATTCATTTCTCAGAACGAATACCTGTGTGGATGACTATAGGAAAATGGGTTTTAAAAGAAGTCTGGCTTCTTTCTGAAGAAAAAAAAGGCAAAGTTTGTAATTTGTAATTCATTTCAATCAAATTTCAAAGGTTCACTTACACTTTGGAAAGTGGGAAGATGGGCCAAATTTTAATCAATGAGAGTCATGATAAACATATCACTTTATAAAAAATGATAGTGGGTTGAGGAAAGTAATAGAAAAGTTATTATTTATTTGTGTGAAGAATATTATTTTGGTAAGTGCTTATCAACTAGCACAGAATTGGGGATAAAGTCTTGATTTTTTGTCTTTACATTAGGTCAGTAGTTCACTTCTGTTTGTATATATTTGTTGATTCATACAGAAGTTAGCATATTAGCTCAATGTAATTTTAAGGATAAATTCATGCTTCACTCAAGTATACACACAAAACATAAAATCATTAATATTGTGGATGGCTAAATTTCAAAAGTTCAGAATCTCCTTACCGATCAGCAGTTAGATGAACCTGATATTGATTAGGAGTTTATCTAAATGGTTTATCTGGTACCATCATAAACTTAGAATGTTATTTACATAAGGTGAATGAAAATGCGAAATGTCCAGTTTCATGGAATTCTGATGTTGTGGGAAAACTAGTGTTTTCAAGCACATTAATTGATAGTATTAAGTGTTATGTAGCATTAGGCACTTCAAAAATAAAAACTAAAAATTGGTTCTTATTATGCTAGTGCTTATGGTGAATAAAATATATTTCTGTATCTTTAGTGATACCATAAACTATACCTGGTTGAAAAGGGTCTTATGTATTTATTGTGTTCCTACATTTATAATTTTTTTCAAAGATTTTATTTATTTATTTGACAAAGAGAGATCACAAGCAGCAGAGAGAGAAAGAGGAGGAAGCAGGCTCCCTGCCCAGCAGAGAGCCTGATGAAGGACTCGATCCCAGGACCCTGAGATCATGAACTGATCCAAAGGTAGAGGCTTAACCCACTGAGCCACCCAGGCGCCCCTAAATTTCCAATTTGTAAGACTGTTCCATACTAGTTGCTCATGGCTCTAAACACTAAACCATCAATTATCATATATCTATAAAACCTCAGAATAATATGGTAAATAATAGAATTATGAAGAGTCATTCATATTGGAACATTTCAATTTTTTTGCATACTGATAAGTGACCTTATTTAAATAGAATGGAAGTAAAGCAGTTGTTGTATTCTTGTCACTCTTCCCAAAATATCAGTCTAGGGTATCAAAATTTTTAAATAAACATTTTTAGATATAATCTTTTTCTTTAAGATTTCAAAATTATATTATTGTAGGTTTTACTTGTAGCATTGCTTTTGCACCGAAGACAATAAGGGGAAGGGAAGATGAGACAACACTGGGACTATCCTTGAACATCTAGGACCTATGTTCATTGTAATTATAATGGACAACAGTATAATGAAAGTTGCAACATTGATTGTAGGTTTACTATATGCCAAGAACTGTTACATTATCTTTCTTAATACTCAAAAGAATTTTGTGAGGTAGACACTGTTTTTATCTTTTTACTTGGAGATGTTAAATATTCTGCCCCAGCTCTTAAAGATGTAAGATGTTTTGGGATTTGAACCAAAGTTGTTCTGACTTCAAAGCTCAAGTTTTTGACTACTAGGTAACTGTGCCCCTTTGAGAATCCTTAGCTAATATGTATTGAAAAAGTGTCTTAGAATCATAAAATTGTTAAGCTATAGGTCTGGAAGGGCACTTCATTAGCTGGTGTGTAATTACTGATACTATTCATGAACATTCTCAGATACGGTAGTATGATCGTATGGAAGAAAACCAAACAAATAATCTGTGGGGGACATATAAACGCTCACCAAGATCTCTGATTACCTTCTTTGGGCACATAACTCATCGAAGATAGATACAGTCATATGACTTGCTTTATCTGGTGAAATAAGAAGAGAAGGGACCTGTAACATTTGTGGGTAGAAGAATTTAAAGTCATATGTGAGATTCTCCATGTTCTCTTTTCTTGCCATAGTAATCGTGGAAGCATGCATTTATCATATTGGGGGTGAGGAAGAAAGGCCAAAGCATCCTGGAATATTGAATGACCAAATACAGGTTAGATGCCCTGGAGACTCTTCCAGATTCAAAGTGGATGTTGTGTGAGTGAGAAACCTTTGATGTCCTAGGCCCCTGGGATATTGGTACATAGCCTGAACTCACTTAATCTGATTGAACATATTCAGACCACATGTGTTCTATCTATAGTTCTAATTTTCAAGAT
Source organism: Enhydra lutris kenyoni (assembly GCF_002288905.1). Classification (NCBI taxonomy): domain Eukaryota; kingdom Metazoa; phylum Chordata; class Mammalia; order Carnivora; family Mustelidae; genus Enhydra; species Enhydra lutris. Next base: position 7,942,790 of record NW_019154137.1, read on the forward strand.
CACTAAAAACAAACCATTAACTTCCGTGAATCTTAGTTTTGTGTTTTAAAATTATGATTTCTAGTCTGTGTCTTCCTCCTGAGATTTGGGGGGAGATCACATGGTTATATAAAAGAACATATGAAAGACTTCTATAAACAGTTTATTATTACTAAAGCAGGAATTATGATTTCTTCATGGTCATTATTTGGTGAACAGTTTTCATTTGAGTGGCTGATTTGTTTTCAAAAGTTAGGGTTAGAAGACAAAACATATTATTTTATTATTTTATTTTAATTTTTATTTTTTTTAAGATTTTATTTATTTATTTGACAGACAGAGATCACAAGTAGGCAGAGAGGCAGGCAGAGAGAGAGGAGGAAGCAGGATACCCACAGAGCAGGTAGCCCGATGTAGGGCTCAATCCCAGGACCGTGGGATCATGACCTGAGCCGAAGGCAGAGGCTTTAACCCACTGAGCCACCCAGGTGCCCCAAAATGTATTTTTTAAAGATTTTATTTATTTATTTGACACAGAGAGAGAAATCACAAGTAGGCAGAGAGGCAGACAGAGAGAGAGGAGGAAGCAGGATCCCCACAGAGTGGAAAGCCCAATGTGGGGCTCGATCCCAGGACACTGAGATCATGACCTGAGCTGAAGGCAGAGGCTTAACCTACTGGGCTACACAGGTGCTCTGACAAAATATATTGTTAGGAGTGGTGGCAGAAAGATAAAATTCAAATGAACATATTGATGAATTTAAGGAGAAAAAATTAGTTGTTTAGTACAACATAGAGAATAAAAAGATATGTTCAACTGTTATGGGAATTAGACAAGGAGTTACAGCTGATTTTAGAAAGAAAGAAAAAAAAAACCCAAGGATGATAACTGAGAAATATTTGTTTAAAAATATTTTTAAATAGCTAGAGATAAGCGCCTTAACTGTTAATAACCTTTACAATGTGTTTAGCATTTCTGAGATTTCTTATAAGTTCTAATTGTCAAGGATGTGAGGTCTACACTTTAAGTAAATTTTGGGAGTAAGAGACGAATATTGCCAGAAATTGAAATGATGTAAAAAGAGGAGTTAAATTTGTCTGTTTTTTCTTTTCTGTATTCTGTCAGTCTGAGGGACATTAAACAGCTCTATACTTTGAATCTCTTTAACTGAGCTTCATTTATTTAATCTCTGGAAATTTCTTCTACTGAGGGATAGGGCTACATTTAACATGTAATTTTCAGGGGCACCTGGGTGACTCAATTATTAAGCATCTGCCTTCAGCTCAGGTCATGATCCCAGGGTCTTGGGATTGAGTCCTGCCTTGGGCTCTCTGCTCAGTGGGAAGTCTGCTTCTCCCTCTCCAACTTCCTATATTTGTGTTCCCTCTCTCACTGTATCTCTCTCTTTCAAATAAATATGTAAAATCTTTTAAAAAACATGTAATTTGCAAAATCCCAAATAATATAAATGGATAGTTCCATCTTCAGGAGGTGGAGATTACTCCCCTTAATCCTGCTAGTGTGAACTGGACATAGTGACTTATTTCACAGGAGTAGCAAACATGGAAACCAAGAAATACTAACTTTATAGCAGGGAAACCTGGCAAACACTAAAAAAATTGGTCATGGTTAATATCACCAGTGATGTCATATACTTCTTGATATGATATATTGAGAAAGGCACTTTTCCTCTGTGGTATTCTTCCCCCAAAATCATAATCCTAGTCTAATCATGAGAAAAAAAATCAGAAAACCCAAATAAGGATATATTATACAAAATTTATAACCAGTTCTCCTCAAAATTGTCAGTCAGAAAAAGAATTCATTAACATCTTATCAGTTTTTTCTCTGTACTTTTTTTGTTCCAGAATTCTTTTTCTGTTCCTGGATCTTATCTAGGATACCACACTGTATGTAGTTTCCATGTCTCCATGGTCTACTTTGGCCTTTGGCAATTTCTTAGTGTTTCCATGGTTTTACTGATTGACATGTTAAATCTTCCTCAAAAGTTAAAAACAGGGGCGCCTGGGTGGCTCAGTGGGTTAAGCCGCTGCCTTCGGCTCAGGTCATGATCTCAGGGTCCTGGGATCGAGTCCCACATCGGGCTCTCTGCTCAGCAAGAAGCCTGCTTCCCTCTCTCTCTCTCTCTGCCTGCCTCTCCATCTACTTGTGATCTCTCTCTGTCAAATAAATAAATAAAATCTTAAAAAAAAAAAAGTTAAAAACAGAACTACCCTATGGTCCAACAATTGCCCTACTAGGTATTTACCCAAAGTACATAAAAATCCTTATTCAAAGGGAAACACAACCCTGATGTTTATACCAACAGTACCTACAATAGCCAAATGAGACCATGTATCCATTGACTGATGAATGGATAAAGAAGAGGTGATATAGAAAAGATGGTGGAGGAGTAGGGGACCCTATTTCAACTGGTCTCCTCTATTGAGCTGGATATCTACCAACCCATTCTGAAAACCCACAAAATCAGCCTGAGATGTAAAATCTTATCCTAGGTAAGAACCAGGAATAGAAAAAGTACATAGAGAAAAAACTGGTGAGATGTTAATGAATTATTTTTCTGACTGAAAATTTTGAAGAGAATTTGTTACATATTTTGTAGAATGTATCCTTATTTGGGTTTTCTGATTTGTTTTCATATATAGATATCTACAGACAGAATATCTCAGGTGGTTGGTCTCAAGGTATGATATAGGGAGCCGTGATTCTGTGGGCAGATATCAGAAGATAAATGGAAGGGGAAGGGAGCCTCTGGGATCCTACACCACCAGGGAACAAAAGCCTCCTGCACTGGGGATTGGGCACAGACTTGCAGACCAGTAGTGGTGGGGAAAGAACTTTAGGGCAGCCTTCCAGACTGAAACCTGGAGCTGTGGGGGCATATGTGAATTTGGGGTGGCTTGCAGCTTTAGAAGAACAAAGGGCAGAAACGTGCCTGGACCTGGAAGTGAGGGCTGGGAGTGCTGCTGTGAGGTGCACAACCCAGGACGCTGTGGATTTTAGCAGCACAGACAGAAACGGGGATAGTGTGGCCTGGAGTGCTCAGTGGAGAGTGGACAGTGATCTCTCTGTTCTGAGACAGAGGTTTGGATACAGTCACTTCTGCTCTGACTCTCAGAAGAAATGTGGAAAGGCACCAGGGAACGCCTCCAGAGAACAAAACCCCCCAAAACTGGTTTTCATTGAGTCAATGCTCACCCACAGGGGGCAGGGCAACTCTGCCCAAACAGGGTTGCCTGAGTAACAGTGCAGAAGACCCCTCCTGAGAAGGCAGGCTGGAAGGACAATAGGATGACAACCCTAAGGCCTTATAAACCACGTGCATCCTGCTTGGGTTGTGATCAATAATTTGGACTCTGTATATTCTCTCATCTACCCCTTAACAGAATGATTAAGAGGAGGAACCCCCAACACAGGAAAGATTCAGAAACTGTGATGTATGCCACAGAACTAATGGATATGGATATAAGCAAGATGTTAGAGTTAGACTTCAGGGTAATGGACATAAGCAAGATGTTAGAGTTAGACTTCAGGGTAACAGTTATGAAGACAATACATAGGAGGGAGAAAACCATTATGGAAGCATAGATTCTCTAAGGGCAGAAACGAGAGCTCATCTGGCAGAACTTTAAAATGCTATTAATGAGATCAAATCTAATCTAGATACTCTAACAGCTAGGGTAAATGAGGCAGAAGAATGACTTAGTGATCTAGAAGACAAACTGATAGAAAAGAAGGAACAGGAGGAGACCTGGAACAAGGACCTTTAAATCCATGGAAACAGGATTAGAGAAATAAATGATGCCATGAAATGTTCCAATGTCAGAATTATTGGGATCCCTGATGGGGTGTCGAGAGAGGAAGAGAAGATATACTTGAGCAAATCGTAGCTGAGAACTTCCCTAATCTGGGGAATGAAACAAGCATTTGTGTCCTAGAGGCAGAGAGGATCCATCCCAAGATCAAGGAAAGCAGACCAACAGGCATGTAATAGTAAAACTCGCAAATCTTGGAACCAAGGAAACCATCTTTAGGGCAGTTGGGGGAAGAGATTCCTAACATATAGAGGGAGGAACATCAGAATGATGCCAGACCCGTCCAAAGAGACCTGGCGAACCAGAAAGTGCTGGCAAGACATTCAGGGTACTAAATGAGAAAAATATGCAGCCAAGAATTCTTTATCTGGCAAGGTTGTCATTCAAAATGTATGGAGTGATGCGTTCCAGGACCAGAAGAGACTAAAATAATATGTGAACACTAAGATGGTCTTGCTAAGAAATATTAAGGGGGAGTTCTATAAAAGGAGAAAGACCCCAAGAGTAATATAGAATAGAAATATACAAAGACAATCTATAGAAACAAGGAATTAACAGACAACAGATGACAATAAAATCATATCTTTCAAAAATCACTCTCAATGTGAATGGCCTAAATGCTCCCATAAAACAGCACAGGGTTGTGGATTGGATGAAAAGATGGGAACCGTCCATATGCTTTCCACAAGAGACTCATATTTAACTTAAAGATACACCCAGACTGAAATTGAAGGGATAGAGGATCATCTTTCATGCCAACGGATCACAAAGGAAAGCTGCAGTAGCAATTCTCATATCAGACAAATTATATTTTAAGCGAAAGACTGTATTCAGAGATATAGAAGGACACTCTATCATTTTTAAAGGGTCTAACCAACAAGAAGATCTAATAACCATAAATATCTATGTCTCCAACATGGGAGTAGCCAACTACATAAGCCAACTGTTAACCAAAATAGAAAGACATATTGCTAATAATACATTAATAGTAGGAGACCTCAACACCCCACTCTCAGCAATAAACAGATCATCTAAGCAGAACATCAACAAAGAGACAAGACCTTTGAATGACACACTGAACCAGATGGACCTCATAGATATATACAGAACATTCCACCCTAACACAACAAAGTACTCATTCTTCTCAAGTGCACATTGAATTCTCAAGTGCACATACTTGGTCACAAATCAGGTCTCAACCAATACCAAAAGACTGAGCTTATTCCCAGCATATTCTCAGACCACAATGCTTTGAAACTGGAACTCAATCACGAGAAAAAGTTTTGAAAGTATTCAAACACTTCGAAGCTAAAGACCAGCCTGCTCAAGAATGTTTGGGTTAACGAGGAAATCAAAGAAGAACTTAAGCAACTCATGGAAACCAGTGATAATGAAAACATATTTGTTCAAAACCTATGGGATATGGCAAAGGTGGTCATAAGAGAGAAATACATAGCCATCCAAGCCTCATTCAAAAAGATAGAAAACTCCTGAACACACAAACTATCTTTACACCTTAAAGATCAGGAGAATCAACAAAAAATTAAGCCTAACCCACACAGGAGAAGGGAAATAATTAAGATTAGAGCAGAGATCAATGAACTAGAAACCAGAAATACAGAAGAATACATCAATGAAACTAGAAGCTGGTTCCTTGAGAGAAGTAATAAGATTGATAAACCACTGGCCAGACTTATCCAAAATAAAAGAGAAAGGATCCAAATTAATAAAATTATAAATGAAAGGGGAGAAATCATGACTAACACCAAGGAAATAGAAACAATTATCAGAAATTGTTATCAACAACCATATGCCAATAAATTAAGCAACCTGGAAGAAATGGATGCATTCTTGGGATTTTATAAACTACCAAGACTGAAACAGGAAGAAATTGACAACATGAATAGACCAATAACCAGTAATGAGATTAAAGCAGTGATCAAAATCTCCCCAAAAACAAGATTTCAGGGCCTGATGGATTCCCTGGGAAATTCTACCATGCATTCAAAGAAGAAATAATACCTATCCTCCTGAAGCTGTTTCAAAAAATAGAAACAGAAGGAAAACTTCCAGACTCATTCTATGAGGCCAGCATTACCTTGATCCCAAAACCAGGCAAAAACCCCTATCAAAAAGGAGACTTTTGGGGCACCTGGGTGGCTCAGTGGGTTAAATCCTCTGACTCCGGCTCAGGTCATGATCCCAGGATCCTGGGATCGAGCCCTGCATCAGGCTCTCTGCTCAGCGGGGAGCCTGCTTCCTCCTCTCTCTCAGCCTGCCTCTCTGCCTACTTGTGATCTCTGTCTGTCAAATAAATACATAAAATCTTTAAAAAAAGACTTTCAGACCAATATCCCTGTTGAATATGGATGACAAAATTCTCAACAGTACATTAAAAGGATTATACACCATGACCAGGTGGGATTTATCCCTGGGATGCAAGGGTGACTCAACATTTGTAAATCAATTAATGTGATAGAACACAATAATAAGAGAAGAGACAAAAGCCACATGGTCTTCTGAATTGATGCAGAAAATGCATTTGACAAAATACAGCATCCTTTCCTGATTAAAACTCTTCAGAGTGTAGACATAGAGTGAACATTCCTCAGTTTCATCAAATCCATCTATGAAAAACACAGTGAATATCATTCTCAATGAGGAAAAGCTGAGAGCCTTTCCCTTAAGTTCAGAAACATGACAAGGGTGCCCACTCTCACCACTATTGTTCAACACAGTACTTAAAGTCCTAGCAACAGCAATCAAAAACAAAACAAACAAACAAACAAAAGGCATTGACATTGGCAAAGAAGTATTCAAACTCTCTCTTCTCAGATGACATGATACTTTATGTGGAAAACCCAAAAGACTCCACCCCCATATAACTAGAACTCATACAGCAATTCAGTAATGTAGCAAGGTAAAAAGATCAATGCACAGAAATCAGTTGCTTTCTTATATATTAACAATGTAACTGTAGAAAGAGAAATTTGAGAATCAATTCCATTTACAATAGCACCAAAAACCGTAAGATACCTTGGAATAAACCTAACCAAAGAGGTAAAGGATCTATACTCTAGGAACTACAAAACACTCATGAAAGATTGAAGAAGACACAAAAAGATAGAAAGATTGAAGAAGACAC